>NW_024582431.1:1285526-1386659 GCF_018398535.1 Haplochromis burtoni
AAAAATGTTTGGAATCATGTATGATTTTCGTTCCACTTCTCACGTGTACACCACTTTGTTTTGGTCTTTCACGTGGAATTCCAATAAAATTGATTCATGTTTGTGGCTGTAATGTGACAAAATGTGGGAAAGTTCAAGGGGGCCGAATACTTTTGCAAGCCACTGTATTAAGTAATCCAAAGTATTCAGAATACATTACTGTCATTGTGTAATGTAACGGAATACGTTACAAAATACATTTTAAAAGTAACCTTCCCAACACTATCTATCTATCTATCTATCTGATCTCCTGCTGAATTTGTAAGTTTATTTAATTTAAAATGAAATGAAAAGTCTCTAATTTCTATTGCAGTTTAAATTTTATTGGAGTGAAATAGGATTACCAGGCAAACTATGACTCTATTTCTTGTAGTTAGTCACCAGGTTTACACACATCTCATGAAGGACTTTTGGCCCACACCTCTTTACAGAAACTCTAAATCTTATTGGCTGCCCTTCGGCAATTTGAAGCTTCAGCTCCCTTTCACGGATTTTCTATAGACTGAGGTCTAGAAGCTGGCAAGTCCATTCCATGACTTTAATGTGCTTCTTGAACCACTCCTTTGTTGTCCTGGTGGTATGTTGTGGGTTGTCATGCTATCAATGACCTCAGTGTTCTGGCTAAGGGAAAGTGGTTCTCCTCCAATATTTTATGATACATGGCCCATACCATTGGCCCCTCAATTAGTCCAAGTCATCCTGTACCCTTAGAAAAACAGCTCCAAAGCATAATCTTTCCATGTCCTTGCTTGACTTGGGGGATGGTGTTCTTTGGTTCATTCTCAGCATTACTCTTCCTTCAAATATGGTGGGTTGAGTTGATACCAAAGAGCTTGAACTTTGTTTCATCTAACACACCAATTTCTTCCAAACCTTCTCCGAATCATTCAGATATTCTCTGTAAAACTAAAGACAGATGTCTACATGTGCCATCTTGAGGATTTGGGTGGGTGGGAGGTGCTGTTCTTGGTGACTGTCCTTGGTGACTTCCCAACTGCCCTTTTGGGTTGATCCACCACCTTTCTCATTTCTCATTCTTCCATTTCTGAATAATTACAGCAGTAGTTGTCACCTTCTCACCAAGCTACTTGCTGGTCTTGTAGCCCGTTTCAGCTTTGTGCAGGTCTGTGGTCTTGTCCCCGATGTCCTTTGACAATTCTTTGGTTTTGCTCATATTGGTGGAGAGGTTGGAATGGAGAATGATTCTGTGGACAGGTTTGGTGTATATGCATAACAAGTTGCCCACATGGCAACTCATGATCTGTGTGGCTATATGGCACACAGATCAAATACTTAATGCCATGCAAATCAATTTCTAAATCGATTTATAATTTTTTTGAAATGTGCTTTGTTCTGGATTTTTGGTTGATATTCTGTTTTTCTCTATTAAAATGAGACTGCAATAAAAAGTAGAGATTGTTCATTTCTTTGGAAGTGAGCAAGCCTACAAATTCATCAGGGTATCAAATAATTATAGGAGTCAAAATACATTCATAATCATGGACAACCATAATTAATATTTTACCTTCGACTTTGTAAAAAATGATGGTATCTGTGTACATGGAGTACGTGCCAGTACTTCTGTAATGCCGGGAATGTGGTAACAATGTAGCCCTCCTATAGCTCTGCTGTAGTTCTCAGAAAGTCAGCACTGCTACTTTTATGGAAAACAGTAATCAGTGCAGGGTAACTCAAGTTTAGTCACCTTTTGACCCGAAATGACTAGCTCAGCGTCTGAGGAGTGTCGTGGACTGATCTTTTCCTGTTTCAGCCAACCTGTTGCAGGTTGACTCTTACACCTGACTTTTCATTTTTCCCTCCTCAGCTGACAACAAGACAAAGAAGAAAATCACGCATCGGGAAAGAAAGCAGGATTTCTCGGCCTTCAAGCCTACCGACAATGAAATGAAGGTTAAAATATCACCTCAGCTTCTGCTGGCTACCCTGCGTTTCCTAGCAACAGGCAAGTGGGCTGCGTTGCTGCTTGACTTCCCCCAGTGTGCCCTCAGCCCCTCACTGTGGGGAAAGTGTGTGTGTGAGTGTGTTTGTGTGCCCATACGGGCTTTGAGTTTTGGGCAAGTGGGTGTAGAGAGGAGGAGGTGTGTGTATTTGTGTAGCATGAGTAGCCGTTGTGTGCGTCTATGTGTGAGGGAATGAATTGCGTGGGGACTCACAACAAGTGTGCTGGTATGTATGTGTAAAGAGGTGGAAGGCCTCTCTATAAGCCCGACACAGGATGTCTGCAGAATGGACACGGGTCCAAAAAAATGCAGGCGTTTATTTGCTTGCGTGTCATGCACAGAAGGTTACATGTTGAGATCTTTGCTCACAGCTTTAAAAACACCACCCTGTTTGCTTACACTCGTTCCTCAGTGACATCACGTCCAGGATTTTTGGCCTATAATCGCAGTTCTCACACAAGTCGACATACTTGGTTACTTACTAGCGTAAAATGTGAAATATTTCACCCGCTTTCCCTCGGGAAATGGATTTCAGAGCAGGCAGCAAGTACTACTACACCAGCAGCAGCGGTTCACTATGCCTCATTGCAGTTGGATTTGCTTTAGAACTTTGACCTGGCAGCTAAGCGTTGATTAAGTTCCTCTAAAGGCTATTAGGGAGTTTAGTTCCTGGTGGTGGAGCCAGCAGCCAGCTGACACATATCACCGCTGATGAGTTGAAGGAGCTGATTGGCCCAATAGGTGGTTGAAGAGGACCAGACACAATGAGGGGGAAGGGGGGTGTCTCTATTAACATTTATTTAAATTTTTGGCCCCTTATGTATGGCTCTCACCTCACAAAAATGCAGTAACAGTTTATACAGTTTCTGCAGCAGCACAATGTTGCTAATATTTTGTATTTTTGTTATCATGTAAAAACCAAACCATCAAAATGTTAACTTTTTTGTTAGGATGTGGTTCTTACAGTAATTTAATGAATTGATTTGAGGGGGAAATGCTTACTTCAGCAATATTCTGTCTTCCTATTAACTTTAATGAAATTTGGCATGGTCATTCATCTGGAGCTTTGTAACTGACAGATAAGCGGCACTGATCGCATGCCCGTGATTCATCTTTCGCCTTAGCGAGTAATTTGTCAGCCACTGCTATTTGTACTATTTGTTTTACTGCAGCAGATGATTTTTCCAGCTATAGCTCTTATTTATACTTTATTTAATTATCATATGATCACTTTGCCACTTTCGCAAGAACCAATCTTTCATCCAGTGTTTAAGAACATGTTTCACCTAGTTAATGTTTTTTAAACTTTTGTGTAAACCAGAGATAAGATAAGCTACAATTATCCAATATCTGTTTAACATGCGAGACCCATGGTGACAAATATTTCCCATTTTATCCTGGCTGAGCAGATAGTTGTATGCTAGTTCACTGAGTTTAGTTTCCCTTATGTAATCCTTCTCTTTATGACTATGATACAGAGTGGGTCCGATCTTCCCTGCTATCCATGGACAATATATGCTTTAATTTTGACTTTGAGAACATATGGAATGTAAGCTCCAGAATTTAAGTGATTATCCCTAATAGATTACACAAGTGATCTATTTCTATATCCCCTGTTTTGATGTTGGAAAGTTTATTGTCTACATATATCATTACCCTAAGCTAAATATATTTATTGCCATGCCATCAAAATTAATAATCTGTGAGCCATTTTCTATTAAATAATCCACTAGGTCAGTGATAAATAATGCAAACAACAATTATACAATTGATTCATTTAAAATCCTACAAAGACTTGAAAATACACATGATTTTATTTTTTTAATCTTAAAATTTCCTCTAATATGAGATTTTAATCTCTGAAATTCCTTACTGCGACAAGTAAAGGAACAAAGCGTTGTAAAGGAATCTTTCCAGAAATATCCCAGAACCTACATAACTTAGCATTTGATATATTTACGTTAGGTTTATGTGGATAACTCAAAAACGATACCTCTGTCATTATTAAAATCCAGTTTTACAGTTTCATCTTTCACTTTTCCTCTTTTTTAAACCGAGAATTTCTACTAAGTCTGTTTCTGCCGCTTTTGTTGATGTCATTTTCAATATAATCTTTGTCTAAAATCAGTTTAAAACAATATGTTAGAAATAAAATATTAAGAATACAAATATAAGTTTGCCGGGTCTTTGGTTTAAAAAAAATAGGCCAGCTTATATACATGCCTTTCTTTGGATAAATGTAAGTAAAACTGCCACATTTAAACACATCAAACCTTTGTCTGCACAGGTAACAGCACCATGTGGCCCCCTTGGAAAACTAATTGCCCATCCCCAAACTAGTATGTGCTCAGTGGCAAACAAAATTTTCAAACCATCAGGTGACATCACGGTGGCGTTTTTCTTGTAAATAGTCCATGAACAGTAATACTTTTTTAGGACTAATTTCTTTTATGTTTTGGGATTTTCATGGCAATAAGGGAGATATATAAGAATAATTTTATTACATTGATATAATTATTTAACTTTTCATAAGAAATGAAATGTTTTGTCTTACCACAGTCTTTTTCTCTCCTTGTCTCTTCAGAGGTTGAGCCATTTGCACCGATGCAGATGTCAGAAAAGATTCTGCTGCGCTTGTTGAAGCATCCAAATGTGATCCAGGAGCTAAAATACGATGATAAGAACAAGCGGGCACCAGAGCACTACCTCTTCCACAGGAACAAACCTGTGGATTATTTCATCCTCATCCTGCAGGTGTGTGGACACAACGAGTTTCAAGGTGGAAGGATACATCAGTAGTCTTTGATTTTTTATTTTTATTTTTTAAAACAACAACAAAAAACCCCCACTACATAACCAGTTTGGGAAAATGTAAATATTGATATGTATTTTAGGTTTAACATTAAAAAAAATAACGCAAGTATTCTAACTCTGCTCATGCAGGATAAGTTCGTTTTACCTGCATCATTTAGTTCCATTATTTCCTTCTGCCGTCACTACAGATGAATAAACAGTATATACTATGTGATCAGTTTAAAAATGCTGCTTGTAGCACTGCAAGCATTCGTTTTCCTCTGGCCTACAGTTTTTCACGGTGTAGTCATCGATCTAACAGAGTTGTACTGCCCGAGTTTGTTCCCACAGAAGCCATGCATCCCTAAGGTATGCGCGGTATGACTGTACTGTAGGGCAGTTTAAACTAAAACAAGCAATAATACTATAGATAAGGAGCTAATTAGTTATAATAATGTCTGACCTAAGAGATACAGCATTTTAAAAGACCAGTGCCACATACCATAGCATTTATAGCATGAGCAAATTTATTGTGCCAGTCCCTAGACGGGTCTTTAAAGTAGTACCATAAAATGAAACATAAACCAGATGATCCATGACTAATCCAAAAATTGTTTCAGTTTGAGTTTAAAGTTGTTATCCTGTTTGAGTTCTTTGTGGTAAGCGTGAGAATGTGTGACATCAGTATGTCCCAGATGAGTCTAACCCTGATGAAATTCAGTGAAATCAAACCATGAAATATTTACCTTCTTGAGAAAATTTCAGTCGTGTGGTTTCTTAGCCAGACATTAATTGCACAGTCATACAGTATGACCAATACGAGTCCTGCTTATAACCAATAAAATACTTAATTATTTACTTATTTAGTTAATTACTTCTCAAATGTATTCAGTATATGGTTCATTAATCTTGGAGAATAATTTATTTGACAAATAACTTCCAACATTTAAAAAAATTAGACACAGTTGTCCTGATAAATTGTTTTGTTTATCTACAAGAAATAGAAACAAGAGCGTTCAGTATCATCCATGAGCCTGAATAATGCAATAAGCAATAAAGAAATAAAGGTTTGGGGTAAACACACTTTACAGGTGTTTTGGATAACGTGTCACAGTCAGGCTGAATTTGTCAAGTTCGTCAGTACCCATGTTCATCTGGACAAGGAGTTAGAGAACTCTTCTTGTTCTTCTTGTGCCTGCTTTACTATTACTGTGGAACCAATCGCACATAGTTTTGGACAATGCATACGTCATCTAAGCATCTTATGTGCATAAACACATCAAAGCTGAAAACAAGCAGGCCAAAAACGGAACCCTGTGGGATTCCTGCATTATCCTCAAAATGAAGTTTTCTGATTGTTACACAGTGTTCACATTTAAATGTTATTATTTGAACTGTCATAGAGTGTGACAGGAAATGTCTTAGAAAGTCAAAGTTAAGCATCATTCAGAAAAAAAACTTTAAATAGGAACCAAACTGAACTTAAAACCTTTTAAAATCCAAGCTATGACACCAGCCTTAATGAAAATCTTTCACCCTGCAAATCTTGGAAACACATTTGCGTAATAATTATATATGATAATATATAATAGTTAGTGTATTCAATAGTGTATAGATCAAGGACTTCTGCACTTCATGTAGCTTTAGTCTCAGGTCTGAAAGCAGCCCTGAATTTCTGCACTGTTTCTTATATGCCGCTGGAGCCAGCACTATTGTCTTGTTCAGGGAGGGTATTGAGACTTCTCTGTACGCCTTAAAGGGAAGTCCCAAATAACTGTTCCTAAAGTGAGTTCAAAGTCTTTATTGCAAAGGTTTGCAGACTTTGTATATTTCCCCTATCAGGTCACTAAGTCGACATGTATATTAGCCTTGGATTAAATAAGGTTCTGCTTGAGCAAGTGTGGGGTCATTGCCCTTGAGACCCAGCTTAGAAGCAGATTGGGAGCTATTAAACAGAGTGAGGATTTTCTACAAGTAGTAAAAAGGAAAGGAAACAAGGGAAGCAGGGTGGATTTATTATAATCTCACAGACAGGATAAATAAAGTAAAAAATAAAGCATAAAGTTAAAGGAAATATCGTAAAACCAGCACAAATAAGTAATCTTTTGTTTAACTAAGCTGATAAGTTGATATATAATGTGTTGAGCACTTACATACTTTTAAGATAATTCATGATTCTTTTCCTTGGCTCTCACAGGGGAAGGTGGAGGTGGAAGCAGGAAAAGAGGGGATGAAGTTTGAAGCGGGACCATTCTCCTTCTATGGGATAATGGCTCTGACAGCCTCACCAGGTAAGATTTCTTGATCTAGGTCTTAAATTTTTATACCCATGAAAGTGAATCCTAACTTCTAGGGAATCTCACTCGTCAGCCTCCTTTGAGAGGGTCTGGACAGAAGAATCCGCCTGTTAGTTTTACCTCACAATCAGGAGCAAAACTGCAGTTTTTGTTTCACTCATTGTGGAATACTTGGAGGTGGGTGGGACTTTGCCAAACCAGTCTACATGTGTTCTGTGAACTAGTGGAAGTTTGGTTTGCATCAATGGCGCTGATGTCAAGCTCACTTTAGGTGGGTGTTTGACTAAAGTGTTGTTTGTCACTGATTCTGGTTCACAGGTATGGGCAGAGTAAAGCAGGAGATGAGGATATTGTACTGATCTGCTGCGGGGAAGAGAGAGCTGAGCTTAAAATTGAAGATGTTGAGTCACCAGTTGATTTAGGTTCCTAGCCTGACTGAAACAGTGAGGTTACAGCTACAAATGGCAGAAATGAGCTTCCTGCAAAGGGTGTCTGATTTGGGAGGGGCTTAGAGTAGATGTGAGGTGATTCAGGCTCTGACAGGATGCCTCCTTGGTACCTCCTAGGTTAGGTGTTTTGGGCATATCCTACATCCTACCAGGAGGCCCGTCCAAGATAGACTCAGGACACACTTGAGAGGTTATATCTCTCAGACTTGGAAATATCTTGGGATGGGGAGGTCTGGGCATCTGTGCCTAGACTGCTGCAAATAAAGGGATTGCTTTCTACTCTAGCTGAGCACTCGAAGTGCTTTTTGCTATTAGTCTCAATAACACACTTTGTTTTTAGACCTAAGCACTTTATCTAACATTGAAAGTGCACACACACTCCAATAGTTGCATTGTTCAGTATCCAAAGACTTCCGCATGTAGCTAGGGATCGAACCACTGAACTTCTGACTGGTAGATGACCTGCTCAAGCGAGCCATCCACCCCATAGCCAGAAAACTGGCAGAAGATGGATGGATGGAAAGAAAACCCTGTGACAGAAAAATGATATTATTAGTAAGTAAAATGTTAAAATGCAGCTGGACGAGTAGCTCTTCTCTCTGGGTTTGTGATACAGACCATTTACAGTGTGATCCACTGTAGCTTGTTTCCAGTAAAATATGTTATAGACTGCTCATATGAAGAATTAGAGGTTTTACTACTTCTTTATGCTTTATAGGTACTGGAGGTCTTATAAGACTTGCAGCGCACTATGATTTACTCATAAAATTGTCATTTTTCACCTTGTTCTCATGCAACATAATTTTAAAAATTACGTATGGATAAAGTACTCATCATGTTACATGAGAAAAATGTGAAAAATGCCACTTTTGTGAGTAAAAAATAATATAATAATAACTCATAAGTCCTAATATGATAACATAATAAATCAAGAGAGGTCATGAAAATGCATCATCTAGTGATCCACTCATTCTTCTCTGTTCATTCATAAACTACAGCACTGTCCTCGGCTATTAGACTGATTCATTTGGGTGGTGTGATTTGAGAGACACCTACTGGTGAAACAGTAGGATAACTCTCCTGTGGTGGATGTGTGCACTCTAAGAAATTAAATCAAATGCTTCATGGTTTGTGCCAGTTTTCATCTTAAGCTGATCAGTAGAGGAACAACAAGTTAACACTTCTTTTCTTTAATCAGATGTTATCATATATAATTGATTAAATGACCCATTTTCTCGACTTTAACAATCTCGTCTTTCTGTCTTCTCGCTTCTTTTGTCTCTCTCTTGTTTCATCCCTCTCTCCCCCAAGTGCCTCTGTCACTGTCTCGTACATTTGCAGTCAGTAGGGCTGAGTCATTAGCAGGATCTCCAGGTACAGTGGATTTTCAGTATCACCTATCACTCTATAACCTTTAGTGAATAGTGATGAAATTTCATTATTTGAAAGAGAATGTTTTGTTGATATTAAATAGATGCATGAAGTTGTAGAGTCACAGTTTCACCTACCTGCATGCTTTACCTAAATATACCTGAGTGTGTTTAGCCTTTTGGTTTTCATAGTCTGCTTGAGAACTGACTTGTTTTGTGTGACTTTCAAAGAAAGTGTTCACTGTCTGTTTGTCCCTGAATGCAACATACACTGTAAACTTGTGTGTGTGACACTAAAAGAGAAAGAGGCAGAGTGGAAAACGGATCCAGACTGAGGCTTAACATCCTCGTCTCCTGAGCCATTAGTCAAGTGGCTGAATGGTGTTGGAGACTAGAGGCCCCAGAGTGGAACCCGGCTCCGCCCCGCTCGCCCCTAACCTTTAACCCCCTGACTACATAAACAAGACCTACAGCTACAGCCCCCTGCTGGACACCACTGAGCACACATACAAAGACATGCACATATGCATATGTTCACATTTACAGGCCCATGAACAAAACCCACAATACTACACACATAGAAGGGCTGCTTTGAAAGTGAATTAAAAGTGAACGCACCCATAGGAAATGCTGTGGAATAAATACACTTTCATTGTGTCTGTAGTAGAGGCCTACAGTGCTCACGTTGGTGCAGTGGCATTTGAGTGTGTGTGTGTTTATAGATCTAGTATGTGTGTTTTCTTGACACAGCACACTGACGTTTTTTTGTGTCGACCTGGCCCCTAAAAAGTAGAGTACTAATCCACAAGAGTCCACATGCCAGGTCTTTGGCCTACTGTGCTCCCTCTACACACCCCCACACACACACACTGTTTTTGCCTCTCACTTCCTCACTCATACACATTCATACACACATATTCCAACATGGGATTACATACATTCCAGTCAGCGTAGTAGCATTAGTGTTGGCCAAGCTGTTTCCACTTTGTTGTGTGTGATTTTCACAAGGCTTCTTTAAGAAGTGGAAAACATAATCTGGCTTTAATTAAAAATAACCAAGAAAAGAAAGGAAAAGAACAAGTCTTCTATGTGGTAGCACATAGAAGAACGCAGCATCACTGGAGACTGCTATATGAAACTAGAAGACTTACACATAAATTAGATTTCCATACATCACAGCTTTGTACCTAAGACTCAACCTGGAAAAAAGTCACAGATACAAAGGATCTTAAGTAGTGCTGTACAACTCGGCTAGTTTCAGAGGAAATTTTAAGCATCTTAATGTCCTCAAAACAATTGAGACAAAATTTCTAATTATGTAAAGTTTCTAACTTAAATTTTTTATGTTGTCATTATTACACAGGCCCAAAGAGATCATCTAACAGACAATGAAAATCAATATTTAGTGTCATATGAGCTTTAAGGAACAGTAATATTAGATCAGACTAGCAGAAATGTAAAATAGAGCCCAACTGATACAGGAGTTTGAAAACTGACTGAAAACCAATTCCGGTGTTCTTTTCTGTCAGACACTTGAAAAATAAACAGATTTTCTTTAAATTTGTTATGTGAATTTACGAGTACTTAAAAAGCTAATATGACAACACAGTTGAAAAGTAATCTTGTTTTATTGTCCAAACAAGTCGTGGATTACTCGTGTATGCTCTGCCCAACTGTGCAAACACGTTGCCACCAGGGAAGCTGCAAAGGGCCCTCTGATAGACAAACTACACAATGTCCACACTGAAAAAACATTTAAAGAGTTCCTCTTCTGTCTCTACTTTTTTTCATTTTCATTTATTAGCCGTTATAGTCATCAGTACTGATATGTCAGTAAATAGCTAATAATGTCGATATTTTGGCCCCATGGATAAATCAGTTGGAAGAGTGACAACCTTTAATCCCCAGAAACACGCTGTGCCTAGACTTGATCCACCGCAAGGATCAGGTCCCCCAACACAAACAGAGTAATGTAGTGTACACTGTTTTGTGCCGGGAGGATTGGCATGATTTATACATCGGGGAAGCCAAACAACCTCTGGCGAAGCGGATGGCACAACACAGAAGAGCCACCTCGTCAGGCCAGGACTCTGCAGTCTATTTACACCTACAGGCCAGTGGACACTTTCAATGATGAGGATGTACACATCCTGGACAGGGAGGAACGCTGGCCTGAGTGCGGAGTCAAGGAGGCCATTTACGTAAAAAGGGAAAGACCATCTCTGAATCGAGGAGGGGGCCTAAGGGTACATCTTTTGTCATCTTAAAAAGCTGTGATTGCAGCCATTCCCCAACTCTCTGTGAATGGTACTCATGGCCTTTTATAAGTGGTTGTTGATCAATGGTCATGACAATTTGCATAATTAAGATGAAGGAACTGACCTCCCAGCCCATTGTTCCTTCAGTGGTGCTAGTTTCAGTTATTGTGCAAACGTGCTGTTTATAAGGTTGGGGAAACCTGCAGTCAGCTGAGACTGAAGAAGTCACTTGGATGAGTGACGAAACGTTTCTCCCTCTGAAAAAGCTACGTCCAGATGAACTGAATGAACCTTTAGGGATTAGGGCCCTTTAAAGTACTTTTGCAGTGCCATGCATTACTTTTGCATTCCAGTATGCTTTAAATTTCTTTCTCCTACAGAGAATAAATCTCCTCCACGGCCATTTGGACTGAATCACTCCGATTCTCTGAACAGGAGTGACCGTATAGATGCCATCACCCCGACTCTGGGCAACAGCAACAACCAGCTCAACTCCTTCCTGCATATATATGTGCCTGATTATTCTGTCAGAGCACGCTCAGACCTGCAGTATATAAAGGTGAGTAAACACAGGGGATCAGAAATTAGCCTGCAATGAGGATTATATGCACATTGTAGGTGATGTGGTGATGTCACATGCAGCTGCGGATTTCCATTTTCTTTTTCCCACTGAGTTCTCAACATTCAACATGAGCAGTTAGAGAATGAAACCAAAGCTTTGGCAGTGCGCTCGCAGCTTTGAGCCATCCATCTGTGCCAATTAGGAACTCGCTCTGATAGCATCTTCCCCTCTCACTCTAAATAAATGAACACTGCTAGCAGCAACTATCACAACCATATCAGGCACAAATAAAACTTGCTTTTTGTCAGTGTCAAATGTACTGCTGTAATTTGGATCTCAGAAATCACATTTGCACAAGTCATTTCAATATTCTCCTCCCCAAATTTTCTGCTCTGAAATAAAAACACCTAGAAATACATTAAATATCTGAGGATGGCTGCTTCATGAAAAATAACTTGTAAAGTCTTACCTGTCTAAAAGTGAAAAAAATATATCATGTTGCTGCTGATGACATATATTTGACATACATGACATATTTTTGTCCTTTTATATTAATATTTCTATTTATACCCATATCTATATATTTATCTTAACATTTACAGTATCTATCAATATCTCTGTAAACTGTCTATGCATGCATACACTCTCAGTCAGGCAGTGAGACACTTCATTTTATACGAGTGCTTGACATTTGTTGTATATTTGCTCAATTTCCCTCTGGGATTAATAAAGTCGCTCTGATTCTGTTTCTTCTAAGTAACGAATAAAGTCACTGCTGTTGTGCCAGATGTGTAAATGTGGCAAATCTCTTGCTTTGGAAATGTTCATTGATGAATTCTGCTGCTTCATGAGGCTGTTTTTGTTTATTCTGCTTATCAGCCGCGAGGCACAAATAGAGCTCTGACGTAACTGATGTACTACTTTCTACGATGTTTTATTACTTCCTTTTAGGGTCCCGGGTACCAAATCAATAGAAAAGATCAAAAAGCAATTACCTAACTGATATAAATTGACAGTAAGATAATTACTTCATGACAATTTAAAACATTTAGATTTGATGAATCATGGATAGCTCCAGGGTGTAGCGGTTTACACATTACACACAAAAGGTTGCTGGTTTGATTCCAGATATAGAAACAAATGAAGATGAGTCATTTTCTGGCTTGTAGTAATATTCTTGTCCTTGCACTGGACGCTAAGCAGATAATGAAAGGCTATCATTGTAAATTAATCATTACATTTTTTACAGAATATTTTAAAAGCAATATTACTTGTAGCCTTTTCCACATCCTTATTTAGTGTCAAATCCTTGTTTACCGAGCTACCAGCTCTGTGCCACGAATAACGGCACAGCAACCTCTTGTTGTGACACTTGACCCGACCTTCACTGTTTTGTAGGTGACGCGACAACAGTACCAGAACGCTGTGATGGCGTCGCGGATGGACAAGACTCCGCAGTCGACAGACAGTGAGTTCACTAAGATCGAACTCACGCTAACAGAGCTCCACGATGGAGTGGAGAACCCAGCTGTGGTCACCGCCACGGCTACCACCACTATCACCACCCCTGTTGTGGCCTTTGCCGTGGCCAACGAAACATCCCACCTGCTCAACCAGCAGCAGAACTGTGTGGGTCTTAGCAGGAGCAACCACTCCTCCCACAATGAGGGACCCATCTAGCCCCGCCGAGCCCGGTGGAGACCCAGACCCTCCACCCTGTCTTGTGGAAACACACACACACACACAGTGATGTAGATGAAGATGAGGGAACGTGGGGAAGAGGAGGCAGGTGGAGTGAGGGTTCTGCTCCAATCAGTAGCCCCCAGTCAGTCAGGCAGTGAGACCCTTTCATGAAGGGGCTATGGGGAAGATGGGTGCTGTGTCACCCTGAACACCCCCACCTGAACCCTGTCAGAATCCCTGCTGTACTACACCCTCTTCCAGAGGGTGCACTCGGACAGTACCGTGTTACTGAGCTTCGTTTTTTTGGGACAATCGGACACTGTCAAAGCGGTATCTTGAACAGAGTGCATACACGCACGCACACACACATAACACAGCACTTGCTGTACTTGCTCCTCAGGCCAAAGACTTTGGTCCCCCCCCCTTTCGTACACTGTTTATGCACACATACACTCTCAAACACATTCACAATCATGCACAGAAGGAAATGCAACTCCCCCACCGGTGCATCTTTCAGGGAGGCTCAGTCAACTGTTGATCCCATCAGCAAGGGCTCAAACCCAAACATGCAGAGAGGTTAGTCAAAGACTGCACCAAAAACCGCTTTGGAAGAAACCGTTAAACCACGAACCAAGAATGTTTTCCTGTATTTATTTATTTTATAATATTGTATGTATATATGTTTGCGTGAAGATATGATATATATATTAAGAAAACTGGCATATGAGCATGCATTAGTGTGCTACAGAAGTAGAATATGCTACATATATGGGGATGAACATCCATTCTTGTATAGTGCATTCAGAAATATTTCACAGTCTTTGAAGTTTTGTTGTTTTGAAGATTTTTAAAGTAGATTCTTTTTTCTGACAGTCTACACATAACAATACACCGTGAAGAAAAATCAAGAACAGGTTACTGAGGTGCTATGTAAATTAATTGCAAATAACACTCAAATATTCCAGGATATCAGTATTCAGATACCTTACCTAGTACTTTCCTTAGAACATTGCAGAGCTTTGGTGTGCACCAACTATCAGGTCTGTCCAGAGGTGCTGTATTGGGATCAGGTCCTGACTTTAGTTGGGCCACTCTACAAATCCACTACTATATGTTACTGAGATTCTGAGCTCTCTGTAAAAGTTTTTCACTCAGGACTGCACTGGATATAATTCTGCATCCATCTTTCCACATATCTTTACTAGCCTCCCAATCCGTGTCACAGAAAAGAGCTTCCCCAGAGCACGTGTTTGACTGCAGGAATAGCATTAACGATTGTTGCCCAGACACAATAATTGTGTCTTGTGGTCTGAGATCTTGTCAGTTGCCTTTCAGTTTTTCACAAGTCAATCATGTGCCTTTTTATTAAGGATTGACTTCCATTTGGCTACTCCACCATGAATGTTTGGTTGTTGAAGTGCTATACTGACAGCAACGTGCACCCCAAACGGCGTGAAATTGGTCTCAAAGAGGTGTTTCCTCAAAAACCTTGCAAACGCTTTGGCTGCTAGCAGGTTGAGTTCATAAGTAGTTTGCATGGAAGATGGTAACTTGTTTGCAAGCATTCACAAATTTCTCGCTGAGGAGTACTAAAATTGAAAAGCGCAATGCTAGCTAGATACGGAGCACGTGCACCTTAAGTGTAAAAGTTGCACCATGCTTTGATTGTTGACTGTTGATAAAGGAAGGAAGCACCAGAGATCAATTGTGAGCTTCAAACAGAACAATGACTCATCTAGATGTTTTAGTGTTTGTTAGTCTGGATAAAAAAGACACTCCTAAAACCTTTTAAGGAGTCAAAACATGGAAATCTTGCGAGGGTGTGAAAGCTTTCCGAATGCACTGTATATGAGGAGGTGAGGGTATTTTACAGAAACATATGTATATTACAGATCTTGTTATTTTTACTATTATCCTAAATCAGGCTTATGGTACAATATATTTTTCACCTTTTAAAAAAATCACACTATTGCCTTTAAGAGAAATCATATAATTAATTATTTTTAACAAAGTGCAATGAACCGCAGTTTATTTAAGAGATGATTATGAATAAAAAAATTCACTGTACTATAGATTTACAGATTATATTTGTATGTATGTACTGTATGTATATTTGTTTTTGTCTTAGTCTCTCTTTACCCTTTGTTTCCTTTGTGTTTTTGCATCCGTTGACCTCAGACACGTCTGCCAGTTCATTTGGGAGTTATGACGCCAAGATTTGTCACCACAGTGTAGCTTCCGGGGTGAGGGGAGGGGTTCGCAGGTAGCGGAGTTGTGTGAAAGTCCAGCATCTATGCATGTGGGGGTTATGTGTCTTTCTTCTGTTGTTGTCAATTTTACGCATAATCAGACTTGATAATTGCACAGTATTAATGACCTCATCTAACATGTTGAGCACCATCAACGTCACAAAAAGCAACCTCGACATTAAACGTGTCCATGAATGATACACAGCTATGTTCTCCCACTTTTTATGTTGGTTTTCTTTTCTGAACGCATGCTCATTGCGTGTCTGTTTAGTCTGTTTCTTTATCCAAAATGTAAGAGAGCAAATATAATAGGGAGAAACGCACCTTTATTTCACTGGGCTTCTGTTATGATGAAGAAAAATAGTTTTTTACTTAATTCAGGTCTGAGGCTAAAAGTTAAAATGCAGTTTTTAAAAGAATTTAGACTAAACTAATTAAACTATAGCCATTTCCCAGTTTAGAGAAAACTGGATATTTTGCAGACTACATTAACTTAGATCACTCTCATGTTTTCTTTTGTCATTATTGTGTAAAAATGCTCATAAAAAACAAGACAAAGACGAAATCTATTTCTGTGCAAAAGTCTTGAACCACCCCTCATTTCTTTGTATTTTTTTCTTGGAAAATGTGATTTATTGAAATGTGCAAACATACATGGAAATACATGAAGCAAAAATGGAGTTTGTGCAATTCTAACAAGCTTGAAAGTCAATATGTAGTACGACCACCTTTTTTTTTTTCCAATACAGTTTGAACTGTCTTAGGCAGCTTTCTCATCCTTTCTTTAAGTGATCCTCAAAAGTAGTTCTCCAGGTTTTTGAAGGACATTCAAAGCTCTTCTTAGGATGTTGGCTGCCTTTTGGTCCCACACTGCTTCAGTAATGTTGAGGTCCTGACTCTGGGAAGGCCAATCTATGATTTATTGTCTTCTTATCAGTCTATGTCTGTGAAGGTTCTCAGTCATCCAGCTCATCGTAGTCTAAGGAGCTTGGAAAGAAAAGCGTCTGGACTTCTTTAAGTGTCCTTGAAGACGTTTTACCTCTCATCCCAAAAGCTTCTTCAGTTCTGAAGAAGAAACTTATCAGTCTATCGAGATATGCTCGTACTGCATTTGCAGTGTGATCTTTGCTGTTGCTGGAAAAATTAAGCTGTTGTCAGTCAGACACTTGTGTCATGGTCCTTTTCTGCATTTATAATTCCATCAACTTTGAAAAGATTCTCAGTAACACTGTCTGAAATGCATCCCCAAACTGTGACAGAACTAGGGCTGCACGATTTTGCATAAAATGAGAATCACGATTTTTTGGCTTAGAATTGAGATCACGATTCTCTCACGATTTTCTTTTCCAGTATAAATATTTATTGCACTTATTAACTGCACATCAACTTCGTAACAGCTGAGACTGAACATAAAAACAATAAATAAACAAAAAACAACAACAAATGTCTCACGTTTTGTTGTTGCCGCAAAATGTTGTACTGCTTGAAATTCCGTCTCCACCGTTGCTCGACACTGTGTAGCGTTTGTCTAGGGTGTTGATCATTTTCCTAAATCCCTCGTTTTGCACAGTGTTTATGGGAGCCATATCTTTGGTCAGGTGATAAGTAATAGCCTCCGTAATTTCTTTGTGCCTGCGGGAGTTCGACGTGTATAGGGAAGCGCTGTATAAGGTTCCCGTTATTGATGTTTGGGTGGTTGACCGGGACGGATTTTCTCCTGTCACGTGCTCTCCGTTGTTTTTTCCCTGCTAATTTTAGCATCACATAGCACAGCTTCTGTATCACGTGGTATAATGCTCCGCCCTTGTCATTTGTTGAGCAGGAAGAGTGAGCGCTTGTTTTCATGCAGATTACGTCCCGGATCAAAATGCGGTACAATCGTCGTCGTCTTTTTTTTTTTTAATCGTTGTCATTTGGAAATGAGAGCGCACATAAGTATGAATCGAGATCGCGATCTTCTAACGATTAATCGTGCAGCCCTAGACAGAACCTCCACGCGTTTCGCAGATGGCTGTAGACAGTCACTGTAGGACCTCTCTCTTAGACGCCTCTCTACATATTTACCACAATTTCAACCAAAAATGTCAAATTTTGGATTCACCACTCCATCAGACCTGAGTTTCAGTCCAGTTCTTGTGTGAATTGGCAGACCTCAGCCTTCTCCCCGTTTCCCCTTCCTTAAGTTTCTCAACAGGCACCTTTGAACTGAGACCATTTCTGATGAGTCTTCAGGGAACAGTAAAGGCTCAGATGCATCTTTCCTGTATAAACTCTTCAATGGATTTTCTCCTATTTCTTAAAGATTTGACTTTCACACCCTGTCCATTGCTGCCATTTGTTTTGTCTTTTGCTTATCCAGTTTCCTCAGCATGCAGAGATATGCAAACATTTTCAGTTAGAAGATCTTTGGGAATCACCGTGTTGGTGTACAATATGTGGTAAAGATAAATGCAAGAAAGCCTTCTTTACTTAAAAATATAAAGACATTTGGGATGACTTAAGACTTACACAGTACCCTAAAGTTTGTGTTGTTTTTGTTTTTTAATGCAATGGTCAATGTGCACATTTCTTTTTTTTTTTTACACATATCACATCTTCTATTAGAAAAGTGAAAAGAATTTGCCCAAAGCATAAATTAAGCTAATTTTTCTAGAAGACATTTTTGCAAATTTGTGTATGTTTAATAAAATAATTACCAATTCTCTTTTTTAAAAATGCATTTCTATCAAGCATGTTATATAGAGAACCACTGACCAAACTGATAAACCAACTGGGAAAGTTTTTAAGGTAATATCTGTCTTAATATTTAAAGGCACTTAGATTTTTCTGAAAAATAAGAAAAACTACTTTGGTAGCACATAACATCTACCACTACAATTTATGTCCTTCTCTGTATTATGAAGGTTTTTACAGATTTGTTTGCTTACAAGACCTCAGACCTTTTTTATTAAGTATTATTTAAAAGAAAGACTTTTTTAGGCTGTTGATAGTATTTTCTTGTACAAGTAGAGGCAGTGGAAAAGATCGGGCCTGATCTTTAACATCATATCTAATGTTTGCTTGTAGTTAATTTGCTGCTTTACAGGCAACAGAAAATTTCCTAAAGCTCAGTCATCTTTTTAGCATTCAGTTGCAGACTATAGCCACTGGTGGTAGCTGTTTCCTATTATATTTCAAGGTATATGTATGAGTGCCCTAACCGTCTCTGCAAGCTGCACACATGGACAAAGAGGCCTTCCATCTGCTCAGATGCGAGGGACGTCCCTGTTGTAAAACCGGTCACAGAGAACATCTGCATTGTTTGCAGCTGCGCTTGCTGTTGTTTATCGTTTACTTGAAAGTGCTCCTATGCAGCAGGCCCACTGCAGTCTGCAGGGACGATCACTCCAGAGATAAAACTGTGATTCACACTGAAAGGTTGTGATGTTCAAATTCTGCCTGTGCACCTCAGAGCCCGATGAAAGAAGAAGCATGAGAACTTTTTTTTTTTTTAAAAGTCTGCACGAAACGCGGGGGGTGGGGGTGGGGCATCAGCTGTAATGGGGGTGGTTATTTTAATATTCTGTGACACAGAACAAACATACAGTCATTTTTTTCCTCTTACACGCTCCAGCCTCAGCTGAACAGAGGTCATCATTCCTCGATCATGTGAATGTCTTCCAGGCCTGTGTTAAACTGGACTTCTGTCCACCTCTATGCTGCTGTTCAAACCATGTGCTGTCCATAATTCTCCTTCTGCCTGAACGTGACACTCTCGTTGCCTTCTCCAGCCAGTGGTTTAATAAAAAAGTGAATGATTAACAGACAAGGCAGCCGGTGACTCTGTGTGCTACATATGAAGCTGCAAATGTTTGCTTTTGAGACAGGACTTCCTCTACTTGACACACGTTTTACTGATACTCACACCAGAGCAGCAATTAAAAACAGGACAATCTTCATCTAACAACCCACCAAGATGGGTCGGGTTAATATCAGTAGAAAACACTTCATTCAAAACACTCAGATGCTAATGGTTCTTAAGCTGTTGGTCATTAACAAAGCCGTTACTTAATGAGCAGTAGCTTTGATTACCATTTACCAGCTGTTAAGCATTTAAATCACTCTCAGAGATCCTGATTTGTTTGTAATTCATTCAGAACAACTGTAATGAAAAGAAATATGTTTCTATCTGCAGTGCTATATGTTTAGCAGCATGGCTCTGATTTCTCACCTCCCCGACCTATTAAGGAATGCAAGACCCACAGTACAGGAGAGGCTGCGTATCAATGGCAAGGCGCAGGAAAACGAAGGTGTGTTGCAAAGCGGCTTTGCTGACATGGCGCTGTAGACTGGTTAACACACTGTAAAAAATGTCCAACTAGATATAGTAAGTTTTCAGCTGAGCCATCACCTAAACTCCATGGATTACATCTCATCCAACTATACTCACTTGCAAACTTTCCCATGTTAGAATTTAGCATCCATTGCTATCCATGCTTTGCTTTATACTTTGTGGAGGCTGGAGGACATTAAAAGAAAAATATTGCACCTTAAATGATTAAAACTAAGGACTTTAATGCTGAGTCAGGATTACGTTCTGTTCCAGCAGGAGGAGAAACGGGGTGTGAAAAATTACACACCCGGGTGTGAATAGTACACACCTTGTTTCAGTAGTTTGTAGAAACAGCTTGACCAGCATTACTTGAATGCTTTATGACTTGTAGCCACTCTTCTTTACAGCGTTGTCGGAGGTCTGAGCCTCTGAACAGTCACCCTGACCCTGACTCTTTTTCAGAATTCTGTTGCATTGTATTTGCTGATGTGCTTGGTATGATTGTCCTGTTTCATGACCCAATTCCAGCTCTACTTTAGCTGTTGGACAGACAGTTTAACATTTGACTCTTTGGCATACACACAAATGCAGGGTAATCAGGTCCTGTGCCTGCTAAGCAAACCCAAATCATTACCTCTCTACTACCGTGTGTTGGTATGGGGTTGTGCTAATATGCCTTCACTAAATGCGATGTGGTGCATTACAGCCAAACATCTCCACTTTGGTTGTTTGTCCAAGAAAATTGTTCCAGAAGTCTTTTGGTTTGTTCAGTTGAAGCTTTGCAAAATAAACAAATAAGGGTTCAATTTGTCATAGACCTCTTCTCCAGTTTAGCAATATTTTTGTTAAATGGAAAAAAAATGTTATATTTTAAAACCGGCTATGGATAAAAAAAATTTTTTTTTTATTATGTCCTGATGTGCAAAACCTTTGAACTGAGCCTTGAATTTCCCTTAGTCACTGATCAGATGTATTTTTGCCACTTAAGTGTTAGAAAAGTGAAACCTTATGTCAATAATAAAATTTAATATATTAGGAGTATATTAAATACCTTAAATTTTAGTTTTAGCTCTGGACTATAGATACAACAATATATGTATCACCTGGTTTCAGGTCCCTTAACACAATATCGAGAGAAGAAAACCCAAGAAGCAACAGCAAAATATTACAAACTATCTTTATTCTACATTTTTATGTAATTTACTTCAATGTACAGTCTAAAGGATAATTTGTGGAAACACACAAAACACTGAAGAACATAAATTGATATGCATAAAAACAAAAGTTTACTAAAGGTTAGAAAATGAACAGTGGAGTTCTTGCACCTGTTAATACAGATGCATTCTGGGCATCAGAACACAAGATAAAAATCTTCTAAAGCACTGTAACCTATTCACCAGTCTTTAGTTAGTTCCAAGTCGTAGTGACAGGTTTATGAGATATTGTATAAAAATGAACAAAAAATGTTATATTTTTTTAAAGAAAATCATATGAAAAGGAAATGGCGAGGTCTATTTACAGTTCTGTAAACAGAGACCATTGGAAAACACTAGCTTAGAAAAGTAAAAATCCCATGATGCTGATGACAAGTAACAAATTATGATACTTAACATGCTAGTCACATTTCCCTTCATTTTAAGATTTTTTTTTTTTTTTTTTTTTGCAGGCTTACAGTTTGTTTTTTCTCTCTATCCTCTCTGTGTAAACTACACCGACAGCAGCCTCACATAGAAGTCAAACTGATGCTACCATAACGGCCACAGCGGAGCGGATACTGTTGTTATTTTCACATGAAATGATGCAAAGACAGTCACCTCTTCCACGCTGGCAATGCAGCTGCATCATGTAGCATATCCAGTTATTCTATGTTCAAGAAACAAACATCAGAACATAAAATATAAATATTTCACTTGTAAAAAAAAAACAAACAAACAAAAAAACAAAGCCTAAACAGCTGTAATATGTTCATATATGTTCAACATGGTTTTATCCAACGCATTAAGCACATTCACCACTACTCACTCCACATCAAGCCAAACCAAAAATCATTCCAAAAACTAAACGGCATGTTCCTTCCCTTTTTGTGGCCTAAATCAAAAGGCCGATCCAACACACTGAAGACAGAAGAGGTCGAGACTTACTTTAAAAAGGTGAGGCAGCTTAACGTTGTTTTTAGTGGATGGTAGGAAAAGGGGGAGAAAAAAAAAGTTGCTGTTTGAAAAAAATAATATGAGGCAGCACTCTACCTTGTGTATGAACACTGATGCCACTGATATCTGCATTAAAGATCCTGAAAACTTTTCCCATCACCTTTTCTTGATGATCAGCAGAGTCCAGTATGAACAAAATCTGCACAGTTTTAATAATTTAATGGAAGATTTTTTTTTTGGCGGGTAGTTTGGTCATTAGGTAAGTTTGCGTGTGCATTTTAAATGAATCTGATTGGTGCCATTGGAGAGGGGCTCAAACTTCAAGCAGAAGTGTCACGTTTTGTTTCCATTGTCACATTTTCCTTTTATCATAACCCCTACTAAACCACCTCAACCAAAGTTTTCAAAATTAAATAAAATAAAACTTTTGATATTGATTCAAAAATTGTTTTTCCATTTAGGATTTAAAAAAAAAAAAAAAAAAAAACTAAGCAGAAAAGTCCACAGCTATGGACTAAGCTATGAAGTCTATAACAAGCTTCATAGCAATCACACAGTGACTGCATAAATGCAACCTGTCTCCAAACATTTGTGGTCCAACGTGGACTGAAGGTATTCAAATAACTAGAGTCAACATGTTGCAATCAATCTGAGCGCATCTCTTTCCAAGACGCGACTCAGCTGGTTACCAGCTGGTTGTATTCTGGTTAAATTCCCATAAAACAGGCAAGGTTTAGGTCATTTTGCAGTTCAATCGCTATCCAGCAGCAACTATGCCACCATTTGTGGAAGAATTTCTGAATTTCTATGAGGCGCTGACTGGACTCTGAATGCAAGTAGTTAATATGAATTTCTGTGTATGTAAACAGAAAACAAATTTGCAACAGATTTGTGATTTTGCAAATTCATCACCATAACGTCAAAGACAGACTGACCCCATTTTGCTGTTGCAAACTGATAACAGGTTGACTCCTTTTGCTATTTTATCGCCATCTTAACACAAAACACACTTTGAAGAGGGCAACTGACTGTGACTGGTTGCAGACATAATTTCCATAATTGAAGAAATCATTTCAAAGGCAACAATTTGGAAGTTAATTGCACACGGTCACAATCATTTTGGTCGTGCCACATCATATTATGCGTAATAGAAGTCGTATAAGACGAAGTGTGTAAGGTGTTTTAGAATAAGTTTTCAGGAGCTTTAAGTTTAACAAGCTTGTATTTTGTTGCAACGATCAGAGCAAATGCAAAATCAAGCATTTAATGTTGGAGCACTTCACTCATTTCTGACCTGTGAACACGATCTACAACACATAGTAGTGTTAAGAAGCCCGCTAGCAAAATACTGTAAACACAGTTCATATTTCATCCTATGAATGGCATGCTAATACTGGACCTGTGGATAAAAGTCAGCTAAAACTCATTAGACCTTTTCAATTAAGTTTTTTGTCGAAAACACTACTTTCATTACATGCCGAATCCACTTTCATGCTCTTTCCTTTTTTACACACTTTGCAAAATAACAAACTTGAAGACCTTGTACTGTACACCCCCCTTACCAAAAAAGAAAAAAAATCTGATAAATGAAATACTCACGTTATACTTCCAAAACAATCAAGCTGACAAATACTGCATAACAGCCCGCTCATGGTGTTGAACGATTAACTCATCTCATTTACCTTACAGGTATTTATAGAAACAGTACTGTGTTTCGGGGTAGTCATAGAGACTAAGGATAAAATATAGATACTCTGTCCTCTTTGTTGCTTGGTAACAAAGCATCAATTCAATAGCCTCCATTGTGTACGCCTAACCAAACTCCAAACAAGTCAAAAAAGATATTCATCTGGGTATCGAGTGGTGCGAGCTTGTGCTTCAGTTTTGTCCAACATCTTCTTTGCTTACCGTCACTCAGGATGCTAAAGTATGAATGAGTCTACCGTGACAGAAACACACACAGAAATACTCTCACATACAAGTTACAGCTCTATAAAGACAAGCAAATAAAACAAAATGGATAAAAAAAAAATTGAATGTTGTTCCCATGTTGCATATAAAAATGTTTAATGTCTGCACTGATTTTTCGGCACTTACGCTGAAAAGTGTTTTGCCCGTGACTGCAATGTGCATATTCTGTCAGTTTGTGTTACACTTCAAACTACAGTAGAAAGTCCAAACTTGGTGGATTAAACCGTAAACATGACCAAAACTAAGTGATCCACCAGCAGGACTTAAAACTCAGCTTATAAAAAGATAAAGAAACGTGGTGTGTGATGTCTGTTTGAGTGTGTGTGCTCTGTCTGTCTGCTGGGAGAATTATACAGAAATCAAATGAATTTACAAATCAAGAAGTTTGTGTTTGTTTTCTTTTTTAACTAAGCTCATACAGGTTTTGTTTAGAGGACCGAGCATGCAGTCTTCTGACAGTCATATGATCTCTCTTGCTACTGGTCCTTTACACTTATCCTCAGAAATTTGAAGAATGTGTACGTGTGTGAGCGTGTGTGATCACACCTATGCACACTGGAGATGTTTTCCCCTCTCTGCCTCGCTTTGAAAGCAATCACTACTTGACTCTACTAGGAAAGATAAGAAGGCAGGAACGGGAACATGGCTCCCCTCTAAAGGTCCTATTATATTACTCTTCTTCTTCTTCCTCCTCCTCCTCATCATCATCCTCATCGTGACAGTGAGTGATCTCCTGGGGAGTCTGAGGGAACAGGTTGGGTGGCTTGATCTCGCTGAATGAGCGGGTCAGCTGGTTGCGCTTGCACTCTAGCTCTTTGCAGTCGCTGCAGTGGGTGCGGTTGCGGGTAGCCAGCGGGGACTCTGTGTCGATGTCCACGTGGGTGTGTTCAACTGTTGACTCATGGGGCATCTGGAAGAGGAGAAATAAGACAAATTGCTAAGCGATAGAATATGACTGGTCATATGCTCTTGACTAATTCACCAAGCTGTATACAGCATTTTTTACACAACAAGAACACAGTTAACCTTTGAAATGTTTTACGAACAATGACAGATCAGAACAGACAATAGTGAAGTGTGGCAATGTGTCTGCATCTTAAGGGTGCGTGGTTTCATTCAATTCCCCCACTTTACATTCAGATACTCACTAGTATGTGTGACGCTCTGAAGAGGTAGCTGAAGGGGTAATACAGCAGGTTAATGAAGGAGGCTGCATACAGGTCGGCGTAACGCATCACTTGTGAGGCAAAGAGAGTCTGTCTGGAGCCACTGCGGAACAGGCTACCCATCATGCCATAGCACATGTCCATGTCATGTGTCACTTTCTATAAAACAAGAAGAAAAAGAGAAACTGGTAAGCCTTCAAAATCACGTCAAAAAAGAGGGACACTGATTCATTAACCCTGGAAAGTACGGTTAATAAATTATTTGGGATGTTGTATTTGTTCAGTGAAACAGCTGAATCTGCATCTTTTTCCGACAGCCTATGAGAGACAAACACCGACTGAAAGGGCTCTTTGATGAGGCGGTTTAATGATTAGTCTCTATGAAACAAACAGCACTAAAACCACATAAGCAGCACATCTGTTGTCATAGCAGCAGAGGTCATTAAGGGTGTACCTTGATTCTCCTCTGGATAGTGCTGATATCTGGCCTTTCATTACTGCTGCTATCCAGATGCCTGAGAAGGAAGCAGGAGAAAAACGATGAGGACTGGGTGGGGGTGTGGATACTGATATCAGCCTCCTGAAAGATGATGAGTCAAAGAGGTGGCGTAACAGAGAATTGCGCCAGGCTATAAATAACGTCAGTGAACCTGCTTATCAGGTGCACACTTTGACACTTTAGACTTTACCCTATTGGCCCTGTGGGTTTCTGTTAAATATGCAGTATCCACACATGCATGCAAACAGACACTGTTACAGCCGAGAGCAAAGAGCAGCAGAATGGGAACCTGGGGGTGGGGGGGTGGGGGGGGAATGAGGCTAAAGGTCACAGTTCTTACTTGTAGAGTTCTGCCAAGAAAACATCCAGGCCCTGGAGTTCCTCGAATAATGCTGGAAAACAGAGGGAGAGCGTGAATCTCTCTCTCTTCAGCACATTTGAGTACATGTACAGTTGCTGTACAAATGTTTGAAATTTTGAGAATGTATCCTTTGAGAGTGAGATCATTTACAGGTTTTTGTTTTGCACTTATAGATGTAGTTTTTGCACAACATTTTACATTTCAGATTGCTATTAAAGATCAAGTCCTTTCTGAGACTGAGAAAACATGCAGTCAAACTAGCCCTCCCACATGTCTGCACACTATGTGTTATTATGAGTGAAGTTCTTTCTAGACTCACAGCTCTTGTCGGTCCACACGTGAAGCTCCTGGGCCAGCTCAGGTATAACCAGGAATGTTCTCCAGCCTTGACGTTTCTTGGATTTGAGGATATCTCCAAAAATATGGTCCCCGATGTATACTATGTCCTTTCCCTTGGCCCCCAGCAAGTCACACACAATGTCTGAAGAGCCTGAATGACAGTAGCGTGTTACCAACTATGTATGCATTCTTAAGGTCCACGAATGACAGATGAATAAAGCCTAGCTCAAAGAATGAATGATGAAACAAATAAAGCCTTACCTCCAGAGTAGACTATCCCATGTTGCAGTGGTCCTGTGTAGGTTCCTATCTTTAGACGTCCTGTTGTCTGAAATGAAGAAAATAAATAAGTCACTAAAAAGTGGGTCTGAATAACCTAAGTGAAGTGAGTGACTGTTTTTGAATCATTCTGCAATTGCTCCATCTTCCTGAAAACAATCATTTAATTACTTATGCACTGATGGCATATTTTTAGGGCCTTTACCTCTGCGTTTTTCTGGCATAAATTCATGCTTAAATTTACATAATATTATGCTTTTTAAATCATTGTGATCATTGCCTTCCCATTAATATATATGTACCAAAATAATTGACATACAGATTTTGTCTAATTCGACCCTAGAATGGATCCCAGGTTGAGCCAGTGACTAAATCAAAAATGCAAACTACGCTCGAACGACTATCTAACAAAAAATTCACTCATGCACTCTACACTGTTTTCAGTAAGCTGGCCCTCAGTTTGAAACAACTGGTGTGTTTTTGGAAAACAAAACGAAGAAATCCTGAGCAGCCCTGACTGAACAGCAAATAAGGGACAGACTGTAAGCCACAACATAACACATGCCAGCTAGGGTTCACTTATAATGTCTTCTCTGGCCAGAACTCTCTCTTCTGATTTTGCTTACTGTGTCCACTTGTCTGAGCACTGTACCCTCTGCGAAGAACAGCGGTTTCCTGGCATCCACCAGGATCAGATCAAAGTAGGACTGCCAGGGCCGGTGCGGGGTGCCAGGCTGGGGTGGATGGAAACACACAAACATGAGTACAAAGATAAAACCATGATGTACATTTATGTTTGACAATAATAAAAAAAATAGAAATAGAAAAAATATGTTTTACCTTTGGGCCATGAGGGAAGTCGAACAAATAGGTCATGATTTTCTGTAACACAACACAACGTCTCTAAGTCTGATGTGACACATACTTTGTTCATAAGCGAATACACGTGTTACCGACAAACTGGTAGAAAACTAATAAAAGGATCTCGGCATTAACTTACTGGCATCTAAGTCTTTCACTGTTATTGCATTACTGTTTTCCCTAATCAGTAAGTTTCCACCATAACTACACACACACACACACACACACACACTTACATCAGTGTATTTGTAGTCACTGTTGGTTGCCAAGAAAACCTTGGATACTTCATTCATTCGGCTGAGAAGAAGAGGCAGCTTTCCCTGGTGGGAACAGAGAAGAAGAAAAGAAAGAGAAAGAATGAAGCTCTAAGCATCTTTACAAACCAGCCTCTTCACAGACTACAAGAGTGTGAGACACTGTGTGTGTTTTCTCTGCAGCAGTGCACTCAGTGAATACAAACTACTTACATCTTTCACTACATACTTCTCCAAGTTCTCCACAGTCTTCTCCTTCAGCGTACCCTGCAATGTGAGACAAAGGGGTTAGCAAAATCATCAATAACTATAGATATCAGTGAATAATGCTGGATTTCCAAAAACGCTGATATAAATTCTTAAAATGACAAGTAAACCTAGCTCCTTTGTTTAAAATTGCATTAACATTGGTATAATCTTTCTATCCATTATCATTATGCAATAATGCAACATTTCAAAAGTTTAATCATTAGCTTTAAGACATCACTGAAACGTGCTTACACATCTTGAACTCACTCCCTTTTCAGCGGATGCTCAGGGTGATGTTCAATTTTAGCACACGAAATTAAAACAGCTTTCTAGTGTCAAACTCTAAAGAAAAGATCACTATACACAATAAAGATCAGACATTCTAGTGAAGTAACATTTTAAAGTACAGCTGTATGGTTAATAGCAGTTTGGAAGCAGTAATTGGTGACGACTGCTGCAGAACCTTTGGGACCTTGTGTTGTTTAGTTGTGGCATAATCAGTGGTAGTGTTTCAAGAGTATCTCTAATTCTTCTGTAAACAACTTCTCTTTTTGCAAAGCTTTAAAAATTGGTTTACAGTCTAGGACAAATATGCATGGTTTAACTGCAGTTTATTTTGGAAACAGGTTTTAGTACTTTTTAACTGAATATAAGAAGACATAGTTGACAGAATTTTAACTGTGAGTTTGTGTTAGTATGTTAGTGCAGACTGAAACATATGTGTACAGAAAATATATGCCTGCATATGAACGATATGATGAATGGCATTATTATTAAGACAGTCTCAAAATTTCCTGTATACGTCGTCTTCACAAATACATATCAGATAAAAACTGGGAGACATTATCCTGATGTTCTTAAGTAAATATTACAAACTTAACTGGATTCTGTCAAGAGACTCGATTCAGACATCGTATGAGCAAAATTTTACTTGGCTTGTTGGTGGCTGCCTTCTGTTATCACATTATGTTATATTTGGCCAGAATAAATAAGGAAGGTAGGACTTCCACCAAGACAGAGGAAGGGGTATCACAGAGATGTCAAAAGTATGAGAGGTTGTGATGATATAACATGCCAGTATGTTTATTTCAATTAAATTATTCTTTGCAAATAATAACTTGTCCTCAAGATATAATTTATGCACTCTATTTCATCACATGATCTAGTTTTAGTTCCAACAAATCAGATTAAATCTTAGTGGTTGCATGTGTTTTACCTTGAAATGGACCCAGTCAACAGCATCCCGGACATCCTGGAACATGCTTTTAAAGGACATGAAGAGGTCGCCATCTTTGAAGCCAGTTTCACAGCTGGGGGAGGGGAGCAAAGACACACACGTACACAGCCGTCGGACAGGCCATAGTTTTATAGAAGGTTTTCAAAAACATGACATTTGTTTTTTGTTTGCTTTTAAATGGGATAGCCTTCCCTTGTTGGAGGGGTCCCCAGCCAAACAGGAAAACATTCTCCCCCTAAAAGACCAACAACCAGGTTTCAGAGGACAAAGGACATGCAACCATTCCAGATTACATTCTCAAAAAAAAATTACAGGCCATTAAATCTCCTTACTTTAACAGTCAGAGGATTATCTTGTTGTTATATCAGGATTTCATTCTCTGCAAATAGTTAGTAATTGTTTTTATTCCTATCTGAATTTGATAAGAATCCATACTTTTTCACAATTGGTAGAACAGATTAATAGATATAGTAATTGTAATCGAAACGAAGGGTTATTTGACTGAACTCCCATTGGATTAACAATAGAATTAGACGAGATTAGCAGCTGAGACACCTGAACCCTCCCATGCGTTAGGGCTTGCTCTTGACCCTTTGTGGCTTGCAACTGTCATGGTCTCATCATGCGGCGCCCAGAAACTTGTTGCAGGCCAGATAAAGCAGAGAAAGGTTTTCTTACCTGTCATATCTATCACAGTTGGTGAAGAAATCCACAAGGCAAGCAAAAAGGTAGGTCTCTGTGAAGGAAACAGGAAGATTGGAAGATAATGTCAAGAACCTCAGTGAAATTATTTGCCGCCCCAGCCTTCCAGATTTAGATTCTGTTGTACACATTCTTCTGTATGGGAAAGTTCTTCCCACCACCACCACCACAATACGCCAATTTTTATCATCGGACTTAAACACTGGTCTTATTGTTAAGCCCACCAGAGACTTGACTTTATTTAGCAGCTAAGGAAATAGAGAGTCAGTCTGTAAGGTATGATCCATTTTATCCAGCTTCACATTAAGCCGCCAGAATCACCAGCAAGGCCAGAAGCATCATCCATGACCAATCCTCCCTTAACATGACCTTTTCCATTCTTTTCCCATTGGGCAAAACCATTACTAGCTGAACATATTTAGGGATAATACTTAACTCCAAGCTATTAGGCTCTTGAAGATGCATTGAAGCTCTTATTAATTCACTTTACCTACATCAGCTTGTGCTCATATACGGTAATCGAAATGCATTGGGCAGTAAAATGTGTATGTATGTATCATGCATTTGCAATATTAACTGTACTACTTGCACTATGGAGTGTTCCCTTCTGCAATCTGGACTATATCCTGTTGCACTAAAAATCACTTTAAAGGTAGATACACTGAGCTACTATGGGCTGATCTGTTACATGCACTTGTATTTTGTATCACGTTGTGCGGTGCTGTGTGTTGTGGGATGTGTCTTGTTTTATATGTGAGCACACCATAACAATTCCTATCAGTTGTTTTGTTGAAATGGCTACAATAAGCTTGAACTTAAACCCACCTGGCAGATTGAAGAGGGTGTTGAGGATATAGAAACGCTCTGTATCATCTCTCTGGATAAACTTGTTGGGGTAACGTTCACGGATCTCTGGGCTGGAAAAAGCAAAAAAGCACAAAAGAGAATAAAATGTTTTATCAAATGTTTATATTTATGATGCTTGCTTGTATGCAGAGATCTGTGCATTTTGAGGGGGAATGTTGAAAATACCTACCCTCGCAGGAAGTTGAATCCATGGACACAGACCAGGATATTACCGTAAGCATCAACCTTCAACAAGTTTCCATACATGGTATCAAACACAAGGCCTCTGAAAAAAGGAGCAGAGGGATGCATGATTTTGCAATGCACGAGTAAAACAGCCTTTCTAACTTTCTAACAATCATATCACTTGGCACTTAAACTCCTGTCACTTGTTATCTTTTACTACAAAATAAATACAGTGACACTGAACTTTGCACAGGTGATGGGGTTTTTCATACTATTACTTGGCTAAGATAGATATCTCAGCTAAAAGGTTATCTGGACTACAAAGTTTAGAGATTAGGCAACAGAAACAGCAGTTGGTCAATAATCTGATGGCCACGATCAGCCTCATGATGTCTGTGCAGAGAGATGGGATTGGTCTCACCTGGTGGGAAATGATGGGTCATAGACGAAGCTCAGGAGCTCCTGAGGATAACCGATGGACACTAGCCGTTCCACTGTCAGCTCAAAGCCTAATGATTCATATTCAGGTGACTTATACACTACAAGGGAAACACATACACATTAGTTTAGTAAATAATGCCAGCTGCCCATAAAAGTGTCCTGTAGACACTTTAAAAACTGAAATGTTACATGAAAGTAGTTAATATTTTATAAATACATACATATAGAATCAAACAAATGATTGGTTATCAATATAACAGATTTTAAATCAGATGTTTAAAAACTTTTTCCCCTGTTTATTTGAATTTGTATTTATTACCTTTTGTAGGATAACTACTTTAATATTGACGGTGATGCTGTACTGAAATGGTATCGATCTGAAAAGCTGACTCAAAATTATACAAACAATGTTGTATTTAAAAACCCCAGAAGCATAGCCTGTGGGGTGATTCGATGGCAAACAATGGTTAATGAGGTGATATGCATTTTGTTGCACTTACTCAAGTTACACAACAAATAAGTTTGAGTTTTCAAAGGCCACCTTATCCATTTGAGATCATCTTGTCTGTATTTTGTCAACAACATGTTTTCACCCTACTGGAACATCCCCTCACACCCAATGCCCTTCTCAGTCCTAGCTACCAACACAGACCAGGATGTTCTGCATGTAAATCCACAAAGAAAGAGGATCAGGCGGGCAAATGAAAAATCACTTGATGTAAAGCAGTGGCTTTAATGAGCCCAACTGACGAGCCCCTAACCCGTCACTGCCAGTGGTAGATATTTACCCCAGGCTAAACGAAAAGCGAGACAGGAGTGGGCTCTGGAAATTAAAACATACAGTGATGCAAGGCTAAAAAAAGACTGGCAGAGGATTAAAATGCTTTCTGACAGGGGGAAAGAATATGTCAGATGTTATAAATATAAAACAGAATGCACTGGTGTTAATGCTTGCTTTCTATACCCCCAGTGGGGTGGTGGAAGGCCCCTCAAGGGTTTGAAATATTGGCTGATGATACTTAGAGAAGAGTTAGTTGGAGGGAACAGCACTGTAGGTCAAGCAGGAAAACATCTGTGTCCTACTCTGGAAAACATGTGTGTATACACAAGTCCTGGGTTATACAGAGAGATGATAAGTACACAGAGAAGTACAGGAAAAGCCTGGGTTCAGTAAAGCTCTGTTCTTTTGTTGACACCTTTACTCTGTAAGCATGAATTCAATCCAATTTCATTTAAACAGCGCCAAATCACAACAATAGTCGCCTCAAGGCGCTTTATATTGTAAAGTAAAGACCCTACAATAATGCAAAGAAAACAAAGAAAACCCCAACAATCATATGATGTAACTGCATGAGGCAGTTTCTGCATTTTAATCACGTAACCTCTTGTAGTTCACCCCCTGCTGTGTTCTCCCAGTAAACAGGGTTTGGGCCCTCTGCCCAGAGCAGCAGCAGCATACACCAATATAACTGCATTCCCCCCTCCTCTTTGCTTACTTGTAATATTCCTCATGAGTTGCTACAAAGAAGCCTATTTTAAAACCTGTTTCCCCTATGTCACCCTCTTCACTTGAGGTCACTGGGAGCCTCTCTTTACATGTTGTCTTTTGGAAATTAGTACATCCCACACATAAAATAGAACAAATCAAATCTCATTACGAGTTTGTCAAGCTGGAAAACCGAATCAGGAAAATGGTTTGATATATAATAATTATTCTAGACAATTTTAAAACCTATGGGACAGCTAAAACTCCCTACTACAGAAAGTTAATATTAGGTCAAAAGCCACTAAAGTTCCCCCAGTAATTGGCTTAAAATGTCATTTTGTCCATAATGTTACTGTTTAATGAAAGTGCACCAGCCAGAGTTAAGTTTGGAATGAACCATGGTTAGGTATTTTATGTTAAAAGCCCTTTACATCAAATCTTCGAACTGTGAACTGTTGATAGACTATCGTAGAACTGTATTTCATGAAAGCCACACCCAAGACTACATAATGCAACATAAAGCTGCATGTTTTAGTAAATGAGACATCTGAGATGCTCATGTTTACTGCATTTTTTGTAAACAGGAAGTTGGGTTATTGTTGTTTGCTGTGTCCTTGACTCTCTCCCCCTGTGGTGGGAACTTCAGAGATCTGTTTCCCTTTTTATCCCCAATGGGACTGATGCCAGATAATTATACTCCCACTGCTGAGCAGCAACGTATGTCTCCAGAGTTTATAGGCCAGGCCACCACAGGCCTAGATGTAACGTAGACCTCTTGCATACAAGATAAACAACCAGCAGAAAGCCCTTCTGCTGATAGGCCCTCATCTCCAAATCAGATATAGTGTGTCGTACAAGGAGACTCTATCTGACCCATTTCACACAGCAATAATTTAACTTGTGTCTTAATATTTGCACAGAATAAAGTGGAAATGTAGGCCTCTGTGACAAATTTGCAACACTATGAAGCATATTGTGGGAAAAATTAGAAAGCTTAAACATTGCCTCAGGGGCACACATTCCAGCCAAAAGTCTGTGAGAAAACTAGGACAAACCTGCTTGTATCTCTCACTGCAATCTGGGCCTAAAACTGTGTTTGAGCAACTTTCTGCAGGGTGTTACGTGTTCCCTTTAGGAGCAGAAGAACAGATGACGCAATGTTGTCTCAACCAATGCTAATTCAGTTTACAAAGTCTTACGAAATGTATGATATTTGCAATTTGTTTGCACTAAAGCTTTAGAATAGAACAAACTTTTCACCTCTTCTTATCCTCGTGTTGAGCAAAATGGCACAAAATGTCTCATTCTGGAAGTCACTGTACGTCATTACACTGATGCATGACGACAATGCATTATGAGATTGTCTATAACAATCTAAAATACTTATGCTGATATTAAAAACAAGCCCTGAAATCACATTTTCTTTGACCGTCTTTATTCCAAGAGCTATAGACAGTCATATGAACACAAATACTTTAATTTTTGGTTAATTAGTTCGTTTACATTGCATTTCTTTTATAGTCTGTGCTCTTCTCAAACGTTTGAAAGGGATAACAGGAGCACAGCTGGTAGCAGGCGATGGTGAGGTCTCCAAGAACCAATCGTAATTTCTCAATATCTGAATTAAAATGGAATTCCCCTGTTGCTGGCATAGTGAAATTTGATTACACAGCAAGCTTTATGAATGGATTAGATTGTTGCTTCTTTTTTGAATACATTTAAATGTATCAAAAATGCTTTGACATCTGAAACCAAGGTCACAAGAACTTTAAAGGCACCTTAATAGTTTTTTTCCTTCGCATTCCTAGCAATATTTCCTTTCCAAACTTTACCTTTTTTATTCGATACATAAGATGTGATTTTTCTGAGCTTTTTAAGGTATTTTAGTATGTCACTGTAAGCACAAGGATTAATCCAGAAAAACAGAGACAATTATCTTCATGAATCAGGACATGGAGTGCATTTCCTGCTTCAATCACAATCGCATACCAAAGTAAAGAAAAAGTTAACTTATTAAAATGTTTTATAATATGACCGTTATCTTCAGCTTAAATTCACTATGCAGATCTGCAATATATGCTGAATACACACAATAGTAGTCTTTGCACAGTGTGATATATGCTAAACTGATTACAGTTGACAGGGACTGTGTTTAAAATTCACCCAAAGCCTCACACAATCTCCGAAGATAAGCAAAATCATTACATTAGGTTTTGCATACGTTCAATTAACTTAAGGGTTTTCCCCAAAACCCACTATTTTTTTCAAAATGCTTAATGACTGCGAAAAGAATTACTGAAAAACTGCTCTTGGTTTCTCTGAGTTTTAGACTTTCTTGCTCTGTTTGGAAACACTCGACACACCATAGACATGCCACAATGAAGGCAGTGAACTCAATAAAAAACACAACTCTTTAATCATGTTGACAACTGCTCCCATCCACTCCCAATATGTTACACTCAGCCACCACGCTTGTTATGCAAAGAGTACATATTTGAGAACTGCTAGCTTAGAATAGCAAAATATCTTCAAATCTTACAGATTCTTGCCAACTTATCTACAAGCTGAGACAGGAGCCCCTCATCTCTGTGGGAGCAGCACTGTAGGCAACATCATCAGAAGTGGACAGTGGAGATTGAAATAGCAACTGATGTTTAGTTTTGTCATACTTTCTAAACTATAATCTGTGTTTTCATTTGTTCATGTGTACCAAAATTTCCTGACAGATATTATTGAGTTTTTATATAGTGATTTAAAAAAATAAATTATGTTTCTGCTTTAAATCTCTATTTTTATAATCCCAATCTTTCTTCCTTACCTTTTTCCATAAACATTGCACGCAAAAAGCAAGTAATATTTGAAATGTACATATTTAAGGCGTGCTGCACATCTGAACCGCCTTCTATCACATAGCGTTGCATGTGATTAAGCAACAGTCAATCTGAGGAAGCAGTTCTGTGATCAAAATGTGAATACTCTCCAAAGATACACGATAGCCACCCTTCAAGCAAACATTAACACTTGGTTATGAGCTCCCATAAAGAGAGTCATGTCAACAGCTGAGCATCTGTAAAATCTCTTATACCCCGAATGGTGATAGGGGTCCAGAGTCAAAGAAGAACTACAAGTGACTCTTGTTCTCAGGGGAGCCGTCATTGCTGAACTCAACAAACAAACGTGACCTGTTTTTCAAAGTCAGGGAAGATTTATTTTTAGATGTGTAGAGACCGAAAACTGGAGCTGAGTCACAGAACAAAGTGGCATGAAAAATCAGGATATTTTTAGCCAGGTTGCTAGCCACTAGGAAAAAGAACATACACAATTAAGTCTGTGTTACAGAGAGCTACTGCTGGCTTAACATTTCGTTATCCTAGTGTTATGGCATACTCAGTGTATCACTATCATTGACCTAAATAATACTTTATGAACAACAAGCTGTGGTTCAGGGGCAATGGTAGGGTACCCAAATATAGAGCTGAAAAGACAGGGATACTATAGACTTCAACATCTACACCAAACATGAGGTCACAGCACATTTAACAGCTAGAGAGTTTTTTTCAGCTTCTAAAGGCACATAAATAAATGTGCTCTCAAAATCTAAATTTAACGTGACAACCACAAAGTTGGTTTCCCTTTCAGTCAATGCCACTCCAAGACACTTTTATAGATTCATTACATAACGTTTATCAAGATAGGAATGGTCATTTTGACAAGACTGTATTGTTGATGACAGCACAGACGAGCCATGTAAACTGAGAATGTGCTATACAACACTCCAGCCAACTTGGCCTGCATACCAAAACCCTAAAAAGTGCAGATTAATTAGATCAATAAATTGATCGATTGTTTATTAAATCTAAAACACTTTTGGACCGTATATAATAAATGTCTCTTAAAAACTGGCAAATTTAGACTTAAAAAGAAGTAAAAATAAAAAAAAAAGATCAAAATCATAAAAATAATTATAATCTGACTGTGACTTTGTCATTGGGTCTCTTCTTTTCAGCTGTTATGTTGTAGAGTTAATGGTATGCTTGGGATCATTGTCCTCTTGCATGACCCAGTTTCGACCATGCTTTAGCTGTCTAACAGATAGCATCATCTTTGACTCAGGTATACAGAGTAGTTCATGGTCAGCTCAGTGACTGCATGGTAACCAGGTCCTACAGTTGCAAAAAACAAACAAACAAAACCCCCCAAATTATCACCTCTTCACTACTGTTCTTGACAGTTGGTATAAAGTGTTTGTGCTGATATGCTGTACTTGGTATTCAAACTGTGCATTATAGTCAAAGAGCTCCACTTTGGTGTCATCTGTTCAAATGTCATTGTTCTAGAAGTCTTGTGTTGATTTTCTGTTTGTTTGGGGTTTTTTGGGGTTTGTTTGGGTTTTTTTTTTTTTTTTAATTTGGTTTTAAAATTTTCTTTCCATTGTCAGAACTTGGGGTAAATTTGTGGGGTCCTCTCCTGGGAAAACTGTGACATTGTGATAACACATCTCAATTGTTCAATCCAGAAAACTGCCAAAACGTCTGCTTTTACAGAGGTGGTCCCACTTGCTGATGATCAATTAATCAACTGTATCCGATTAGCACCTGGACGCTATTTACAGTCTTAAGTCCAGGAACCATTTAGGGTATAATTTGTTATAATAGGACTGCATAGTACTGTGAAATCTCTTTTTCAAATGATAAATAGGCATTTTTTTTCCCTCCAATCACTCACTTCATTAGTTAACTGATTATCCAAACTCTGATCTGATTATGACTGATTGTAATTGATTGTGTGATTGTGTATTTAGCTTACCTGCTAAAGTGTAATCCATATCAAAGCCAAAGCACTTAATCTTCTCCATTGCCAAGCTTCTGTTGACAAAGATTCTGGGGGGAAAAGGTTTTTGTAAATTTTATGTAATCATCCGCAACAAATTATGACTCATAGCAGTTGCCCCAAGTGAGAAAAAGAAGAATGTTATCCCACATATACATATCCAACAACTATCATTTTTTCTTCCAAGTACAACTTTTAAATTTTTATCAAAAGGTACATCTATAGATTTACATTTTATCAAGTCAGGTAATTTAGACTCAGTGCATTTCACTGTGCATGCATAGACTGAGGTGTTAAAATAACTGTGAAAATCAAATCTAGAAAAATACATAAAGCAAATGTAAAAAACACAAAAATAAGAGTGTAACTCTTATTTTTGCATTCTTTTGTACAGTTATGATTACAAACCTCGGTGTCACCTCTATGAGCTTGCAGTTTGAGTTTGTTTGCCAAAAAAAAAAAAAAAAGACTACACCAAATAAACAATGATATAGGTGATTTATAGATTTGACTGAAAGCTATAGCCCTATTCTTTCAGATTTTCTGTACAGTCTCATTACTTCAAATTATTCTATCCACATAAATCATAAAATGAAAATATGATAAGTTCTAACATGGACAAATCTTGTTTACTGTTGGGTGTCCTTGAGTGTCTAATCTAAAGGTCAGAAAAAAAAGATGAAGTTACTACCACTACTACTACTACTACTCCAAATTTGGCAATTACCACACAGTGTAAAAGAATAAATTCTGTTATTGTGTTAGGTACAGCGCCTTAAGAAGCCAAAAGGCAGCTTATGACAAGTACTTAAGAAGAGCTTACCAAGTCATTTCAGCCTTATTAAACACCAATATATAACACATAATTAACTACACTTTAGGTGCTGTAATGAAAATGAGAACTAAATATCCATTTCAGATCACTTCATCTTTGTATGTACTGGAAATACCATGCGAGGATGATGGTTCTTTGATACTTTCATTATTACAAGTTGTTTGTTTCTCTAGAGCGTATTTTATGAGATCTACTTGCTGGCATGTTCCTTAACGATAATAGTAAATTAATACACATAATTAGTTCTGATAATATCTTAAAATACTTTAATATAAAGTGGCCACGATGAAAACCAGCGCTTCGTAGACACAGAAAATCCAGCCACACACTGTCTGCGTAACTCTGACTGCTAGCACAGACCTACATAACTTATCTTCTACAGCTGTGACATAGTTGAAATTCTATACAAGTCAATATTTAATCATACAAGAACCGAAATATGTATCAGACCAACAGAAAAATCAAGAATGACACTAAATTAAAAACAAGGGTGAACTGATACACAAGTCTAAAACTGCAAGGCATCTAATCTTCTCATTTTTCTGTGACAATGGTCTATTTATCTTCACCAACGTCTAAATCAGTTGTGAAATACCTGGCAGCGGCTCCATAGTGAACAAGTTCCCATTTAGAGCAAAGTCCACGACACGACTGGCAATGCATTCTGTGTGAAATTAAACCTCGGTTTGACTCTCCGGTGGTCTGACACTGCTCCAGCAACGCAGGGCAACACTGGACCCACAAACAAAGCCCCCCTCCCTCTCTCTCTTTGCTGTCTTGCCATTCAGAAATTTTCTGACTTGTTGCAAAAATGATTGTGGCCATTCTGCGTCATTCTCTGTTGTTGTGTGCTGTCAGTCAGGGTTGTTGTGAACCATGATGTTTGTGGGCCCTCAAAGACATCTAGAACAATCACAAGTCGGGTAGAATCAAGCACGCCAGTGCCACAAGCTACAGCTGCTTCCCATTACTCACATCTGGTTGAATATACACATTTGTCGTTGGCCTACAACTACTGGTTATTTTTTTAATTCATTTTTGTGGCCGTGAAAACTGCCAGTTGTGATTTTCGACAGAAAATTACCTCTTCAAATATCCTTAGACTTCTTTATTCAAATAAAAATTTAATTAAATATGTTTATGCTGTAACTGTTAACAAAGTTAATAGTACTTTTTACTTTCTTTCTTTTTTTAATGTAAATCCTTTCTTACAAATAAATAAATTTTGTAGATGAAATTAAGCGCTACTGAATCTCAAACTGATCACCTGTAAAAAACAAAAAAAACAAAAACTGATTTGCAAATTCAGGTTAACGACCTTTTAAACTTGAAAAACGTGTACTCAAATATCAAAATGCTATATCAAATTTGATCATCTATATTTATTTTATATATTTAGTTGCTTATAAAAAATGAGCCTATTCTGGCCTTATTTTGACATTTAACATTTAACACTGGCTCATCAAAATAGGATGTGCTCCTCATCAGCCAAAACAAATACAGTCAACATTTCACAGGGATGAACAAAGGATTTAATGTTTAAATCTTTTCTATTTCTGTTTTGCTGGTGCCATTATGATGTAACCTCTTGCCAGATGCCTGTGGGAGGGGTAGTAAAGAACGGCCATAAATGATAAAGCGTGCCCCTCCTAAGATCAATTACTGTAGTCAGCCTTGACTTTGGCCCTGCTGACATCAGTATTGCTTCAAATAGCACCTACAAGTGAATCCCTTAATAACTTTTACTCCATCTGAGCGCAGCTGAAGAACAATCAGCCAGATTTTTTCCACTGCGCTCTAATCTCATGCAGACAGTGACTCGAACGTTTATCTGCACTGGGCAGAGCCATCAGCCCCCTGCAATGTGATATACACAGTGTGCACTGTTTCGGCTGAGCTCTTACTTTGTTGGAAAGGCCTTTCTGAGTCTGTAAGATAAACAAAAGGTCATGCTTAAATCAGTAATGATTTCACTGACCAAGAACTTCTGTCACATTGTTTCAAAGAGCACCTTTGAACTTTCACTTAGCACTGCATGTGTAACCCTTTGCTGGTTCATGAACTGGTTGATTTATTCCCCAGCAGCACATGCAGAACAAACAAATGAGTGATGGTTTCATAAACCTTGTGAGCACTGCATATTATATTATAGCATGGAAGAAAAGCAGTACCCATTGTAAACATGCCTTAGAGTTAAACATTGAAAAGAAACACTCATTTTATTGCTCTGACAGGGAATAAACCCCTGATTATGTCAGTATAACTGAACGGACTTTACTACAAGCAGGTAAAGGAACAAGGATGTTTATAAGTGAAAAGATATATTAATGGTCAATAAAGCTACTTACTATAAAGTCAAAGCCATAAAATCCCTGCAAAACCAACTACATGTTTAATATGCTGAGCATATCTGGATCTGGAGTCGTCCATTTAGCCCGTGGGTCTTGTCATTCTGCTGATGTTTCATGAGTGAAAAATTTTGCATAACAGCTACAAAGACCACACCCCAGTCACAATCAATTCTATGAAACATCTAAGGAAGGCAGCACAGCCTGCTTCACAGTCGAAGTGACAAAGAGACGTAGCCTAGTACATGCTGAGCACCAATAGCAGACTACAAGTAAAATAAGACGGGAATTAAACTGGAAAACACAGCACGCTAACAGGATAATCACAGATATAATCACAGATTAGTCAGTCACTCTGTTATAATGACAATAAGTGATACACAATGTAAAATCTAAGAAACGCACTTTAGTATATTTTTAAAATGTATGACATGCTTTGCCATGGTGAAATAAATAGTAACAAGCTACTGTCATAAACTGTTGGGGAATCCAAAGACCACCCAACACAACTCAACTGGTTAAGTCATGATTTGAGTTATCGTTGTTATAGTTACTTAAAATAACTATATGTTACTGTTGGTGTAAAAAATAAATTAGTCAATCAATCAATTCTTAACAGAAATACAAAAAACCCCAAATACATTTAAAAAAAAAAAACCTTAACGAAACAATGTTTCTTACTAAAGGGAAAAACATCATTACAAAGTAAAGACACAGAGGCAATACCTTTAGTTTTAGTTTCAAATTCCTAAACACATTAAGTATGAGGCAGCAGTGTGAACTGAGTCTGGCACATGTACATAGATGTGAGTCAAATCCTAATAACTGATCTGAACTTTATAAATTTGTCCTTTAAAAGCAGACCTACATTATAATAACCAAAGACTAGAACTAACACTGAAACTGAGAAAAATAAAACAAAACAAAACTAAACATTTCCAAGCAATAAAAGCTAAGCTGAAACAAACAAACACACTCGTGAAACAAAGGAAATTTAACTCAATTTCTTTGACTACTCGCTGATGACAAATTGGAAATAAAAAGGAAACAAAAAACACAAATATAAGCTGTCCGAAATTAATAATGGTAGTTTCTTTAGTGTCCTGATGTCTGCATCACAGAGCGGCCCTGGATTCCTTTGTGGTTCTGTATATAACTATGCAATTCATTCTGTAAACGCCTCTGTGGTGGGTGGCCATACAATCCATCATTTTAACAAACAGAAACTGCATATTATTAGTTTTCATATTACAGAATGGACGTCCACAATATTTTATTATTACCTGCAGATTTAACCTCTGAATGAAAGCTGAATTATGAGCACTATTAATCCTTATATTACAAGCAGTATATTCTTTATGTTGCGCTGACAGCCCCAAATTACAAATGCTCAAATCTTCCTGAAAACTATCATTCATTTACTTTCATTTCTATTCATAAATCAAAATCATTAGTCCAGGAGTTTTATTTGTTTTTTCCACAGTAGTCTCTGTCTGGCTGCTTAATCTATGCTGTGAAATGTCAGTGTGTCCCTTGTGGATGTTTCATACCTGTGGTAGGGCTCCCTCCTGTACTTCTTCATTGTAAGGCCGTCCATGTTGGCGGGCAAGTCTGCATAGTTCTGCAGTCTGTCACTCCATGAAGTGGTCATCTTTCTAACTGTTCAGCCTCTGGAGAGACAAGAAGAAAGAGACACAGAAGGCCTAAATGTAAGTTGCTGAATATCCGTGTTGATCAGACAACAAAAGAGGGAAAAAACCCCCATTAGAAGCAGCAAAGTCTGTGGTGAATAGAAATTCAATCACACTTTGTCCTTTAGACTTTAGAAATGGGATTATGTGGATGAGCTAATCAAGTTCCAACCTGTAGAAATTGAGTGGTTTAAAACTTGGAAGGAGCCAAACCAATATCCTGATAGTTTGGTTATCATCGCCTAATTATGGTGTTTCCTGTGTAATTATCAAACTAGGATTAGATTACACAGTGGAGGGTGAGGACCTACTGTATGTAAAAGTTCAAGACAGATTAAAATGAGAGATAAAACAAAGACACGTGATACAATTTAACATGGGGATCATGGTAGTCAGAATATGAATGGGTCCTTATTTGGTTATAACATCAGATCGCAAGCAAAAAAGCTGAGACCTAAAAAAAGAGACATATGGGAAGTCTTGTGGATTTATGCTCCAGTGGAATGCAAGCCTAGTTTCTGGTTTTGTCTTTTAGCTTAAAAGGCCAGTGTTGTGTGTTTTTTTCCTCTTATGCTGACATGCTGTCATTCCTGTACTGTTGCTGGAGAGGCTGCAGGAAGGAAGGGTAGAGATCAGCTTTCTTCTTCTTAGTGCCAGCACAAAAGCAAATGAGAATCACATGCTGAGGCAAAGAACTGTCAACAGGGCCACAGACATAAAAAACAAACAAAAACCACTGCAATCAGTGTGCAGCTTCACAGAACACAAAACAAAAGCTTCAGCTGATTTCATCTGAAACCTTATTTTAACTGTTCGTATTTAAAAACAAGTATGGACACAACTGGTAGACAAATCACTTTTTTGTTATTTTACAGCTTGTTTGCTTTCTTAGCTCTATCTTAATTGCCCATGTTGTGAAATGGGTCCTATGGGGTCAGAAGGAAGCTCTGGCTTGCAAAAATCCACAGCTAAGCATTACGAAAACCTGCTCAACTCAACAGTACTGCAGACAGCAGCTGAAAAGCAAACATAACTTAGAGCAGGCTTTGTTTCCTCTGCTCAGTCTTGGAGAGAGAGCGTGGATCAACGAGTACTGCAACTGTACAGCGGGTGAAGCTAACTGTCACTTGTTTTTGGCGAAGAAATCACGCCAGCTCTTTCTTTAACTCCGCAGTCAGAGAAAACAACGGTGAATACTCACAGATTATCTGAACCTAATGTAAAAGTATCTCGACAAGCTAGAACATCTCGTTCGCGGGGTTACCGAACAACATCCCGTTATTTACCACCGGACTACGGGGCTAGCTAACACTCCGCTCAAACCGCCTCCGTCCAGCTCTTCTTTATCTGACATTGATGCGAAGGGCAGCCAGAGGTGGTCCAGGCACAGCTAACGCGTTAGCTGGCTTTGACACAAAAACACGAAGACTTGAAACTGTGGGAGCAGATTTCACTTTGTTCAGCTGCGGTTGGCGTTACTGTACTCACCTCTGAGTTCCTGAATAAAACAAATGCGCCGTCGGTTACTCTGAGCATGCGCCTTGAGCTGCGTGCAAGTCGCAGGAAAAAGTGTATATTCTGACAGAAAGCTGTGGGCGAAGCGGTGACGAGTACTCTGCAAAGCCAGGTATGTAATAGCTGTCCGTGCCCTGCCTGCTCCCTGCTGTCTCGCTCTCTGCTGCCAGCTGCTGTTATGAGACATTCAGAGGGCGGCGTTAAGTTCTGTCTATCACAGAGGGGCGGGACCATCAAGCGCCGTGGCACAAACACGTGACCCCACTTGAATTAGGCTTCACTTTATAACAAATTAATTAATTAATTTAGAAAAAAAATAATATAACATAACGATTCAATAATAATGATAATAATAATAATAATAATAATAATAATATAATAATAATAATAATAATAATAATAATAATAATAATAATAATAATAATAATAATAATAATATTTGATTTTAGCAATATGCTAAGCAAGTCTAATATGCATATGCAACTTCTATACTGGGTGTGTCAAACAAACTATAAGATGTGTGTGTAGGTTCTCAATCATTCAGGTCGTGGTACTCACTCTCTTTCCAAGCTCTTTTGAAACTATAAGATGTTAACCTTTCCTAAATGTTGATTTTACAAATTTTCTGGCCTTTTGGAGGTGTCGTTTTGTTTTTGACACACAGGAAAATTCATATTCCATTGGATAGTTACAATAACCAGGGACTGAACTGTTAGGGCCTCCAGGGCCAGGCAACGGGGGCTGAAGCCACAAGCTGGTGTACTACTAGTGCTGGTCCCAAGCTGATATAAATGGGGAAGGTTGTGTCAGGAAGGGCGTTGGGTCCAAAATCTTTACCTAACAAAATATGTGGATCATCAAGACTGAGAGCGGAAGAATGCTTGTTCAAAGGCAGTAAGGGAGAAGCCAGGAGTGTGGAGGTGAGAGTAGGGACTTTTTTTAGACTCTAGAGATTACTGGTAATAGCTAATAAGACCACAGAGAAGCCTAATATATGTGATGATGAGTGTTGGTGTGACAGAGGTAGATGATCTGCTGTAGTGTCTCATAAAGGGAACAGCCAAAATAAGAAAAATATCTAGGACCTCTGCCTAGAGGCCCTACATTAGGTGATGTTTTCTTCATAGGGGTATTGTGAGTTCTTCGTCATCTGGCCCCTCAGCAAGGACCAATTTACCTGAGACCCCACACAGGCAAATACCCTGACAACATAACTTACTAGGGCACACAAATCCTTCCATCATGATAAGATGGCGATATAGTGGAAAGACCCAGCTTAGGTGATTCATGCACATGACTAACATGTGTCCTAAGCATGTACTAAGTGAGGTGTTCCAGGCATGTCCTAACAGAAGGGTGTTCCCAGGTAAACCCAGGATATGCTGGTGAGAATATATTTGTCAGGTAGGTTGAGAACACCTTTGTGTCCCTCAGATGAGCTGTATGTGGTGGTGGTGGCCATGCAGAAGGAGGTCTGGGCTTCTCTGCTTAGACTACTGTCTTGTCAATCTAGGCATGGTTAAGCAGCAGAAAATGGATGGGGATGGATGGAAAAACAGGGGTCTAAAATGAAGGATGTTAACACAGTTCAAACCCTGTCCCTAACCCTAGATGACACTCAAGTGACCTGATGAGTGTTAAGAGGTTAAAAGTAGTAAAACAGAATACAGAAAGTAAATTCAATCTGAAAGTCAAATCTTACAGGATAAAACTTGTTTTAGGAACAACACAAGCACTAATTACATCTTGTTTGGGATATGACAGTTTTGCACAGTCATAACAGATATAATTTTTTTTCATTTGTGATATCTCGTATTAAAATTATGATTGGTAATGACTAAAATGTAGATATGTGAAATCACAAATGGATATCACAAATGCAGCTATGGGTATCTGAAATGTCACTGTTCAGAGTTCACTGTTCTGCCTGCAGACTCACCCTATAGCATAATAAAGATTAGAAGTAGGCTAATCATTTGCTCCCAGTACAATCAGATTATTAAATGGTCACGTAGGAAACTTTTCATGGTTTTGATCATCTTTCCATTATTTTGATGCAGATTTTTAATATATGCATTTTATATTTCTTTTCCATCCTGTCTTATGTTTTGTTTGTTGACTTGTTCTTGGATATTTATCCATCTAACTGTCATACTGCAGTCAGATTTGCCAATCTTTTTCCTCTTGGAATGTCACTGCAGAAGTACCTGCAATACATATATACTCTTGCTATTAAATGTCATAATAATTTAATGTGGTGTCCTAAGTGAGCAAATCCAGGATGTTTTGATTTAGAGTCCATGGCTATAATTAGTAAAGTTAAATGCCTGCTGTGTAATGCTCTGTGTAATGTTCAAAACTAAGATACCATCAACAGTGAGCCAGTGTCCCTTCCCAGTTAACTGGACCTTTACTGTGAACAGTTTCTAATAATATTAAAAAAGAGAAGCTGTCTAATCTGTTAAGCCTTAATTACTGCTCACAACAATATGTGTTTATATGTATTATCAAAGTTACAGCTATGCATTATCTCAGACCTTAGCAATAACTTTGCTAATACATATAAACACGTAAATGGTGGAAAGTCCCAGGTATCTCACTAGGGCTTAAATACTTGGGACTCTCCACCATTTGGTCTTAGAACTGAAGAAGCTTCTTGGATTTGAGGTGAAACATCTTCAAGAAACATAAAGAAGTCCAGTCGCTTTTCTTTCCAAACACCTTAGATTGTCCCTACCTAAATAGTAGTTTCCTCCCACTGTTGAGTCCCCACACATGAGCACATCGCTAATATTGATATCCCGAGACCTAACCCTTGCATGACTACTCCCATCACTGTTCTTTCTTGCGATTACCCCATACTGTGGAACTTAAGACTAAGGACAGATGCATTACTTTGGTAACAAAGACACACCTTAAAGTCAAGTCATTCAACTAAAAACACTAAGCAAAAGAATTCTTAATAGCAAACTGGAATTCAAAGTTCAAACAACAAAACCTTAGGTCCATGATAAGAGTATAATACCAAAATGAACACATTTAACTAGGCCCTATTTATAAATCATTCTCATAATGATCTTGCTCTGCCACAAATCACGATAATAACACCACTGTGAATGTGCTGCACTAAAATTTTAAACACACTAGAATAAAAACACTGTGGCAGTTAATACGGTTCGGTAGTCCAGTTTGCTTGCAATGTAACGCTATTTGACAGCAGAGGGCAGCAAAGGCCTGTCAGTCGGATCCTGTTTGACCAGGCTTTATATATACACACTTTACCAAACAGAACAAATAACAATCAACCAGTCCGAGTAACCCTAGATATTATTTAAAACAGTTTTCTTGGAAATCTAACTCTAATTATATTTCGTGCAGCCTGCTACATTTTATGCATAACATATTTATTTTCAAATACAAATTTCTCATTGTGTTATACGCATGTTTAACACAAGAAAAACGCAGGGCTCGCTCTCGATCTGCGTTAAAATAATGGGTCATATTATTTAAATAGATGCTATTTGGAAACTGCAAGCAGATGTGTTGTATGACGTCAGTACTGTGGTTTGGGGAAGAGTGTTTTACGGATGTTACCTGGCTGCACTGCAAGTAAGTAAGTTTGCAAGTAAACTGCACCGTCATCGTCATTCTGCGTTAATTAAAAACAGCATAGAATTTGTAGACTGGAGCGGATTAGATGAAATTCCGTTTTCAGAGATTTTTCTCAGCAACAAAAACGCTGAAGATGGGCTGCAGGAAACTGTTGCTAAAGGATGTCTTATGCGGAACATTTGTTACATGTTGTTAGCTGTTTGTTTTAAATAAGCAACAAGCGATCAGACGCGGATACATCACCACTGCGCCAAAAAGGACAGTTCCATTTGCTGAAAGAAAAAAAAAAATAGAGTCAACCGTGCACATCTGGAGTGATGTCATATTTATAATATACCTATCAACGAAAAATCTAGTTTACAGGAGTGATTTCTGTTCATTCGCATATGCACAGTGGACTGCCTGACGCATCTGGAACAAACTAAGTCCGGATGTTACCGTTGGGCATTAATTAGTGATTGGGTCGACACCCCTATATAAAGGAGACGCGCCCACTGCTCTGCTCTGTCTCCACACAAGCGAAGATGAGCTACGGATCTGAAGTCTTTTCCTCCTCCTCCTACCGGAGGATTTTCGGGGATTCTCCCCGTTATGCATCCTCTCCATCGCGCACGGTGATGAACGTGGCCTCTCGCGGAGGGTACCGGTCCTCCTCCCTATCCCGAAGCAACGTTTCGTCCCTGGGCTCTTTCAGCAGAAAGTCTGGCCGCTCCTTCTCTCCTATGCCAGTGGAGTCCTTCGACCTGACACAGAGTAGCGTCCTCAACAATGAGTTTAAAATCATCCGCACTAATGAAAAGGAACAAATGCAAGGTCTTAATGACCGCTTTGCAATGTTCATCGAGAAAGTGCGCAACTTGGAGCAGCACAACAAAGTGCTGGAAACAGAGTTGACTGCTCTGCGACAGCGTCATACCGAGCCGTCCAGGCTGGCAGAGCTCTATCAGCAAGAGATCCGCGAACTGCGCTCCCAGCTCGATGAACTGAACGGGGAGAAGTCCCAGCTGATGATCGAGAGGGATAATATTGAGGACGACCTGCAGAAGCTCAGGGGGAAATATGAAGAGGAGTTCCGCGCCCGAGAGGAGGCGGAGGCCACCCTCAAGGCTTTCAAAAAAGATGTGGATGATGCTACCATGGTGCGCCTGGACTTAGAGAAGAAAGTGGAATCCCTCCTGGACGAGATCAACTTCCTCAGGAAGGTGCATGAGGAGGAGGTGGCCGAACTGACCGATATGATCCAGGCTGCACAGGTGTCTGTTGAAATGGAGGTGTCCAAGCCGGATCTCACCTCCGCCCTCAAAGAGATTCGCAGCCAGTACGAGTCCATGGCTTCAAAGAACCTGCAGTCCGCCGAGGAGTGGTACAAGAGCAAGTTTGCAGATCTTTCCGAGCAGGCTAACCGTAGTAACGAGGCCATCCGCGCCGGCAGGGAGGAAGTGAACGAGTTCAGGAGGCAGCTGCAGTCCAAGACTATCGAGATCGAGAGTCTGAGAGGAACCAACGAATCTCTGGAAAAGCAGCTTCGGGAGATGGAGGACAGACACAATATGGAGATTGGAAACTATCAGGTAATTCTGTTTTACGTTTTTTGACGCTTATCATCAGGTTTCTCCTGCAATGATATTCGGCTGTTAAATAGCAGTCTCGTAAAAGTTTCATTTAAATTGATAGTCTACTATGTGTGTAGTTTTTAGTGACAATACCGCAAGAATAAGATCGGGACAACCGTTTTTTGCCGGGCTCTGTCCGTGGTGCTGAAACTAGTTCCTTCGGGATAGCGCGCTCAGCTGCATCTGACAACGCCCACTGTCAATGCTCTAAGAAAAAAAAAACGACTTTAAAACGCTCGATCCAGAGCTTCTTACTAAAAATAAAATATTTACTATTTATTAATACATTTCTCAAATTCTAGCCTACACCATGCCCAATAATGGGATTGACAGAGGTCTTTGTCTGTCTGCTGCAAGACATGTAGTCACACACATTGTCTTCACCTTTTAAAATATGTAATTCTGGCCTACTTTCATTTTTAATTTTCTGCTCAGGAAAGCATGGCAGAGCTGGAGAATGAGCTGAGGACCACAAAGAGCGAGATGGCTCGTCACTTGAGGGAGTATCAGGATCTGCTTAATGTCAAGATGGCACTGGACATAGAAATTGCAGCATACAGGTATGTTTCTTGACACCTCACCACTTGCCTCTCTCATTATATAATGTCTTCCTCTAACACCTTTTTATGACCATTTCTGCAGGAAACTACTGGAGGGAGAGGAGACCCGCATCGGGACAGGCATCACCTATCCCAGTCCCTCCATAAGTGCTGGACCTGGGCAGGGCTACAGCTACCAGACCCGCATTTACACAAGCTCTGGCAAGAGCTCCAAGAAGGAGGGAAAGGATGACGAGCAGCTGGAGAGCAAATCCGGTGGGAAGATGTCCCAGCGTGAAGTTTATGAGGAGACAGTAGTCACCACCAAGAAGATGGAGAAGCAGCAAGACGACATTCCCACCAATCAGAAAAACTAAGAGCTTAAGCCTGGTGTTGACCCCTAAATCTTCCCTTTGCCTTGCAAACCCATACCTCTTCATCCCCCATCCCAAAAGCATAGTAAGATTGTCTTTCATATCTGAGCTAGTGTGTGTTGGATGTGATTAGAGTGCAGGATCTACAGGTTTGTTTTATGTTGGTGTCCTTGTCCCCTTTGACCCCCACAGGTGTTCCCCCCATCAAGGGAAATCCATTATACCGCTATTATAACCGACACACCATGCAAAAGTCCAGTACATCTGTTCTCTCTTGTTCTCTCTTGTTCTCAGCTTCAAACAATATCAAGCACTTAGGTAGCATCTCTTACAGGAGTATGGTCTTTCACAGTACATTATTCTACTGGTCTTTCTCACTAATCAATATGTACGGACACACAGTAGATAATAATAACAACTCCGGTTGTGCATTTCTTCCACAAACTGTGAATTATTCTCAACACATTCCACACTATGCCAAAAAGATCTAAAACACATCAGCTGGTATGGGTCTCTACCCACAATAGGAATATAATGATTTCTCTTTAGTAAGTAAGCACACGGTCTACATAAGAAACCAGCTAACAATAATAACAATAATTAATAAGATGAACAATATTAAATGATAATGTCTTACTGAGCCAACATTTTGAGCCTTTTTAGTGCAAAGAATATCCTGCTTAAATCAAATGTTTGCACAGACAGTTCTGTTTTCATTGCAAGGGATTTGAGCACAACCCAAACGGCTGAAGGAGTGGAGCACCGACCCTTTTCGAATTCCTGGAAAAGTTTCACTAACAACAATATATTAATGTAGCTCTTTGAGTAAGATCAAGACTTAGGACAAAGACAAAAATATATTATTCAGGCATAATTTGCATGGTGTACGAAGATGTCATGCTTGCATGGAATTCATCAGCAAATTACTCATTCAACACATTTTTGTTGTATGAAGTTAAAACTGCCGACTATGTCGAGCATCATCATGCACAACACCTTTTAATGACTGCATTAGACATGTGTTTGTTAGGCCTTTAGGTTAGATTTGAGACCTTAGAGAATGGAGCAAACATAATAAAAGAGTCTTTTATAAAGTCAGTTGAAGACTGAATTATAAATTATGCTGTAGCACAAATGCACGAGTTTCACAATGATCCAGCGATTGAGGTGTGATCAATTTTACACATCAGCTGCATAACAACATTTCCCATGAAGCACAACCCAAGAATTAATACCATATCAGTCACCCTGAAGAAAACAGTGTTGACAAAACTCTAATGATTTAGTTGAAGCGTGCCATGCCATGATGTGTTTAGAACGTCTCAACTTTTTTTTTTTAACTGTGGCCATGACTGGATAAAATGTCTGTTGTAGTGTGACCTCACCACTAGAAATCCTTCAGTAGCTTAAGAGACTTGCAGCTTGTTTTCTCTGCTCGTGCACTGCCAACTCTAACACAGCTATCTTTATTCTCTTGCTGCTGGTCATGGTGAATAATGCCCTGACAAACTGCACTAACACTAAGAATGGTAACAAAACCTACTGATAGTACTGTACTAAGTGTGTTTGTGTCTCTACACAGTGGCCTATCATAACTGGAATTATGTGTTGAGTGAGAACAGCAAGTCTGCAAGCCGGGCATTTTGATTTTTTTTCATAGAATAATGAATTGTACGAATTATAGCGTCAAACAGAAGAAGTTATAAACACACTGAATGAGTTGCTAGTGGTTGCAAATGTCAAGCCTTTATCCTTACACTGTAAACCAAAAGAGCTTTCATGGATGTCTAAAGAAAAATATCGCGTCCGCAGCACTGCCAAACTTTTCTAAATGCACATGCTCTGGAAAATGATGATCAGTATATCACCAATTCAAAACCAACAATCAATATTTAGCCATACTGTAAAAGAAATACTGTAGGATGTAAAATGCCTTAAAACACCAGCAGCTTTTGACCATGTGTTTGATGCATACGACTCTGTTCAGTGGGGTGTTTAACCGTTATATTCTCTTTCGTAGTGTTTATCATAGCTGCAGTGACAACAAAAGCATATGGATTGAATGTAGTTGACATGCTTTACTCTTTACTATTATTATTATTGTATTGCTGTATGACACCATATCAATAAAACCTTGAAATAATTTTGGCTGCACGTGATTTCATTATGTCTCTTTAAAATGACGGGGAATGGTTTCCTACTGGAAGGTATGCAAAAGTTGAACGCAAAATATTTCTACTCACATAGTTGTCATTATTCATCTATGCACACATCATTCGTGTCTGTTTATGCACCCTATTGATGAACTGGATATTTCCTAATCTATGATCAATAACAAGCTCTTAAACACAGTCCTGATGGAAAGTCAGATTTTTTTTTCTGCGTAGCATTTTTAGTGGGAAAAAATGTTATAATTATGTCCAAGTTACACTTAAAATGTAGGCATTTAATACAAAATATATCAACAAATAATTTAATAACTAACAAATAAGGCATTGCACAGGTCAAGACAAAGGAAATCAGAGGAAAAAACAAAACAAAATAACAAGTGACTGACAGATAAAAATCAGTTTTGAGGGTCAGTATTGTTTTATAAATATTTCTCTAGGGAAAAAAAGACTGGCTGGCTGGAAAGCAATGTCACCTTGAAGCTTTTAAGAGGCCCAGGACCAGGAAGCTGTGCATCACAGAGATATGATGGATTACCTAAGGCTGTACTGTGCATTGACCCTTGAACCCCCAATCCCTGCCCCACACACTCACACAAACAGAGACCCCGACCCTTTGACCTTGGAGTCTTTGGACCTCACGCATTGTCCTTAATTAGCCCATCTTGCCTTTTGCGCACTGATTGTGCGGGACAGCTTCAGCACCGCGTGTGCATGCATGATGCACATTGCAGTTCTTCAAAGATTTATACCTCTGCAATGCTGCTGAATGGAAGTCCTGAGGTGAAATACTGTAAAAGCCCTGTTACAAAACAGCCCTCCCCCTGATTGCTTCAAACTTCAAGAGTGCTTCAACTTTCTATTTTGAGATGCACCTTAGCCACCCTATCCCCACTTCATAACCGCCACAAAAAAGAAAAAGAAAAACCATAAGAGCTTTACGAGGCTATAAAAGCATGTGAAATATTGTCTATTGTGTAAAGGATTCTTGTGGAAACTGCGTCCGATCTGGGATTAATTTGAAATTTACTGCTGAATGCTATGAGAGCAGGTTGAGCCTGCACTCCCACTGCAATCTATAAGCATTGCAGTTGGCTGATTTCTCAAGTGTGTCATTTTTTAATGATTGAACACATGCTTATATTACCATACCTGCAGTGCTGTTTAAACTTTGTTTTACTGATTGTAATAAAATACAACAAACTGAGCCAAAATACACAGAAAAACACAGTTCCTCCAGTGATTCCTTACATTTTATTATGGCATCACTGGTACACCAGTAATACATAGAGTTAAACTGTGAAAAGTCTAGGCACAGAAAGATTACATTCTCATCCATCATGCAGTACAATCAGGGAAGCATCTGATTGTGTCCAAATTCTTTATTTGTTTTAAAATACACAATACATTGTTGCCATTGTTTATTAAAACATTATCACTTACATAACTCATGTGGCGAAGAACGTTGCTGTGAGCAAGGTAAAAAGTTTGATTCCCAGCCGCTCCATATGATGCTAATGCCTGTAAGATGTTGCTGTTGAGTTTTTGTCTGAATGAATGAATGAGACTGTAAAACACTTATTAAATATAATGCTATGAAATGCAGACCATTTACCTTGAATAAACCCTTTCTCTGTGTTGAAAAATGTCTCTAGATGTCTCATACATCCTTTTACACACATCTGCTCATCATTCAACCCTCTAATATAAAGTCATTTTAGGCTCTCCCTCTGAATTTTTTAATTTGAGAAGTATTACTAAATATTATATATACATATAGATCCCTCACTGACTGTGGCAACTCTTCTTATTCATGCCTTCATCTTTGCAATCTTGAAGAATAAAAGGGCCCGTGCTGAGGGAGAGGCATGTTTTATGTACTGTCTGGTGATTGCAGGGGTGTGGTGTGGGGTGGAAATGAGAATCAGGCTGTGCAGCAAGCGAGCTTTGCCCATAAATTTCACCAGTTTGTCAGCTTCTCTGGATCAAAGCCATTCCTCTTCACTGGGCTGTGGTGTCAGCTCTGCAGGCATATTAAAGTCTGTATGCGTGTGACCTTTCACACAGAAATAGACATCCAGAAAACCAAAAATGACCATTTCATTGACCTATTTATTTACAGTTTCTAAATACATCTGCTACAATGTGTACAGACAGAACTGTTTGTTTTATGGTTTAGTGTCGCAGGTAACGCAGTAACATCATCTGTTCTTGTGAGGTGAACACAAAAAGAAGACTCAGCAGCAAACTCACAATCTCCGCCTTTTCTCAGTCATTGCATTGGTTATCGTTCAATAAGAATGGTGGATATGCACATACATCCCAGTTATTGTACCAGTAAACAAAGTGTTAATCTGAGTTAGTGCTGCTGTTGCCTTGGAATTTGTTGCTAGTGTCTTGCTGTGCTCCTGCAGCCTTAGGGAGTGACCGCTCTCAGAGAGACAGGATTTCTCTCGTCTAGACAGAATAGAGGCAAAGAGCATACAGATGAAAAACAAATAAAAAAAATGTGAATAAGACAAAGAAAATCAACAAATTCTTGAGCATAATTTTACCACATTTAGGATAATGGATCCTTGAGGTAGGTACCAATTGAGTGATCCTAAACTGTCTGTCAGCAACAATTAATTCATTAATTAGCAATTAATTAAACAACTTAATGTTCAGTGGAGAGATATATTTCAATTTTGCGTGAAATGTAACAATTTTCCAGTCTGGCACAAAGTGCTGAATCATTCTGTGGCGCTCCCTGTTAACCAAGCCATGACTGTGTGTTCTCTCTCTCTTCGTCTGTGCTAATAATAGCAGAGACAGAGCCAACAGAGCCAGACAGCCAGACAGACAGGGTGAAGGAAAATGTTTTTCCCTGAACAAAGAGGAACGTCGAAGCTTTTTTTGACCTCACTTTCAGCTTCTGTGAGGATGGATGAGTGGTACTGGGACTGTTCAACATGAGACATATAATTACATTAAGTGCAAAGTCTGTTTCAGTAATCAGAAAATGGTAATCAGTAATCAAAAAACATAAAATATATATCAATCAATGTTTATATTTTACACCTACCTGTGACAAAGTCTACATTCTGGCTAAATTACTAACTTCTTCTTGTATATAGACTGGACAGTTGTTCACCTTTTGAAGAAACCGATGATAGTGGATATAAGTAAGCCTATCCCTGCTGCTGTAGGGTGAGAGGTGGGGTATATGCTGGACAGGTTGCCAGTCTTACACAGGGTGGATAAGGATATATTGATATATGATATATTTTAAGATTTGCATCCTTTATCTTCAAGAGTACTAGTGCTTGTTTGCTGAATATATTCCAAGGACACGCCCCTTTGAACACCACTCTACCTTTGTCTGGCTCATTTTTAAATTATATACGATGTACTGAATAATTGCTGGTGTCTATATCTGACAGTAAAGGTATTTATACATTAAATACAACTCTATGAAAGCCTAATAAATCAAGCAATTACAACATCTCTTTTTATATAATGCATGTATATACATAAAAGAAAGATGCAAAACCAAGACCAAATAAGATCGATTACATTTTCATAGCGGCTTTTCAAAATTCAAACCTTCCTACCTTTTTTTGTTTTTGTTTTTTAGAAAGATGTTGTCTATCAAACAGCCAAAAATAACACAATAAAAAGCAGTACACCGCGAGACTCTCCTTTCTACCCTTTCATGTGAAATCTCTTTCTCTTTTCTTCAGGTGTGATTCATCACTTCCTTCAGTGATTAAAAGGATATAAGGAGAAAAAAAAGTTTCACAGATAAGACAGGAAAACTTGAGATGAAATGGTAAAATTTGTCTATCTTTAGCTTTCAGGTGGCTGGATCAAAAGGCGGTGGAGGAGCAGGAAGGTACTTGGAGAAGCTGATGTGTGCATCATAAGTAGCTGAACTGAAGCTCTGCAGACTGCTACTGATGCTGCACTGGATGCACCTCAGGCACAAAATGTCACTGTGGAGATACATCTAGTAAATAAATAAATAAGAAATGTGTATGCCCTTCAGAAATTTGAAACCACTTAGGAATATTTTTGAAAATCCTGAGATTTTGTTTACTGCTTTCTTACGACAATTACGATGATGATCCTCTGGTTTCTATTAATATCAAATCAATATGTTCATAAAATTGTTGCCAATTTCAGAAATAATACTTCTCCTGGCAGCACCATTTTAGGGCTGCTTTACTGCATTTCCTGCATAATCATCACACAAAGGACCAATTCTAAGTACAAAACAATTAATTATCTGCATTCTTTGGCCTTGTATAACACAGAAGAGTATATTTGCAACATTTTTAGACAAATGCACATCTCTGAAGAGTGTGCACAATGTTCCAGTGTCCTAAAATGTTCCCTCAGCTATTTATGAGGTAAGAGCTATGTGCTGCCGCCATCTAATCCATAATAGAGCAGCTGCGCCCTTACAGGGGCTTCATTCAATATGTATCCTACAGTGTATGACACAGCATTTAGAGAAAAAGAAAGGCAGAGAAATGCAACAAAGATGAAGTAAACCTGATGTTAAGAAGACCATCCTCGAGCCATAAGATCAGTCAGAGAAGTGAGGGTGTCAAATGGAATAGTTAATCATAAGAAGCTCAAAGCACGAGTGAGGACGATGCCTCTGATCAGTTTCAGATGAATCGTTTTTAGTGACTGTTGCTGAGAATTCCCTTTCTTACTTATCCGGGAGCTTTAAAGATATACTCAGATGGTCTGATCGGTTTAAAGTTTTCATAAAAGATGAAATTTTCTCAGAAATGTATTCTAGTTTTTTTTCCTCTTTCTTGTTTCTCAGCCATAGTGATGAAATATTAAAATGACATCATCAAAGTCGGGATATTGAATGCCTTCTTTAAATCTGGTTCAAAAAAAGAAAGGAAACAAAAAGAAAAGGCAAAGAAAACCATGAACATATTTCCAGAGGTAATATTAAAAGATGCACTTATTAAATCAGGTAGTTTAATAATAGCCTTTGCTTTGCATAATTGGGTCTCATCAGAGAGCATTGATTTCCTTTGCAGCTGAACAGGTGTGGAAATAGGGTCAGAAAGAGCAAATTTCTATCATTAATCTTCAGGCTCTCTATCCAGAGGACTTAAAAAAACAGGACTGACTATATTATGGTCACCATTAATAACAGAACATCAGGAATATCTTGATAAAATGTCACCATTACTGTGTCTCTGTTTAGAAGTTACATATTATAAAGGCAAATCACATTAGAGATACATACCTTGGATGCATCTGAGATCATTTACTCATTCATGCTCCCTTGAAAGTGAGTTTTATGCAAAGGATTACATGGTCAGCTTATTGGTAAAATACAATTGGCAGCATAGAAGGTTTGAGTTGCTGTACAGTGCTTATGGAAACCAGAGGGATACGCAGAGAAACACTACTAGTAGTTATTTTTTAAACCAGCTTTTTGTTTTCCTAATATATAACTTGACTCAAAATTCAAATAAAAAATACTGAATAGTTCAGTTATTTCTTTCACAGCTCCCTCTAAAGTCTTGATATGTGGGAAAGGATTACTGTGTAACCTTGGGAAGCTCTCATAAGATTGATTTGTTTGTCTTTTAATCTTTTCATTGCAGCTTTCTTACAGATCTGGTCAAATAGACATTTCTTACTTATTAAAACTGAAGCTGTAACTGTGGCTTTGACTTGTTTAATGAGGGTTTTGCATCTTAAACTCCTGTGATACAGCAGCTCTACTTAAAGAGTAAACATCATAAGGTGTTTTTTCTCTTTACCACACGATAGAACAGCTTTGAGGTTGTCTTCTTGTCCGGTATCACACCAAGAAGGAGATTACTGTATGAGATATACATGAATCCTTACAGTGTCTCCGTAGTTTTGTAGGGATGTGCAACGGAGGAGGTAAACACATAAAAGGGACACAAAGGGACACTCTCCTCCCCCCACAAAACGCTGTGGAGCCTGACGGCTGGCAGAGTAAAGATTACCTTTCTCCAGAGGCCAAATTATTGACAAATCTCCCATGCTCCACAGAGTACAGGCCTTTGCAGTCTTCAAACATGCAGGCACACACTGGGGAGCTTTGAGGTGGAGGCTGGGGGCTGGCTGAAAGATGCAGGTCTCGTCCCTAACCCTCTCAGTTCTCTGTTTCTACCATTCATCTATTAGGTGCAGGAATAATAGTGACATGTGCCCTTAATGAGAGGTGAGGGTAAGATATTAGATTACCAGCTGATGCAAGCCGACCTTCCCCTAGCAATGACTGATTGAAACACTTATATGTAGGCACACGAGTGTCCTCTACCATGCTCGTTTGCTAAAAAGCAGTAACACCTAATAGAGAATCCCTACACCAGACTGGAATCTGAAATTACTCTAGCTTATTTCTCTCTTGCAGTTCATCAAAATGCAAGGCACATCACTGCTGTTTAAAGCATGAAGGTCAGTCATGACTGAAAATGTCCCCCTGACAAAGTAAAATGCTTTAGGACAAGCAGAGAAAAATGATATGCACACATGATACAAACAGATTTTTTTCAAATATTTTCTGATGAGTTTGTCAGATCAAAATTGGTGTTGGCAGATTTTTTTTGTAACCATAAAACATAAAACTTGCTGGTGTTTTTTTTTTAAATCAGTAAACATTTTCAGTGGAGAAGAGCTACAAGATAACCCTACCAAAACAAAGTGATTATATTGTTTAATTTTGAGAAATAGGCTTATTTGCTTTCTTGCTTTGGGTTACATGAGAAGACAGCACTTTCATGTTTGTACTCTAAATATGAAGCCAGCAGGTTTACTTACAGTAGCTTAGCTTAGCATAAAGACTGGAAACAGTGACTCCATCCACTCCAGCTTTTATGTCGAACACTGCAATGAACTTCTTCACCTCTTCATCTACTTTGTTTTCAGTTTTTGCATTTTCATTGGTTCTTTTTTAAAGCATATATATATTGAATCCTGAGGTGTAAATCTCATTAGCAGTTTAGTCTGATATTCCATTCTCCTGTAGCTGAGCTCAGTAGTAAACAACATAATTTTTCTGTTTCTTCAAGCGTTAAAGGGAAGCATGGTCGGCTCTTACAGAGCTGTCGCTGTATAGCTTGAGAGGAAATTTGCATATTTGCAAATTTGTTCAGCTTTCGCCTTTAATGCCGCTAGGTCCCTTTTAAATCTCTGTAGAGCAAACAGTGTTGTGAATGGAGTGGAAAAAACAAAAGACTTTCTCTGCACAATGATAAGAGGACTCTCAGAGTCAGATTTCTGTTTCAGTTTGACACAAAAAGACATTTCCTGTAAATATGTTGTTAGTTTTCTTCTCATCTTAACATTTAGGGGGGCTTGCCATGACATGCTTACCAAGTTTTTAATGTTACATACTGTCAGCCCTCACCCAGGTTACTCTTTGCATGTGATGTGTGGTTAGTTGGCATCATCACCTTAGTCTCCTAAGCCCATTTGAGCAGCAAAAGCTATTTCAACCTTGAAGGCTGCAAAGATGGATTTATGGACTGCTGCCGAGGCTTTCACTCTAACCTGCTAGCCACTGGTGAGTGCAGGGTGATTACAAGACATAATTCAAAATCTCATCATTACGAAGGCAGCAAAGAATGGCTTCACGGTGTTATGATTTTATAACATTGTCATTCCACGTAGATGAAATGGCTAGCTTAAGTTAGCGGAGCGGTTGCTCTCTTAATAAAAACAGAGACAGTTAGTGGAAGACGATGGCTGTTTTCATTAATCAAATGTTGTCATTAATCAAAGACATTGCCTTACTGATAGCGGTGGAGTGAGAGAAACCTCTGGACAGATGTTTTGTTGGATCATTGAGTCAATTAATGTTGGCACTGCTGCACAGACGGTGTGACAAATGTGAAAAATACTACATGGCTGCACCAGCTATGAATGATAAAAAAAGAAATGAAGGGTCTTTCTATAGTGGGCATGTGTATAGAAAAACATTTTATTTATGACATGTTAGTTACTTTATTTTTGATGAAAGGTTTGAATATCTATGAACCATGAGCATCTTTATCTGCAGCCAGGCTGTGAAGGCAAAGCCTAATAGAAACCTGGAAATATACATATGAATCATGTTAAAAAATAAACTTTAAACTGTGTTTGGATTTAGATGGCATAAACACTCAGGTACAACTGATCAAAATAAGAGCATTGTATGCATGTTTGCATCTTTCTTCCTGTCTTCCTGTCTTTGTCTGTCGGCCTCATATTCTCACTGCCGTGTTGCAGGTTGCAGCTCCATAGATTTCAAATTCACAATGCACTGAACGCCAATACTTCAGCGCTCTTGGCTCCACCCTTACTGCTGCTCTTCATCAGCCTCACAAATACATGCAATCCCAAGGTACCCTGCCTCTAGGCCCACAATCTGTGTGCATGGGTTTCTATGTGTGTGTGTGTGTACTTGGTGTGTGTGTACTCCTCCCTCCTCCCCCAATCCCACATCTCCCAAAGTGCTGACTGAAGCCATTCCCCACCTGCTGACAGTCTGCCCAGACCCTGATATACTGTGTCACTGTACACATATAAACAACTATTGATCGGATAGAAAACAGCCAAAGTATTCCATTATCTTGGCATGGCCATATTTAAAGATGTCAGCTCATGCTCAGCCTGAGGGACTTGAGATGCAGGACTCATTCAGGCAATGCTTCTGACCGGTATTTACCGGCCACAATTAAGTGGACACAAAAACATCCGGCTAAGTAGTGTGTAGGCATTCCTAGAAGTGTCTTTGTGTTGTATATGTGGTTGTGCTGGAGTGTGCGTGTGTGTGTACAAAGGCAGCTGACCTATAGTAATCAATGGCCCCATAATTAGTGAGACAATCGATGGAGCAGCATGAGCTATTAATTAAAAAACAGTTTAGAAGCTTGTGTGGTCTCATTGTGTGTAGACTGAGAGAAAATACACACACAGACCACTTTATTAGGAACATGCTGGAATCCAATACAGCAGTTCTACTGTAAATTCTATTTCTGGAAAGAATCTACAGTTTATTGCTTTACTTATTGGTTTGCATGTTTATTTTTGTGTGTAATGGCCTTTTTTAATGTTCCTAAAATAGAGAGCATATAAAGGGTGCTACACTGAGGCACATGTGTGTCCACTGGAGGTGGCCTAATACCCTACCACATGACCTATGCACCTTTGCATAAATGTTACTACACGTCCTGGCAGCACAGATAGGTCTGTTTAGTTGTTAACACGCCATGCAAACAGTTTTAATTAGCACAGGAAGGAAAGCTCTGTGAAACAAAATGAAAAGTTATTGTAACTATATCGGGGTAGTTATTTGGCTAGTGCAAATATATGTTGTTTTTCTTGGTTTTAAAACTGGCTCAATCAGTTTTGGCCTTATCTTCATCCTGTATTTGAATAAAAGAAACTGTTCAAGATTTTTTTAGTCCAACATGAACAGGTCAGAGCTCGATGATCAAAGCAGAGCAATGTCATAATGCTTCTGCAGCCAGTACTGCTGCAGCTGATGTGCTAAGGCTCCGGTGCCAAAGGACACCTTGTTGTGTGTAAAGAAGAGACACACGTACAGAATCTGACAAAATGGCATCATTTTACGCTCGGGGATAAGACGCATTGGCCCAATAAAACACCAGAACCTCAAGCTAAAGGTTCTTAGCTATATTTTAAGGGGGGCAGAGAGGTCTGCAAGGTTAAGCTGTTTTGTGCCAGAATGTTACATGAACTGTACCTTCACATGCTGTATGAGATAATAACCTAATTGACTCTCCAATTGGTTCTCAGCGAGCCTGTCTTTTTTCATCAAGCAGCATAATTACAGGCTGTCTGGGTGTAAAAACGCCCTGTTATTGGCAAAGAAATGTCATGTTAATTCCACTGAATAATTTGCTTCCTTAATCTGAATCCTGTCATAAATGGAAACTGAGTAGATTCCGATTCCACTGGAGATAAGCAGCTTTATGCAAATGTCTTTTAGCAATAAAAAGACATCTAATTGACTTTTTTTTTAAACGCAGCAGTTTAGTATTTTAAAAAAATGTCTGTAACTTCAGGTGTGAGAATTTGACCCAGCCTGTGCATGAAATCTGGCTATTACTGTCTTTTCATGTGAATTTTACAGCGTGGGCTTCGGCAACACCACGTCTGTCGATTGTTTTGTTTTGCACAGGTTGGCCAGTCCCCAAGGACATTCCCATCATCCTGTCCACCCTCCCCTCCTGATGACATCGCATAGTGGTAACAAAAGAAAACCAGGTCCTCCCCCATTTGCTCTTTTGTGTCTCAGACACACATACAGACACACCTCAAGGTGAATAAAGGCTTTTCTTCACCATGCCATTTTTCTATATATTTATATGTTCTTAAGTTAGAGAGAAAATGAGTGCAACAGCTTGACTGTACAGCAACCTCAGTCCTCTTGTGCCAAGAAAAAAAACCCAGCTGAATGAAAATCAATGTATACTTTCAAATGGCAAATTAACTGATAAAGTACAATAACAAGGTCCTCCAGAACACTTGGGCTTACAGAGCAGGTTGAGATTTAGTTCACGTCTTATTGACAGATCTTAGGACTTTACTAAAGCTCGCTATCCATATGGGAGGGGATCTTTATCAGCTGCTCTATTGTCCTTAATGTCCTAGGAGAAAATTCCCAGCCAATGTGGCTCATACCAGGTGTTATGGAGCATACTGTACCTCTCACAAATATGAAACTATAGAAAGGCAACCACTGCTACTGTATCACATCTTATTTGGTTATCCACATTAGCATCAATGCGCATACCCTCTCACAAAAAATCAACTGCTACTTTACCTTTAGTTTAAAACAGAAGACAGTCACCTTGCACTTTCAAAAGCACATTACATAAGTAAATTATAAAATTATGCAAGCTATTTGTCTTTAAAATGTATGTTGCTGTTTAGCAAATGAAATTATTGATTTGGTATTTTTCTCAAAAGGTGCTCTAAGTACCAAGACTGTGACCTTTAGCAAATTAGAAGTCATCCCTTTATCTTACCCTGTCATTCATGGTGTCAGTGTGTGTGTGTGTGTGTGTGTGTGTGTGTGTGTGTGTGTGTGTGATAGTCTATATATGTAGTCACTGGACCACAAAGAGGGATAGTTTTGTAGGGAGAAGCAATGTCTGGGTTGCTGAACAAAGGACTTTTCATTCTGTGAGAATACCATGTGAGTCAGCAGCATAAATCAGTTAATTAGAATAACAATCATGTGGAATATTTTATGATATATAGAGATACAGCTTAGAGTGTATAAAACAACTTGAATCATCAACTGCTTTAATAGAACCGATTTCTTTGCCTCACTGTGTTGTGCTGGTTAATTAGAACCTGTGTTATTTATAGTGATGGAGAAACTGTAATGTACCCAGCACCGTGTTGTGAGGTGCCTGGAGCAGGGGGTTGTTTAAGCACCTAGTTAGACCTCTACTGACAGAAAATGTGTGGGAGGGAACAAGGAGAAACAGGAAGGAGAGAGAGGGTGAGCTGTGAAGAAGAAAAAAAATGTTAAAATATGAAATCAACATGTTATTTGGTAAAATATCGACAGTAATTACTGCATTTTCCACACATTTTTATCTTTTTTTTATCTAGCAAAGCATTATAATCTCTGCTTAAGCCTTGTATTGAACAGCATCCAGTGGCTACAGGCACACACCGACAGGAATGCACATCTTATGTATAATTCAACTTTATTGTAATTCCAGTGCTATTTATAGAACTGCATCCTGGTTGTAACTAAAGAACAAAAATCTAGAAAAGGCAAAAGAAAAAAAAGAAAAAGAAAAGCCTTCCACCTGCAGCTCTCTCCTCTCTGTTCTAAGCACCTCCCCCCAGGTGAGACTGGGCATATGGTTCATATGCATATTTTACCATGTGGATGTCATCCTGAGACCAACATTTGTAGGGGAGACCGGGGATAGTTGTAACGTGGGTCAGTTGTAACACTTCCAATTTCTCCAATCAGGGCTAAGTTTCAAATGATGTGACTCATCCTGTGCATGCCCAACTCAGTTCTGCTATCACATGTGAAAAATCAGCACATTTTGTCAAACACAGACAATTTAACACGAAAAAAAGTAATTTGTATGCCAAAAAGTAAGTTTTTCTACTTTATTTCAATTTGTAATAGCATTATCTGCTTTGCAGTTAAACCCATCAAACTTGAATTATGTTATTTGTATGTCTATGGGGATATATTCTGTGTAGGTCTTTAGTGCTAATGTTTTAGCCGTTGGCTGTAATGTTAGCTAGTTCATGGCTATAGGAGTCTGGGTCAATTGTAACAGCAACAGTCTGGGTTAGTTGTAACAATAATGCAGATGTTACAACTTACCACACTATTACTTTAACTTATATTAAACAAGTTGGGGCAACGACATCAGCAGAGAGAGGTTCACTGGTCGCATTTGTATATGTGGTTAATGCCATTGGCAACACAATTCCTCCATTATGCAAACCACTGTGTCAGAGATGGACCAGTAGGAAGTACTGGTAGTGGAAATAAATCAGGATGGGTGCAAGAAACAGATTTCCTCATCTTTCTGAAGCACTTTGCAAACCACACCAAGGTAAGCCATGATAAAAGGTAATGGAATTGCGATGCTGGTGAACAACTACATTTTTTCAGCTTCATTGTTATGTTCAAAATTGGTGCAAGAGTTGTAGGTTATAATGCCCACTGAGCCAATGAGGCCAAACTCAAGGAAGACCAACCAAAATGAATGAAATATTCAGTTGCAGAAATTTCCATAATTTGTCTTTTTTGGGGGGTTGGAATATGTTCAAAAGTTAGATTTCTGCATTCTGTCACACACACACACAGCTACATAAATGGCTCTAAGTGCATTCATGTGTTGAATAAACAAAGATTACATGTTAATATTTTGTTAGTACCCTTATTTCATTGTGTTACATTTTACCCCAGGATATGTTACAACTAACCCAGACTATGGGGTTAATTGTAACATTTCACTCTTTGTGTTTGAGACCATACCATGCAATGGGTAATTGTGCTGCAGCGAAAATAGCTGCACTATTTAATAGCAGAGACATGTAAATACTTTGCATTACATTTTGAATCCACTACCTTAAAAGAGCTCCAATTTACACACAGAAATGTCAAAAATGTTACAACTATCCCCGGTCTCCCCTACCATATCCACCAGACAACAACAGTGTTTCTAGTATCCCTGCGTTGGTGTTGTTCTGAATCATCATAATACTGTTAATGCAAGATCAACATTGTAACCGACCATTCATGATGTTGTGATGTCATAACTTTTTCAGGGTGAGGACAAAATGCCCTTCCTTATATAAAACCCTCCTGTGGAACTAATGGTAAGTGTTTCAAGCGTTTTCTTCAATAATTTATACAATATAATAAATATATCATCAAGTTAGGTTTGCTGTTAGCAAAATTTAGGTCACTTCTATTGTTTTGCTAGTGATAGTTAGCTAACTTCTTGGCTAATGGAAACTGAACGCTCAGTAAAGAACAAAACCAATGCAAAGATATCAGATTTTGCAGAAAATAACTGCCTCAATGCCACCGCATTAAAAAAAGTTGGACTGACTTTGGGCTTGCTAGTATAAAATATAACAAATTTTTAATAGTTATCTAGTTTAACAATAGGGCTACAAGCATTTTGGAAAATCACTGGTGTGTGTGCTTCATATCCAGTGAATGTCCAAACTTTCCTGTTACAAGAATATTGTGGATGACAACTTTATATACAAAACACAGAAAGATTTTTATCCAGTATCCACAAAAATCAGGTTGTTTAACTGTTTAGCTGAAATCTCAGCCACTAGATGACAATGTGATAATTACTAACACGCTAGGATGGTGAGAACGATAATGATGACAGTGATTAGTAGACATAGCGGGGCTGCAAAATTAAGTGAATTTTAATGTCAGCCACAATTTTGGCTTCCCACACCTAAATGAACATGATTAATCACAACTATGATTAAAAAATACTGAAACAAGCAAAAAGACTATATCATGATTCAAGGACGAGCACCTTGTTTGTCTGAAAAGATGTTTTCGTTAACAGGAAAACAGCACAATATAAAGGTGATTAAATTTTGTGTAAAGTTTTGGTACATTGTTTTATTTAAAGATTTGTTAATTTTCTTCTACATGCATTGAATTTAGGGGAATTTTATTTCACTGCGTGGATTTGTGCATTAACAGGAATGTTGCACAACATTGCATTTTGTGCAAAACATTTTTTCACTAAAACTCAATGAATATTCATGAAAAAAAAGGGATCTCAACACTGATCAAAGTCATTATGACACTGATTTTGGCCATAATTGTATCATGTGGTATTAGAAGCCCAAGGACAAACATGCTCTCTTTCCAATGACTGGAAAATAAAACTAAATCATAATTTACAGAGCAACGTCAGTTTGTTTTACTTCCAAATAAAATCACTTCTAAATAGTCTGGAAAAGAATTTGTTAAGACTTGAAAACTTCATTAGACTTCCTGTTTCCATCTGACTTTCTTTATAAAATCTTGCTTTGTCAGATTTCAGCTGTGACTGGCTGCAGTTGCATCTGACATACAGTGGCAGGTCATATACAAAATGTTGGAAAGCTTTTCTAAAACTTTTAACTTTACATTCAGCACGTCATTAATAAGTGAAACTATCTTAAAAGTATAGTTGAGCATTTTTGGGAAATATATTTATTCACTTTTACCGCATGTTTTTTTTAATGTTAAACATCAAGCTACGGCTAAATTAACCCTGTTATTGGGATTTATCTACACAAAAACCAGAAACAACACTACAAGACAATAAAGCATATATCCAAAACGCCAGCTAAGCTATAAGACCAGCAAAGCTGATGTCTGCGTGCAGAATCCAGCTCTCCAGTTAGGTCAGTACTGAATAATGCAGACTCCCCACATTTCCGTTCCCCGAAATGGAGATCTCTAGTGCCACAATCACACCCATTATTCCGCTTGGATAGGCAAAAGGTCCACGGTGCATTCACGCACGCACACACAAACTTTCCTGACACAGGCCAAATAAATTAAGGGCCTCTGCCAGACAAGGAATGACAGGATAGGTGCTTTGAAGGCATTACTCTGACAAAAAGATGGGTTTCAGGGCAATTGTTAGCTACCGAACGTGGTGCATGTGTAGCAATCTCAAAGCTTGTTGCACACTGGGTGTAAAACAATGTTTATCCAGTCTTCACAAATGGAGACTTAAGTGTTTCTGAGGGATTCGTTATTGCGACAAATAACTATATTCAGTTAGCACTTATCAGCCTTTTATTATGGCCATCAAACACTGCAGCTTTTTATGTTTTGTATCATATCTGTGTAATTAAACCAGATAGAAATGAAGTTCTTATCTGTTGCCAATAGCTACTAGAAGACTTCATACCTACTGTATCAAGCCTGCTTCAGTTTCATTTTATACTTCATATGTTTCACACCTTATTCTGCACCTGCTTCTCACCTGTATATGTCACTTTTCACATTCACGATCATGTAATGTTTTTCCCTCGACCCTCTCTCAGCCGTACAGACTCTCATTTTACCATCTTTCCTGCGTTGTTACCGCTCCCCAAGTGCTGCCCCGCCCCACTCGGTTCCCGACCCTCTCCCCATCCCACACACCATGCTTCTACCTCCACCCTCCTTTTCTCTGCTTTCTCCTTTCATCCCTCCCTTACTCTCTCTTTCGCTCTCTCTCTCTCTTTCCCTTTCCATCTCTTCGGGTATTTTCCACCTCTTCTGAGAGTCACACCTCATGAATTATTTACTCGTGCATGTCAGTGGAGGATTTAAATCCGTTTCTTGACCGTTTATTGCTCAAAGACAGGAAGGCAGTGTTTTGTCAGCGGAAGAAAACTAATGGTTCTTTTAATAAAGGTGATCATTAGATGTCCTTTCAGTCACACACTCTCTCTCTCCCCAGCTGACAGCAGAATACTCGTCAAAAAATTAAGGAAGGATTAACAGTGAAAACAGCAGGAGCACAAAGTGTTAGCCGTAAGGACACTCAAGGTGAAACAACAGTGATCAAGCCAAAATTACATCATCATTTGGATAATTTATGCATAAATAGTAATGTTCATGTAGTTGGATTCATTTAACTAAATCTCAAGAAACAGATATCCTCCACACACATCCACTGAAATAAAACATTAACAAAAAAAAGAAATAAAGTGATTAGAAATCTGCCTCACCCCTCTCTGCACTTGCAGGACTGCATCGCATGAACATGCACATACACATACACACTTCCCTGCAAAGTGAATGCTTTTTTAATGATGACCTTTGCCATAAATCTTTTTTTTTGGAATAAATTAATATAAATCAAATGTGACAGAAACTTTCATCTGCTAACACCATCACTGAACCTGCAAACCTGCAGATTTTTTTTCGAATTTGCTGGTGACACCAATTGTAATTATCATATCAAACACCCCCCCAACACCCTCCCCAGTTTTATTGGGTTATATAAACATAAAGCACATCTTCTGTTTCTGTGCAGTAACCATGCAAACACACTCCAACACCCTTTTAATTTAACTCACTGATGCATGTCAGTCGTATCAGCACTCCGCTTATTAGTGCCATAGAAATGTAAGGGTTTATAGCAAGTAGAGAAAACCAGAGCAGTCGAAATAATGATGAAATACAGCATAGATATTGCTAAATGCTACAACTGACTAGATTTTATGGTAAGATTTTTAATTCAAATAGTATATCGTGGCACTAAAGCAGTGTGAATATCAGACTTTAAAGAGCACATGAAACAGTCGCTTTTTCTTTGAGGGTCTGTGTTCGCTCCAGAAAACCTGTCCCTGTTGGGGGAAGCCACACCCTGCTGCCTCGTGACAGAGAAACTGGGGATGGTGGAAGAGTCCTCCAGCATACACACCAGCACAGCACACACACACTATGGCGAGAGAGAGAAAGTGAGAGAGAGAGAACTGAGCAAAGTCATCACTGAGGTGTGAAGAGAGGATGAGACTGAACACGCGTCTCTTTTCACCTCACTCACCCATTTCATTATCACTGCAAAGAGCTCTAGAGCAGCTTCACATAAGATGAAGAAAAGACCACTTAATCAAACGAATGGCTTGAAAAGTGGTTTTTTTACTCGAATGTGGTCATTTAAGTCATTAAAATAAACATTTAAAAAGGGAAAAGTGGACAATAAAACAAGTGGCTTCCTATCCCCAGCTGCATTTGCTAGCCTGGCAGCACCGGGGAACTGAGGTTCATGTGGATCAGGGCGGGGCACAAAAAGATCATGCTGTGAAACACTGACACGTGGAAAATAATGGAAACACAAGAAGCTTCTTTGTTTAAACTGTTTCAGATATCCTCACCAGGGTGATTTTTATGAGGTAAAAACTAGAACTAGATGTGAAAAAGCGTTAGTTGATATTTTGCACTTAAAAATTTATACTAAACTGACAACTTATGGGACATTTTTGACAACTGGTAGGCTTTGGTACGTTCATTTACTGTGACAGGGATACCTAGACTATGTCAAATATTAGTATTGCTGTGTTGTACGATAGTAGTGTTCTGAATTTCTTAAATATTACAATCTGACAAATAACGCCATTATTAAAACAACAGAAAATAAAAAATAACACTGAAACTTATAAAAAATAAACTGGAAATGAGCATGAAAACATTTTTAATGAGTAAACACAGACTGATAAACACTACTAAACCTTTTTTACTCATATTATGTTTCGCTAAATAACACAAGAGGTAGACAAAGGCAATATAAATGCATTTATTTTGCAGTAAAACTGTTGTCTTAGTGAAGAAAAATTCTGTTATGCTTCATTGTGTGAGCATAAAAGTAATGTTAGGTGATATATCGTACCTATTTCAGAGACAGTTTACCATAATAGCCACTTTTAGACGAATAAACCTCATGTAATCGTATCGGTGTCGACATCTGTAAAGAATCATGAAGCATCAAAACAGCTAGAGGAGATTTCTCTCGTTATTACTTTTTACACATCCTAATTTGATTTTCATTCAGATCACATTAATCCTAGTAGAACTATTATTCTGTCATTTCAAAAAACAAACAAACAAAAAAGGAAAAAAGCACAACCACAAACTGTAGGGATTCAATGCAAGTACAAAAGCACATGCCGCTGTTTCCTTTATAGACACGCAGGCACTGGAAATTTAAGCCATATGGCTGCGCATAAGTAATCAGGCGCTTTGTAACTTGCTATATGAAGGAGTCACTTACAGATCAAAAACCTTCAGTCTGACATGTTTTAAAATGAAAACAAAAATATGTCAGCCTACAAAGTAATGTTGTTATCTTTACACCACAGAAAGGAATGGATTTTCTCTCTAATTAGCAGCTTTACAATGGCCCTGCGCTGATGACCACACCCTGAGCTGCTGGTGTTCACATGTATGTCTCCCACTTTCACCAGCCAACCCCACCCCCATCTCTCCTCCACGAGGAGCAACATAGCCGCAGTGTTATACAACGCTTCTTGTGCCGTGAACCCTTCTTTTGTCCCAGTCTTTAAAATCGAGCCTGCGTGCTGAACCTGCTGCTGAGTTATCAAAGTCTTAATGTCGAGAATGCATTACACAGGTTTATAAGGTGGAGATCAGTTACAGCCAGAGCTATACTCAATAATAGACTGCAAGTACATGTTTGTGTTCATTTTTTGTTAGAACTCAGTATTATTGTATTTACAGTACATGTATTATACTTGAGGGTGGAGTCAAATAAAAAAACAAACAAATCCAGATTTTTGCACTATTTCCAGCAGAGACACAATGAAACAAGATCAAGTTCTAATTTTTTTACTGACAGGCTCCTTGAAATAAAAACAAATTAACTGCCTCAAAAGATGCACAGTCAGCTGTACATGAATGCATTGACAGACTGTTCGCTCAAGCAAGGTGTGCTGTCTTGTTCGGACAAAAATTCGGACTCAGCAGAATGCAAAGAAAACACCACTCATACTCGTACACAGTTACTGTCCTTCTTGTGTTTCCTCAGTGATACAAGCTGTCACTTATTATGAAAATGCTACTTATACCTCATCTTACTGTGTCACACATTTTCTGAAGACTCATATTGTATGTCAATAAAAGAGGCAGATGGATCATAAGATAATGTAAAGGTGCAGAAGATTGATGTATCAACAAACATCTATATTAACAGTGTAACTGAGGAGATGACGTAGAAATTTGCAAAGTAATTTTCACTTTGTTTTCATTCACCAATGTTTTATAGATTAAAAAGAATACCAGATTGTATTCATAGCAGCAACACATTGTCCAAGGAGGTGGCTGGGACGCTGGCCAGCTGTTGTGTGGGAACAAAGTGCCACCAACTGGTAAAAAATGATATAAATTGGATTGTAAGATTAAATCATGCACAACTTTATTTTTTCTAGGTTTTCATGTGGGGATCAAATGCTTGTCTTTGATATAAATTACATAGTGTCTTTGGAATTTAGACTGCTGTTCTTATAAAACAATATATAGATCATTAGTTATATATATATATGTATATAATTATTATTATTATTATTATTAAGATAGATACGTCTTTGGCAAAACAAAGTACTAATTATTTTGTCACTCTATACACATAACAATTCTCTGGTGAAACATATGCACTTGTGAATGCAGTCTTTATGCTGGGGTACAATTAGATATTTATACTTATATTTATATTATTATAGCATTATAGCATCAAGTTATGAAGTGGGCGTTGCCACAGCAGGTAATTCCATATGTTTGATTCGGCAGACTTTTGACATCAGCTGCCCTTCCAAACGCAAACCTCAAAACAGTTTTTCATCTCGAGCTGAAATCGAACCGGCGACCTTCCGCTCCCTAATGCGTAAACCGCTACACTACACTCACTCGAAGGGCGGGACTTCTGTAACACCACGCTCACTGGTAAGAACCAATCATATGTCTTGGTCTTGTACGGTTAGTGTTTTCCGTTGATTTACGTCGCACATGCGCAATTCATTCTGAAAATGGCGGCCGTACAAGGTGGTATGAGCGACGCTGACATAGAAACGGACATTAAAACAGAACCATCAACCGATGGCTTTGGAAATAACAATGCTAACGATGGTAGAGTGCTCTCTGCGTCTCCCGGCTCCGGCTCTTCGACTGCAAGCAACAAACAAACAGCCGCGGTTACCCCGGAGGACCAGCAGACATTGCTGGCAGTCCTGCAATTCCTCAAAAAGAACAAACTCATCGAGTCCGTCGAGATTTTGCGTCGTGAGGCGGGATTACCGGAAAATTCACTGGACCCGAAGGCAACTGAATCGGCCGGGGCAGGATCAGGAGGTGCTGCCGGTATTGTGGACTTAGAAGGCGGGGATGTGAGCTCTCTTCTCAGCCGAGTTACCGGATCATCCTCCGCCGGAGCCCAGGCGCCAACGAAAGGTACAGTACAGTTAGCTGCCGCTTTTATGTATGAAACACTTAACAAACATCTCCTGATCAACCACGAGTCTGACACAACAGCCTAATGTAGTGGTATCAGTTAGGGATAATGCTCAGAGCGCTAAGAGTTAAGCATTTCTTTACTACAGGGTGTGTTAACTTCGAGTACTAACATATTCGAAGTTTATATAGCTTTAAGTTTTACGGCAGGGTTACTTCGTGTTCATTCAGTGAAGCGATTGCAGTGATAATGTGTTTTTAATGTGATGATACCAGTAATAATATGCCGTGTATGATGTGAAAGTCTAATTGCAAATAGAAAGTGAAACAGCTAAATATATTGTTATTAACTGATCATACCCTTTAAAATAAAAAATAAAAAAAAGGAGGCAAACTTGAGTTTATATGCGGTGGAAAGAAACCCAGGGTCAGATACAAACTCTGCAGTTTTTTTTTAAAGAAAAAGAAGGTTTAGCTTTACCAAGCATCAAAGTGTATCAATCAGACTTTTGATATATTGGTGATGGGAGGGATACACTGCAAAATCGAAAAGTTTGGAAACGGATTTTTTATGGTGGTTCGCATCAAACTCGAGATTTATACCTGGCATGCATGATAGAAAGTTCAAGCACTGGGCAAATAAAGGCATCGCAGCAATATGCACAATGTTTAAGGGGGGAAAATATGTTGGGTTTTGAAAGACTGAAGGAAAAATTAGAATTAGGTGAAGATGAACAATTTTGATACCTAAGATAAGTAAGGTATTATTGTGAGAAGGAGGTTAAAACTGATCAAATAAAATGAGATTATTGAGGTATTTCAGATGAAAATGCAGAGAAATCTCTGCTTTGTACAGAGATTTAAGGTCATGCAGAAAGACCTCCTTTCTGTATATTAAAGACAAATAGGATAAAAGAAAAGAAGGAACAAATTTAAGAAGGAACTTTATTTTTTTAAAACACAGTGCATGGCCACTAACTCCAGGATACAGAGAGAATTTAACATGAATTTAACATGATCTGTTTTGTTGTTGTTTTCTTAAGCTTCAAAAACTTGGAGGAATGCTGCATGCTGGAGACTGTGTGAACAAATTGATGTAGAATTGTGCACATGTATTTTGGTCTTGCCAAAAAATAAAGGGGTTGTGGAATAAAATGTGCAAAGCTTTAAGATATGGAATGCAAAAATCATGCAAGACATTCTATTTGGGCGACTAGTCAGATGACACAGGACAAAAGGAGGATGGATTTTTAAAATGTTTTTAATATTATCAGTCAGTTAAAAAGCAATCACCAGTATACAGCGGGATCATTGACCTCGGAGCATTGGTGGTGCATTGTTGGTAAAAAATAAGTCTTAAAAAAGGCAAAGTTGTATTTACTTTGTAGTTACATTGACAGTTTAGGTAATCTTAAAAAGGATTTTTCCCACGTGGATACAACCAACACACTGCTAATTCAACCCATCTCATTGGGACTTTTTCATCAGCAGTTGCAGAGGACCAGCCAGATGTCCGTGTGGTACTGTCAGCTTACAGCCAGCAGGGAGATCCAACTCTTTATGAGGTCTACTACAGTGACCTCAAAAAGTTCATAGAAACAGTATTGGACTGTCACAGAGCTGAACTGTCCCAGGTCTTCTACCCACTTTTTGTCCACATGTATCTGGAGCTGGTGTACAACAACCATGAAAGTGAGGCTAAGGCCTTCTTTGAAAAGTGAGTCTAATTGTACATTATTCCAAATATCAACCACACTCCATTTTCTGTGCACCTTAATAACTTTATTTCTTTATGTTCACCTCCCTCTCAGGTTCAGTGGGGACCAGGAGTGCTACTATGAAGAGGACTTGCGCGTTTTATCTGGCTTGACCAAGAAGGAGCACATGAGAGGCAACGAGACTTTGTTGGACTTCCGCACCAGCAAGTTTGTCCTGCGTATCTCCCGTGACTCCTATCAGTTGCTGAAGAGACACTTGCAGGAGCGTCAGAACAACCAGATCTGGAATATTATCCAAGAGCACCTCTACATTGATATCTTTGATGGCATGCCACGCAGCAAGAGCCAGATAGATGCAATGTCTGGCAGCTTGGCAGGAGAGGCCAAGCGTGAAGCCAATAAAACTAAGGTTGGATTTTTACACTACACATTTGGACGTTTGACAACTTGAATTTTGAACCCTTGACCCTATACTGAAGGCATCCAGTAGCTTTTTAAAATTAAGATAGCCTCACATGTATCTGCCACCAGTTTGAGCAATTACTTCTGTCTTCTTTCCATGTTTCTTTACACTTATATACCAAAACCTTTGAAATGACATGTCCTTGTTCCTTTGTCACTCACCATGTGAAGGTTTACTATGGATTGCTGAAGGAACCAGAAATTGAGCTGCCCCTTGATGATGAGGATGAGGAGGCAGAGAATGAGGAGGGTAAACCCAAGAAGAAGAAGCCAAAAAAGGATAGCATGGGCTCCAAGAGCAAAAAGCAGGATCCAAATGCTCCTTCACAGAATAGGTAGGGATTGTTTGCACAGTATTGTGCTGTGTGTTTGTTGCACACTACTGTAGAGGCTAATCTAATCTTCTTGGTCAGGTATATTTTGAATGTCAATGTCATGCTTTTTGAATCAACTCAGAAAGAGGTCTGATAAAATGTGTCTTATTTAGGATACCCCTGCCAGAACTCAAAGACTCAGACAAGCTGGACAAGATCATGTACATGAAGGAGGCCACGAAAAGGATTCGTCTAGGATCAGATAACCTCCCCTCTGTCTGCTTCTACACTTTTCTCAATGCATACCAGGTAAAGCTTTATGATGCATTTCATTTGTTTGCCAGAGGAGCGGCTGTTCTCCAAAACGATGGTTAGGCAATGCCTATTTTTTTGGCATTAGTTTCAGTTGACTTATGTTTTCCTATAGAGGGGACAAATAAAAATAGGGAAAAAATAATTTTATCCCACACCTGGAGACTTGTTCATGAGTGATGAATTTAAAAAACAAAAAAAACCCCTCATTATTCTGACATATTTCCATGTTTCCATTGTAGGGAAATATGTAGGATTGCATTCTGATTGTGGATGTTTCGATATGATATCGGTCGTAGTTTCAGAATTGTCATACCTCTAATGATTGTGCATTGAGGCAGTGAAAACTATGACATAAATTAATTGTATTTATTTTCTTAAGGGTCTGACTGCAGTGGACTTCACTGATGACTCCAGCCTGATCGCAGGAGGCTTTGCTGACTCCACAGTACGAGTGTGGAGTGTCACACCGAAAAAGCTCCGCAAAGTCAAGTCTGCAGCAGGTACACTATTTTATACTGACAACATCTTTACTTTTCTAAAACATTGCCCTTGAATTTTTTCCTATTTTCTTTCAAGACTTGAACTTGATTGACAAAGAGTCAGACGATGTGCTGGAAAGGATCATGGATGAGAAGACGGCCAGCGAATCAAAGATAATGTATGGACACAGTGGACCAGTGTATGGCATCAGCTTCAGCCCGGACAGGTAGAGCCACTCGTCCATGCATAATGGATTCCATGTGTTTTGTAAATCTTTATTATATATGGTGCAACGATACACAAAATTCACGGTTCGGTTCGATACTTTGGTGTCACGGTTCGATATTTTTTCGATACAAAAAAAATGTTCATGCCTTTTTAATTTGTCATTTATTAAATTTTCACGGCACATTCCGCACCACATCTCTGTGCGTTCATCATTTGTTTGAAGCCAGCTCACCTCCTGCAACTACTTTTCCGAGAATACGTGCTTCTTTTGTGGTTCGGACTCCTTCTGACATTTCTTTGGAGGTGGAGGAACATCACAGTAATTGCTTAAAGGAGCTTCTTCGACATCTTTAAGAGTTCTAAACAAATGTCTGTCCTCCTCCAGAAAATCTTATGTACGCAAACACGCGTTGCAACTTCTTATCTTGTGCGCGTTTTTTATTTTGACAGCGAATGCGCACCTGCGGACCACTTATGTGCAGCCCTGGTTATTTAGCTCGTCATATTGCAGCCACAGAAATTCTTTTGTCCATGAAACCATAAAGCTGCACTTTCTTTTTGCCTTATAGTCTGATTTGTCATAACTTTTCCGTTTTGTGGTAAGCTTTTCTTTGGCTGTCACTTCTTCACCCTGACCTGTCTTATTTGGCTCAGCAGAACTAAAATATATCCTGCTGCTTTTACACACGCACTCACATAAGCTCAGCGATTCTCTGCGCGATCAACCTCTCACATGTTTAAGCTTGCTGCGGAGATTTCACTTGTCATGTTTGCATAGTAAGCTAACGATTGATAAGACGATGTCAGAGGAATTGGTGCGCAAATTATCATCACTCACCAATCAGTGCTGTCGCTCTCTATACACAGTTGCGCGATTGCAAAGTGAAAGCAAAAAACAAGCGCAAATTCAAACGCGATTTCAATATGTCACATATTGACAGTGGCTCACCGATGCCAATGACATAATTACCCAGCTACATTTCCGAAAGAATGCAAAAGCATTGACATATATTTTTCCTTCCTACGATAGCCCGACGGGCAGGGCAGAGATAGATTTTGGTAGCCCGACTGGAAAAATCGCTAGCTCCGGGACGTCGGGCTAGCGATATTGCGAGCCCTGTATCTGATTGAGGAATCACTCATCTTTGGAAAAGAGAGTTTATTACAGAGAAATGGCTCTTTCCAAAATAAAAGCTATACTATACGCTTCTTCTGGGCTATATTCTCAGCAGCATATTAAACATATCAGGTCCCCATAAGGAGAATCATGTGCTAACGGCTGTCTAAATGACTCGGGTAAAGTTTGTAGCATGCATGCTTGTTGTTTTTGTCTGCTTCCACTTGTCTTTGCACTAGGATGATGTCGGCGTAAATGTGCAGTCATATTCGTTGTGTTCCCACTAGTGCTGTCAGCGTTAATCTCGTTGAAATGACGTTAACGCCACAACACGGCAAATCTCCGTTAACGAGCTACCGCGATCGCCCCGTGCATGGGGCTGGACGGCCAACACGTTAACGAGCTAACTGCGCTAACACACTAGCTCCCACCCATGTAATTGAGCATTGCGTGGCACATCCAACATACTGTTTTACTTTAGTCCATGACGCGCTTACCTTCAGGGTCATACGTCACATGAAAACCAAAATAGTTCCAAACGCCAGATCTGAATGAGGGTGGGGGAGGTTCAATTTGCCATGTTGCAAGGAGAGCTTAACTTCTGTCTCGCTAGCTTGCCCTGCGCTCAGTGAATCTGCGTTCGACTACTCCGCCTAGGCTGCACTGTCGAGCGCAGATCCACTGAGCTCTCAACACAGACAGCATCGTCAGAAGGAAAGTTGATCAAATAAATTAAAAATGTTGTATTGTTCGATACATATGCGTACCGAACCGAAAGCACTGTATCGAACGGTTCAATATCGATACGAGTATCGTTGCACCCCTACTATTTATTTATTTATACAACAGATAAAGCTGTATATGTCATGAAAATGTTTGTCTCTTTTCAGAAACTACTTGTTGTCCAGTTCAGAAGATGGTACAGTAAGGTTATGGAGTCTCCTAACGTTTACCTGTTTGGTGGCCTACAAAGGGCACAACTACCCAGTGTGGGACACGCAGTTTTCCCCCTATGGCTACTATTTTGTGTCTGGAGGACATGACAGGGTAGCCCGGTAAGAAACTTTAGACCTTGTTTTGTAATTGTTTGATAGCATATTGGAACATCATGTTGTTGTTGATCCACAGTGGCTCCTTCTACTGGTGCTTTTCATTGGTCCACCTTCTGCTCTTTTTTTTTTTTTTTCTTCTTAACAGACTCTGGGCGACAGATCACTACCAGCCTCTGCGGATATTTTCTGGTCACCTGGCTGACATCACTTGCACTCGTTTTCACCCAAACTCCAATTATGTTGCCACAGGATCATCTGACCGTACCATCCGTGTGTGGGATGTCCTAAGTGGAAACTGTGTGCGCATCTTCACTGGTCATAAGGTTAGAGTTCAACAGACATCATTTAGAAAATGTCATTTTAGTCACATTATATTGAAATGTGCATAATTGCTCATGTAATGATGTATAGTGCAGCACAGCTAGAAATAGTAAATGCTGTTTAAACATCTGTGAATCTAATATTTTAATGTCATCTTCCAGGGTCCCATCCATTCACTCGCTTTTTCCCCCAATGGGAAGTTTTTGGCATCAGGGGCCACTGATGGCAGAGTCCTCCTGTGGGACATTGGCCATGGATTGATGGTGGGAGAGCTTAAGGGCCACACAGATACCATCTATTCCCTCAGGTTCAGCAGGGATGGTGAAATCCTTGCTTCCGGTGAGTGTTGCAAGTTTCTTTATACTTTTCCATCAAGCGATTAACCTCAAACAAAAATGATATGACATGGTCACGGCTCAAAAATGCACTATAGCCAGAGTGACAAAGTGTAATGTTTTCCAGGTTCTATGGACAACACGGTTCGCCTGTGGGATGCAATGACAGCATTCGATGACTTGGAAACAGATGACTTCACGGCAGCTACGGGACACATCCATTTACAAGATAACTCCCAGGAGCTTCTGCTAGGCACCTACACGACTAAATCAACACCTGTTATACACCTTCACTTCACCCGGAGGAACCTGCTTCTGGCTGCTGGAGCCTTCAATCCTTGAGACTATTTCCCTCTGAGAACATAATCAATGGAAACTAGAAATTATGCAAAACTCTGACTGCCAGAAGTAACTGAGGAAGGTTATGGCACAGTGAAAATAACTATTTATCAGTTTACATTTGGCTAGCATAACAAATTAGGTTAGCCAACTATGAGAGCCAAACAGAGGACTGTATGTTTAAGTCGTTGTGTTGAGTACAGCCTTACTGAATACATGGCTGACATTTCTGTACTATAGTCTTTTATACTGGTGCACACTGTAAATAAAGAAAAGTGTTTTCTATGTTTTGGGCATAGATGTTTTTATTGTTAACATTGGAAAACCAAACACTCAAATTTCATTACAAGCATGTCCAGCTGCTCTTTCCATTCCAAGCTGTTTGAAATGATGGGCAAATGGAAGCCTGTGAGGACAAAAGAGAGTCAATCAATTCAACTGAATAACTACAACATGGTGCCAAAGAACACTTTCACATGTGGCAGAGTAAACGACCTGCTTTACCATGCAAGCCACAGTTGCTTCCCCAATAGTTTTCAAAACGAGCAAGATATGAGTTTTTATTCGTTAGCAATTTATCGTTTTTATGCACAGCAAAAAACATTGTTTACATACCACAGACAAAATACACATTTAGTGCAAATATGCAAGTGTAGTAATAGATAAGCAGAATAAGCATGGGTGATAAATATGGATCATAACTCTTCTTTCAGCTGCTCCCTTCAGGAGTCACCACAGTGGATTATCAGCCTCCATCTCTCCCCACCCTAGCATCCTCTGTCACACCAACCCCCTGCATATCCTGCTTCACTACAGCTCCATATTCCCAAATAAATATGGGTTATAAATTCTACCATTAAGAGCAGAATAAAATTCTGTGTAATAAAACATAATTAAAGCTAACAATCAGAATTTCATCAATGTTTTGGTTTAGCAGGGAATAGTGAAGAGTTACTATCGCAGTTTGAAAATCAAGATATATTTAAAAGAAATAAATCACCTAATGACAAATGGATAGACACAACAGTAACGTTCTGCTAAAATTTGACTTGACCATAGTACTTGGAAAGCTGGTGGCTTTCTGTCCCCCAAATCTTGTTGCTTGTCTACAGACTGTAAACACTGAAAAGCAGAAAGACTAACATACTTACATAATCACTTTTCTGTGACAGCAGGCTTTTTCTTAGGCTTCAATTTGAAGAAAAGGGCGATGGCTGCTAGGCTAGCATATGTGGCCAACACACACTAAAAAAAAAAAAATTAAAAAAAAGAAAGGGGAAGGGAGAGTATATAAATGCTGTGAGCAATGCAGTATGATAAAGTATGACAGCAGCAGGGACATAGATTCTTGCTTTTAAACAGCTATACAATTAAGCAGTTTATATACACAACTCACATTCCTCCTTCCTGTGATTGTGTATGAATTGAAGTACTTGGCAATTCCAGTGAACTGGTGCTGGGTTCCAGCGTCATGTCCTGCCATGATGGATATCAGATGGTCCTACACAAGAAAAATGGCAAATAAATAATTAGTATACTATATGATAAGCAGATATATTGACTGTACAGAAAAATAACGTCTTCCAGATGCTCCCTTTAGGGGTTGCCACTGTGCATCACCTGCCTCCGTCTCACCCTATCCCTAACATCCTCGACTGTCACACCAAACCTCTGCATAGCCTCCTTCGCTACATCTGTGAATCTTCTCTGTGATCTTCCTCTTTTCCTCCTGTCTGGCAGCTCCAGCATCTTATTCTCAATTTAACCACCCTCTTCTCTACACTCAAACCATCCTATCCTCCCCTCTTGAACTTTGTATTCAAAGCGTTCAACCTGAGCTGTCCCTCAGATATATAATAATTTCTAATTCTGTCCATCCTGGTTACGCCCAATGGAAATTTTAACATCTTTAACACTCCCACTTCCAGGTTGCCCACCTGTCTTTCTGTTAACGCAACCATCTCACTACCATCGTCTAAAACTCCATTTTCACTCTTGCTGAAAGAACAAGTTCTCCCAAATGATTACTACATTTTGTAAGTAAATCATGTCTCTATTTAATATTTTATGGTAGTGATTTGGTTGGGAGCTATTGATCAGAGAAGGCATGACACGACACGATATATTATCATTTTCTGTAAATGTAGAGAGAGGTGAATTCAGAAATCATCAAGGTCCTAACAGAGACTATAGCTAAAATAAATTAATTCCTAGTACTGGGTAGACTTTATGGGTGTTATTTGAGAAGGGGGAGCTCAAGCACGTTTGCAACTACTACTCTGATGCACAACAAAAAAACCTATCGGTAAATTAGCTACTTCAAATTAGTACCAGCATAGTTACATAAGAGACGTTACAGCCTTTATAGTTGCTAGCCCAACATGGTACGTCATTAAAATATGACCGACGTGAAGGACATGTCTTCGCATGAACACCTAAAATGCCAGGTTTTGTTTCTGGTTAAACAACGCTGCAATTCAAATGCATTAATACAAGACATTTTAGCGAGTAATGCACACTCTGTAGTCAGTTAACGTTAGCTTGCTAGGTTAGCTTGCTAGGTAGTTTATTAGTTTCAGATCCATGGCTTAAGCTGTACAACATCACAGATGCATTGTAAAGACAACTTGACTCTACTTATAACTGCTCAAAGCAAAGTAAGTGGTCCAACTTCTTTCTCAAGGTCTTGAGGCTTACCTTAAACACTCGAGCACAGTACAACCAGAATGAGACAGGTGCCCTTCAGCAGAGGCCGCAATGGTAAACTCGCTAGGAAGTCCCGCCCATGGTCAGCGATCTAGAACTGCGCCATTATTTGTTAAAAATACTGTCACTCAAATTTAAGGCCGAGAGCGTTCACTGAATGGCTAATGTCGGTGCCAATTATTCGTTCTTCGCGGTCATTGGACAAAATTTGAAACGCCCACCGGAGTTTTTCTTCCGGGCTAAGGTCATGGCGTGTTGCTGAACAGCATGTGAGTTTGGATAGCCACAAACCGGAGATTTAATGTAAGAAACCTTTCATGATTCTGATCGTATATTTAAATGTACGTTTACAGCAATACATCATATATTTAAATCTTCAGTCCAGTGGAGGTTTTTGCTAGTGTTTATTCGTTTTATACCTGGTATTATTTAGCTCGTAATGTCGTGCATTTGGAGTGATTAGATCGACGAATACAGATGGACTTTTATCACTAAATAAAATAATCTGGCTCTCGCAGTCTCAGTGATTTGAAACTTGTGAACTAATAACAATTAGATGTCTTTTATAATGGCGACATTATTTTTCTTAGACGTTTTAAAGAACTTCATAGATGGCATCGGCGGAGGAGGACTTCCCTCGAGGAGGGACAGCAAAGAAGTCTACTGGGAGTAAAACAGTGGTTCATCGAACAGAAGCGGACAATTTGTTTCAGGTAGATTTTAACTTCCATCTGTTTTTGTCTGTCTTACTGAGTGTAAAAAGAATTGATCTGGGTTCAGAGTGCAGACAAAAGTGATCAAAATTAATAACCACAGGTATGTTTTTCACAAGAAATCCTTTTTAGTTATTCAGTTTCAACTCGGAGTTCCTTTTTTGTAATGTGACAATGGCATGTACAAATGAAAATTAAATTGGAATTTATCTTTTGTTGACCCGAATGTGTTGCTGCCTACATCTTGTGGAGAGGCATTGCCAGATGTACAGTGAAGCCATCCATATCACTAACCCAGCCCTTCTGCTACTCTGCATCTGGAATCACTTCTGCACAGAAGTACTTCTCAACTCAAAGTTGGCTCTGTTTTGGCTCAGAAACTCTGTGGCTTCCACTGCAAATCAAATTATAAATGAAACAGACATCAGTGAGGCAGAATTGATTGTTACTGCCCCTGATGCATCTAGCACAGGACAGACCTGGCAAAGAGATCTGCTCTTTGCCACACCCGAGCTCCTTAGCTATGAGGTTAGGCCAATATTGTTTAAAAAAAAAATCCCTTGATGTCACCTGGTCTTAAATAGGCTATTGTATACTACAACACTAGAGTGTATTATTAAAACATATTTCACATTTGGCAATAATTTGCTTTTCTCTTGCAGTCTAATGAGCAAGCTGAAACCAAGAAAAGAAAGGCAGGAGCCAAAGATGACAGCAAAAAGCTCAAGAAGCAAAAGGCAGAAGAAAAGAAAGTTGGCCTGACACTTAACGCTCCAGTCAAATGTGTGGAAATTCTGCATGTTAAGGTAATCAATCTCCCAGTAACCTCTACAGTACATATACAGTATTTGAATGGTTTTTTTACGTTTCATTTCTTCTGTGTTTTCTGCATCTAAAAAAAATAACACTCTTAAGCAATTTTTTAAGCTCTTGCAGGATGCTCGTCTCAGTAACGGCTTGTGTGTGTTTTTTCCCAGGATGTGAAGGAGGGCATGCTGATGCTAGGCTGTGTGAAAGAGGTGACAGACTTTGAGGTGACCGTCAGCCTGCCTAGTGGCCTGCAAGGCTTTCTCAGCATCAAGAACATCTGCGATTCATACACCAAGCTGCTGAGTGAGCAGCTGGACTCAGCTGACACAGAGGTTGGCCTATATAGTAATGAACAGAATGTTGTAGGAGATTTGAATTGTCTTGGTGTTGAGGACATTTCTGCTTGTGAGTGTGCAACAGTGTAATTCAGTCCACAATATTCATAAAATCTTTTAAAAAATCAAGACAACATTTCTATATTTGTATATTCTATAACACCGTCTTCGCTCACATACTCAAAATGTGTTAGCTGACCCTCATACATAGTAACTCTGTATTAACTGTGTTTTAATTGTTGTGCAGCGTTTTGTGACTTTTAGGTCTGTAAAAGTGCCATATTAATTACTTTATACTTTGTAGGAAATCTGCTCTTTGCCACACCTTTTCTACCCCGGCATGGTGCTCAGGTGTGTGGTTGCCAAGTTGGATGTAACGAAGAGAGGCTCGCTTAGCATCCAGCTGTCAATCAATCCAAAACTGGTCAACAAAAGTCTGACCCCGAGTGGACTGAAAACTGGCATGGTGAGCCGCTAGTGAGAGTAACTGTTTAAAAACATCCATCAAACCTGCATTTACAGAAATTGTTGTATCTTTTGTGTAGGTCTTGAGTGCGTGTGTGGAGAGCGTGGAGGATTACGGCTACATCATTGACATTGGTGTCAGTGGAACCAAGGCCTTTCTGTCTAAGGAATCCCTGAAATTCAAACACAATAATGCTCAAGGTATGGGAAAATAACTTGTTGCTCATTTTGGGAAACAGTTGTTTTGTTTTTCATGCATGATTTGGTTGTGTTTCATCAGGACATTGCAGATATTTTCAGTTTTTATAAAACAAATGTAATCAGTTGTTTTTTTTTAAAAAGGATCTCTCAAGCATTTGTGGTTTCTGCACATGTACAGAGCTGAAAGTGGGTCAGTATTTGACTTCCCAAGTAGAAGAGGTGAAGAATGATGGTCGCGTGGTCCAGCTTTCTGCTAACCTGACTACGATTGCTCAGACTTGTGCTGAACCCAAGCAGGGCTGGAACCTCACAACACTTCTTCCTGGCCTTCTGGTCAAAGCTACCATCAAGGAGGTAAAGACAGTGTTTTTATGTTATCCGCTATATGTGTCCTGCTACTAAAACAACATGAAACAATCACCAGTGAAATATAACCTCTGAACTGCATGTAAAAGCCAGTATGTTGGTATTGCAGGTGACCAAACACGGCCTGATCCTGGACTTCCTGTCCTCGTTTAATGGCCAGGTGGATTTTCTCCACATGGAGCCAGAACAGGCTTCCAGCTACACTAAGGGACTTCAGGTAAAGTAGACCTGGCATGTTTAACACAGCGCCTATGATAAATGGGTGTTTAGAAATTTTGATGCCATGTGATAATTTGAGAGTACAAACCTCCTTTTGCATCCATCCATTCAGGTGAATGCGCGCGTGCTGTACATCGAGCCACAGACTCGTCTGGTGGGAATGAGCCTGCGCAGCCACCTTATTCATCTTGAGACTGGGATTGAGTCCGTTCCTGCAGGTAGGGAACGGATTGGAGAGGTGGTGAAGGAGTGCAAGATGACCGCTATGCACCACCTGTCTGGAGGAGTGTTGGAACTTCCGGACAAAACATTGGCCTTTGTACATGTAAGTCAGCGTGATGCTTTGGACAAACTTTAACTTTTATAAGTCTTGTATTTATATATTTTTTTCATCATAAGATGAGATTGAGATCATTTTGTTGTCTGCGTTGACAGCGGAACCACCTGAAGGAGTCTAATGAGCAAACTAATGAAAACAGAGTGTTTGCCCAGCCTGAGCACATCTGCAGGATCCTGGACTTCAGCCCCATGGAGCAAATTCATTTTGCTACTTTACGCAGGTATGTTACACTTCATTTGAGTGTCCACAGTAAATGTAGGCTTCACTGTTCTGATCTTTGCATGCCTCTCTTCTTTTGATTTTAGGAGTGTGATTGGGAAGCCTTTTTACAGATACCATGATGTTCAGGCCGGTCAGGTTGTGGAGGTAGGAACAGAGAATCATCTTTTGTTGGAAACTTGGCTTACATGTAACTTTTGATTATGAAAGTTTGAGTCAATGAAGTCTTTCAATGCATTAAGAGGATAACATCGACTTTATTAGGCAAAAAGCAAACTCATGGTCTGTTATTTATTGGGACAAATTTTAGTTTGTTTTTGGAGAAAAGTTAAATTAACACTCACTCAAATGAACTCCTTAAGTAATGTATTAAGTCTTACACAATAAGTTTGTTTCCATACAGAAGCAAATGGTACAAATATCACTTGTTTCTATTTCTTGACCACACCTGTGGTGTTGCTGTGAGGTTACTTTGGAACTTGTCTTTGCAAGAAAGCAACTAAGAGTATTTCCCAAAATATCCCTTTTTAAAAAATCCGTCTACTCAGTTTAATTTTTTATTGCGTCAAACCAGAAATGGAAACTCTCCTGGGCAGACATGTTAAAAATATCTTTGACTTAGGAACTCCAGTTTAATAATTTAAAATAGTGATGTTGAATGGAGAGATGACGCACATTAGTTAGAATTGCTGTAAATGAGCCTGAAACGGAAGGTTTAAACTGTGCACAGTTAAATCCTCACCTCTCTTTATTGTTCCCTGTTGTCTGTGTTACATTCTTTTCTCTCAATGTTTCTCTTTCTCCAAGGGGACAGTGTCAGTCCTGCTGAGTCATGGGATGGTGGTGCATCTGTCTGACCACATTAAAGGTTTGGTGCCTCGAACCCATCTGTCTGACATTGTCCTGCAGAATCCGGAGAAAAAGTACATGGAGGGCATGAAGGTCAAATGTCGGGTAAGTGCACTTCTGCTCTAACAAACAACTATAAAACTTCTGATGTGAAGTTTCAGCTGTGAGCGCTGATTTGCTGTTTATTGTTCCACTGAATATTTGTGTCTGCACACTTTGTCTTCAGGTGCTGTCAGTAGATGCAGAGAATAAGAAGCTGTACCTGACCAGAAAAAAGACTCTGGTTGAAAGCTCCTTGCCGTTGTTCCTGAGCTATAATGACACTCGTCCTGGTCGTGTGTCCCACGGCTATATCGTGAGCGTAAAAGACTTTGGCTGCATTGTCCGTTTTTACAATGGGGTTAAGGGTCTGGTGCCGCTCAGTGAGCTGAGCTCTGAGCCCATCGTTCGTCCCGAGGACATCTTCTACGTTGGGCAGGTAAACGGATCGAATGTCATGTACACTGAGATTCCTGTATGGTCTTGATTTGTGTTGTTTCTGTGATGTATCTCACAAGTTTGCTGGTCTTGATTGATAATCCAGGTGGTAAAGGCTAAAGTTCTTCAGTGTGATCCTGAAAAGGGAAAGATGGTGCTTTCATTTAAGGCAGTGGTCGAAAAAGAAAATGAGGAGACTGAAAAACCTGAGTTTGACTGTGAAGTGGGGAAGGTAAGAAGTCGTCTCTGTGGCGTGTTCAATTGAAAATATAATCTTTTGTCTTATTTTTATTAATTTGTCTTATTTATTGTAGAGGCTGGATGCAAAGGTGCTGAAAAAGTCACTCAACGGTTTGGAAGTGGCCATCCTCCCGGATGAGATCCATGCTGTACTGCCTATGAGCCACCTGTCTGATCACATGTCCAACTGCCCTCTGCTGTGGGAGAGCCTGCAGGAAGGAGATATCATCTCAAAACTCATCTGTCCAAGCAAGAACAAGCAGAATATTGTATCCTTTTTTTCAGTAGCCTGCAGATATTTTGCAGATCTGACCACCCGATGACCTTTACTCAGCTTTGATTGATTCACTATGTCCTCTTGGGAAATTCATACATCTTCTATTTTGAAAAATGTGTGTTTCCTTAGCTGCTTCTCATTTAAAGACTCTCACCAAGAAACCAACAGTGAGATGGTCACTGGAGGAAGGAGTGGTTGCCAAAGATTTCTCTGAGATCACTGTTGGACTTCAGCTGGTTGGCTGGATCAAAAATATCATGCCCTATGGTGTCTTTGTGGAGTTTCCATACGGCCTTTGTGGACTTGCACCCAAATCAGTAAGTAAAGAACTTTTAATTTGTAAACTGAAAGGCTCATACTTGTATAACAGTTATATATTTTCCTGGTTAAATTTTCAAATGTTTCTGCTTTTCCAGGCCATGACTGACAAGTTCATCAGAGATACGACGAACACCTTCCAGGTTGGCCAGACGGTCATTGCTAAAGTGACAAACCTCGATGAGGAGAAGCGGCGATTCCTGGTCACACTGAAGATTTCAGAGGTCATATCACCAAAGGGGGATGCCCAGACAAGACTCATTAACGGTCTTCAGGAGAGAAGAGCAGTCACGGAAATGTTGGTTATGAAAGGTATGTGTGAAGTCAATTAGATATAAATAGTTGCCTTTTGCTAAGTGTGTCAATAAACGCTGGGAGCTATAGACCCACGAAAGGCCAAATAAGATTTGAGTTGCAGAATTCCAGACATTTAGTGAGACTTAAGTTCCTGTTTTTATTTTTTCTAGATAACAGTGAACTTCAGCAGCAGCTGGCTGCTCTGTCTGTTGGACAGAAACTGAAGCTGACTGTGGATACTGTGAATGACACCGGTGCCACGTTTAAGTCTGATGCCTTGATTGGTGCTACCATTCTGGCCAATAAGCACCACATGATGGGTATGTACTGAACAGGAAAAAACTAAATATTTCTCATATTATTATTATTATTATTTTTTTTTTTTGCTTTGCTTTGGTCAGTGAAGCTTTAATTTTGAAGAAAATATTAAATTGGTTGGAACTTGTGGATCAAAAGCACAAGGTCAAATAGACGGGTGAGCTATTTAGTGTGTATGTTGTTTTCACAATATTCAAAACAATATTATGTTATATCTAATAACAGATGAAGTATGAAGTTTACCGATTCATAACATCAGGAGGTTACAGAGAAGTTATTTTGTATGAAAGATAAGCTCATATATAACCAAAAACTGTATTTTTTGCAGGTGTTAAACTGACCAACGGACAGAAAGTCGGTGCAGTTGTCCTTCATGTTGACATGCTTCCTGCTTGTGTCCATGTCTCTATCCTTTCCAAGGTGATGGGGAAGAAGAAATCTGTGAGTGTTTTTATTTATTTATATATATATATATATATATATATATATATTTATTTTTTTTTAAATTAGATCTGTAAAAATATAAATCCACCATTTGATTGTAATGTTTTTAATTTTTTTATAGCTGGCTGAAGGGTTGAAATACACAGCAATGGTGCAGCACATAGACAAAGACTTTGCCGTCATCTCATTGGGTGACACGGCACAGCTGACTGTGATCCAGACTTGCAGCCACCTGAATGAGATATTCCTGTCTGAGTCAGAGAAGCTGAAGGCGGGCATGACTTTGTCAGCTGAAGTTATTGAACCCAGCTGTCAAGAGCTGCAAGGGCTCCCTTTGGTGTCGTGGGAGCGCAGTATGCCAGAGCGAAAGCGCACAGCTTCAGAAAACCAGACTGGCCGCAAGGGCCACTGCTTTGGTGAAATCCTGCAGGGCACGGTGCGGACAGTAAAACCTACCTGCATCCAGGTTACCTTAGAGGATGGAAGCTCAGGTAGCGTGCATGTGTCTGAAGTGGTGGAGCCTGCAGAAGTGCGCCTGGGATCTTTCCCCACGTCATCAGTGAAAGTGGGCAGCGTGGTCACCGCCAGGGTTATCGGAGGACGAGAGGCTTCCAGTCACAGGTAATGATGGCTGTTGTGCCTCATTTTACCTGCTGGAGTAGACATATGATATGTATTCACTTTCTTTGTGTTATGTAGTAATGTAGATGTAATCGCAACTGTTTCTGTTTCAGATTCTTGCCATTCTCCCATCCAAAGTTCACATACACCATTTCCGAGCTTACGCTGATACCCAGGTAAATGTACAACACAAATAAACTTGCATTCTGGTTTTTATTTTGCGTCACCTGAGCCTGATCATTATTTAATCCTAAAATAGCCAAACAACCATCATTCACACATTAACATCTCCAGCCTTTTCTGTTACTAAAATATTGCACATGTGTTTAAAATGAGTAAAATTTGTTGCACTATAATTTTCATTGGGAATTTCACCCTCCCCAAACTCTTGCATATTTTTTGCTTTTTCTGTTTTTCATCTTTTTGGTCTTTTTTCCCTCTCTGTAGCAAACTGAATGAGAGTGTCGATTTCAAACCAGTTACAGCAAAAGAAAAACTGAGCAGCTATACAGCTGGGGAGGAAATTACATGCTTTGTATCAAAGGTAAGCTTTGAAGATCGAGATGGCTTTATATTATTTTACAAGTTTTGCCCCAAACTTGAAGTGATTGTACATTAAAAAATCCAAAAACAATTTCAAAGGAAAAAGAAAGCCAAAAAGCAAGCTTGGAATTTATGTCCTCTTTCTTTTTTCTTCAATGTCTTCATGTTTCTCTCACCAGTTTAACTCAGACAGAAAGTCTTTGGAAGTCACGACTGATCCCAGTGTTTCTGGAACGGTTGAACTGCTGGCAATGACCACTGATCCTAAAGTAAGTTTGTGTCTTTGCAAATGTATAGGAAGAGCAAATGTTATTTGTAAAAGGTCAATCATCTTACACTTTGTGCTTATTCGAGGATATCGGCCACCCCGAGAAACTGTACAAGCTGGGCCAAGCAGTCCGTGCCAGAGTGGTAGAAGCGAGCTTCCCTCCTCATCGCTTCGTGCTGTCACTCACAGGTAAGAGCTACATGAGGACGATATAGCCTCAACATATAGATTAAGATGTTTCTAGAAAAAATGTTCTTTTATTTAAAAAATTATCTGCAAACCAAAATAAGGGCATTTTGTATCCTCCTGTTCCATTAAGCTGCTATCAGACTACTGAAGTTACAGTTTGAATCTATTGCCACAAGGTGGCAGCAGCAGCAACATTATAGTAGTAGTGACACAGCATAAGTTCAATATAAGCACTAAAGTAGCCTAGCTAGTTTAGTTTTAGTGAAAGTGTAACATAACAGGTTAACATTTTAGTTAGCAGTAACTGAAGTAACTTAACTTCATTGTTGATTTAGCTCCATTTTTAGCTACTAAAGTTTTTGTGTTATGTTATTGTTGTTGGATCTTCTAGTTTTGAAATCTGTATCACATAAAATCGGGTTAATTTAATTTCTGGATTCCTTTTTTTTTCTCCAGGTGTCCATAAACTGGAGAAAGGCAGCATTACTTTGGGGATAGTAACAAATATTCAGCCACAAACTGGCCTGCTGGTCAAACTTCCCTTTGGGGGCATGGGGACTGTTGCTGTCACAGACCTTGCTGATGCCTACAGGCCAAACCCACTGGCTGTTTACAACAAGGATCAGTTTCTCAGGTCAGTGTGGATGATCTCTGTTATAGACCGTGTGCAGAAAAGAATAGTTTTACGCTAATCTGCACTAGCTTCTGTTATCCAGTGCAAACTTTACTTTTGCATTTATTTCATTGTTTTTCTAAATTACCAGTAAGCAAATTAAGAGTTAAAACTTTTTGAGTGTAACAACGTTAAACTATATTTATTTAGTGGCTACTGAAACACTACAGCTCCCATCAGCTTGCATGATAAAACAATGCAAGTGTTGCAGCAGCAGTAGATTTAACTGTAACCTGTTTTCTTCTCTTATAAAAACCGATTTTTCATCATAGCTGTGATGTCTGCTGCAGTGTTCAGTTCTCTCTGTCCAGCTGTTACAGTAATGTGACACTCGTTGGCCCACATCTGTGGAGCAAAAATCTGAAAAGCTAAAGTTAGATCTAAAAAATGTTTTTTTTCTATCAGAGCTCATGCAGGCAACTGTGCAACGAAGTAATGAGAGAACTTTTCTTTTGGAGCAGCACCTGGAAGTTCTGTTTTCCCTTCAGCTTTTTTTTTAAATTCAATATATCAACCCACACTTTACCTTGTGGATTTCTCTTTTTTATTAGCTGTAATATTGCTGTGCCAGCTTAAATAGAAAAGACCTTTTTCAGTACATTTGTTATTTGAAGTGGAGTCAAAATTCAGTCTGCAGAATTCAGTTATGTGTCACTGACATGAAAATATTAAAATATCGTCACAACTTTAATCTCAAGACTTTCTGATTAAACATGTTTAGTGACTGTGAAGTAAATATTGATTATTTTTTATATTTTTATTATATTTATATTTTTAAAATGTTTTTTTCAGGTGTTACCTTCTAGATAATGAAAAGGACAAGTGGCAGTTGTCTCTGCGGCCATCAAGGTATGAGAAGGCATTGTTGTAAAAGTTTGATTTGTGATGATTTTTGTTAATAAAGCAATAAAAATGTATCGTGTTATAATGTGTTCCTCCAGGCTGAACCCAGAGAAGGCCAAGCCAGCAAAAGACCCAGAAGTGTTGTCCGTAAACAAACTGAAGGCAGGCCAGATCATCAGAGGCTATGTGAAGTCTGTTGGAGAGCAGGGAGTCTTCATCAGGTAACTAAGAGATCCATCCACAGCATACTAATGATTGTTTTTAGAAACATTTCAACATTTATTCTAACATTTCTGCTCTTACTTGTTATATCTTCTTACTGTTCTATATAATTGTCTTTCAGGTTGTCAAGAAGCATCATTGGAAGAGCTGAGCTCCAGCAAACCACCAAATACTTTGTTAAAAATCACAAAATCGTCTCTGAGCACCTGCCTCCCAACGCCCTGCTCACCACCAAAATTCTCAGGTAAAGTCAGCTCAGAGTTCAAAAATCACTCGTCAGAATTTATGCTTTGTTACCAATTTTCTACACCGATCCAGCTTAGAATTATATCTTAACTGCCATTAATGTCGCATTTAAAAATAAAAGGGAAAAAGTTCATTATCATACCAAGTTTCAGAAGTTCTCTGGGACGGCTTTAGGTAGGGACTATTTTCAGACTCCAAACTGCCATCCTACAATTTTAGTTTTTGCTATTCTTGTCTTCAGTATTGACAAGGAGGAGGAGTTTATCAACCTCTCGCTTCTCCCTGAGGACACCGGGAAGCCAGACGTCCTTCCAGAATCGCTCGGTCTGCCGCTGCGTCTCGTCAGAGAGGAGAAGAAGAAACAAGATAAGAAGAGCAAGAAACGCCCAGCATCTGAGAGCGAAGAGGTGAAAAGACACATTCAGTTTCTTTTTTACTTTCACATGTAAATTTATTTCATTTCCTTGTGTTTTCTATTACATTGTTAACTCTTTCATTTTATGCTCTGATATTTTTGAATCATCACTTTGCATTTTTGACAAAAACAAGGCCATTGTTTTTTCATCTTCCATTTATCATCTTTGGGTCTGACAATAATAAATCCTGCACTGATCTTTGCCTAGGTGACTTTATATATGTATTGAATTGTGGTTTATTTGGGTCTTAATGGTTCTTCATTGGCAGATCTCAAAGAAAAAGAAGAAGGAATCAAAGAAGGCAAGAACTGATGATAATGATAGTGGAGTAGAGGTGTACTTCAGAGAAGAGGAGGATAAGGAAGATGAAGGAAAACCTGCAAAAGTAAGCAACTGCTTATAAACCTTTACAGTCTTGTAAATCTCCATAGATTGGGTGATTTGAATACACTTAACCAGAATCTTATGAATACGTTCTCTCCCTCAGCAGGTTACATCCAGTGCATCGTGTCCATCTAGACTGCAGGTGACAGCAGGTTTCTCCTGGGATGTGGGTCTTAGCTCCCTGAAGCCTGCCTCTGCAGCGCAGGAGGAGGACTCGAGTGATGGAGAAGACCAAGAGGGAAGCACTAAGGTGAAAAAAGAAAAAGATGTACATTCTTAGTTAGTGGAGAAACAGAACTTTCAGCACATCAGTTTACCCCTTAAAAGACCTCATTCATAATTTATCCATTCTCAACCTTTCTCGGCTCTATCCCGTCTCCTTTTCTTTCCTGTGTTTTACCTTAAATGTGCTCTTTCCGCCTCCCAGCCCCAGAAGAAGTCTCGTCATGAGCAAGAGCAGGAGAAAAAGGAAGCAGAGAAGGCTTTGATACAGAGAGAGGCTGAGCTGATGGATCCAAACCTGCGGCCCCAGGATGCAGGTGCCTTCGAGCGTCTGCTCCTAGCATCACCCAACAGCTCGCTGCTGTGGCTCCAGTTCATGGCTCACCATCTGCAGGCTACACAGATCGAGCAGGCCCGCACTGTCGCTGAAAGAGCCCTGAAAACGATCTCCTTCAGGTAATGGTAGACTTGTAGATGAATACACGCGCTTAGCAACTTTATTAGTTACACGTGGCACACAGTACTGCTGGCTTAAGTCTGTATGATAGAGATTCAGCAAGGTGCTGGAAACATTGTGGTACTGACATCATAGTGTTACACAGGTGCTGCTTATTTATAAGAAGTTCTTTTATTGTAGTGCAGTTCTTTTATTCCACCTCATCCCAAAGGCTTTCTGTTGGATTTAGAAGCAGTTTGAGTACAGCCAATTCATGCTAATGCTTTCTCTGATAAAGGAGATATTTGACGACCTCCTCTGATGAGTTTTGACACCTTAGTATATAACAGTAAACATGTGGTTTGGCACGCTTTAGAACAGTTTAAGGTTTTTCCCCAAGGGGCATGTGTATAGGCAGAGACCATCTCACTAACATCTGATGCACACCCAGTCATTTTGTTCAATAAGCAGGCCTGAAATATGGCAGGAATTCCTCAGTTCAAAAAAGAGCTTCAAGAACTTTACTTCTAACAAGGTTCAAGGAAGTCAAGGAGATGTGTGGAAGTAGGGATGCAGAATCAGGAACAAGTGAAGGTTTTGTTAAAGCTTTATCTATCTTTTTGACTTTAATCCCTGCTGCCACCACCTAAACAGAGAGGAACTAGTCACAAAAACAAGTTAAACAGAAGTTATCAAGCACACTCATATGCACGAGGATGAAGTGGCCACAAAGACATGCTGTCAGAACAATGGCTCTGTTGGACAGGGGCTTTCCTCTCTCTGGTCGCAAGTCCTCTCTTTACTCACTGCTTTGTGTTAGGCATTTAATAATGTGCTTTCTAAAATAGTCAAACCAGCCTTTCTCACATGAATGCCTTTCTGCATTCAGATCACCTTTTTTCTGCACTTTGATGTTCACTTTTAACTGCAGCAGCTTTTGAACTATATTTACACGCCCAAATGCTGCAAGTCTGTTCTAAAAATGGTTGACTAAATAATCGTAGTTTAGTCAACCAGTCAGCTACAGCAATGAGTAGTTGAATTTGTTTAACTGATAAAGCGATCTCTGCATCCAGTTGCAAGAAAGTTTGTGCACAATTTAACTAAAGATGGTTAGATGTGTAAAATTGTGCCTGTTGTGGTTCAGGGAGGAGCAGGAGAAGCTGAATGTGTGGGTGGCCCTGCTGAACCTGGAGAACATGTATGGCACAGAGGAGAGTCTCAAGAAGGTGTTTGAGCGGGCAGTGCAGTTCTGTGAGCCCATGCCTGTATACCAGAAGCTGTCTGAGATCTACGCCAAGTCCAACAAAATCAAGGTACTTTCTCAGAAAATACCAAAATATTTAGGTACGCATATTTAAATAAGCATCTGATATATGCACGATCTGTGTGTTGTTGACTCATTGTGGGGGTTTTTTGTACCCAGGAGGCAGAGGGCCTGTATAAGACGATGGTGAAGCGCTTCCGTCAGAATAAGGAAGTATGGTTTAGCTATGGGACCTTCCTGCTTCAGCAGGGTCAGAGTGATGCTGCCAGTAATCTCCTGCAGAGGGCGTTGAAGAGTCTCCCTCCAAAAGAAAGTAAGAGGGCCTGTTTAAACATCTTGTCATACTGAAATGATCATAGCGTCTGTATGTACAATACCTCCTATGTACATTTGATGTATGTTGTCCACCAATAACTTAACGCTCATGGTTTTTGCAGTTATTCTTAAATATTATGGTGGATGTTTATACAGTTGCATCCCACCACCCAACACCACCACTAGCACTGAAACTGATGCAATATTTTTAACAATTCTTTTCACCTGTCAAAGCTGTGTTTTTCTACAGGACGTAACCTTTTCTGTGTTCTCATCCTCTTCTCTCAGGTGTGGATGTGATCGCCAAGTTCGCTCAGCTGGAGTTTCGTTACGGTGATGTAGAGAGAGGTCGCAACATGTTTGACAAAGTCCTGAGCACATACCCAAAACGTACCGACCTGTGGTCTGTTTTCATCGACCTCATGGTCAAACATGGATCGCAGAAGGAAATCAGGTGAACAGAAACTTTCTTTTCATCGTCATGGTTACCATACGTTATTCCATATGCTATAGCGTCTGTGTTCCTAAACAGTTACACACTCATAAGAACTGACATGTGAGATGGATAAGTGTGTAATATTGTATTACAACTTCTGCCTCTTTCAGAGCGCTCTTTGATCGAGTGATCCACCTGAGTGTTTCTGTGAAGAAGATCAAGTTCTTCTTCAAGCGTTACCTGGAATATGAGAAGACACATGGCACCCCTCAGAGCGTCCAAGCAGTAAAAGAAAAGGCCATTGAGTTTGTGGAGGCTAAAGGCACAGAGGGTACCAAGTAAAGTCCAGATATATGCAGGCAAACACCTTATAAATGCAGGTGGACACACGTGACTTGCTGTGTATTTGTATCCTCAGATGAGGAGGAGCATTTTCCTCAAAATGACCAATATTTTAGCTTGTAATTAAGTTTTTTGTAATAGTTGTGGACTCATGAGTGTTGAAATTGTATGCTACACAATACTGTGGGTCTATAAAACAACAGTTTTGTATGATAATGAGTAAATCATGTCACGATGATTGCTGACTGTTTGAACAGATTTATAAAAGCTTCAATAAAACCTTTGTCAGACGACTCGTCGACCTTTCAATAAATCCAAGGCTGTTACAATACATTACATGACGCTTTATTTAAAATACAAAAGGACAATATATATATAGGGAGACATTACATACAATACATACAGGCAAGACTAGTTTTCTATCAGTCTTTTTTTTTTTTTTTTAAAGGGAAAAGGGCCTGGGACACAATCGGTAACAACATCATCTACTTAAATCGTCGCGGTTGTAATCCGGCTGGTCTGTTTCAGCCAGAGGGTGTAGCTGCCTCTGGCTCCTGGAGCATTTCACCTAAATTGGCAGTATTGAAGATGCATGTATGGCACAGGGTTATAGGGTGATTGACGTGGTTTGTGCTGGCTGTATTGGTAACACCCCTGAGATATTAGAGGTATCCATACTGATCCTGTAATTTGATGTCCTGCTCAATGCCAGTAGAGTCATTTCTCTCCGGCAGTGTTGCACCAGTTGTCCAGTGACAGTGGCAATGATCCAACTTTCTATTGCTGCTCCTTTTCCTGTCTTTTTTTTTTTTCTTTTTTTGGTGAACAGTGCAACATGGAAGTAGAACTAGGAGCATTTTAATGAAAGATCCTATTCATTCACCCTTTCTGACTGATTTGACCAAATCATGTTGGTGCTATCAATATTCAGTTCCCACGAAAGCATAACTGCTCAAAGGTCAGCAGCAAAGCTGCTACTTGGGGCTCTTTAACATTTCTTCAAGATGACCCTTTTGTTCATCTTCTCTAGTGTATTTAATGTGTGTGTTTTCTGTAAAGGGAGTCTTTTCTCTTCTTCCGATGGCTCGTTCACACCTCCTCTGGGTCCATAGGCCCCTCGGCACCCTGGGGAGCGTCCGAGTGTAGCCGCAGGATGGGCTTGTTACACATGGGGCACACGCTGCGGATCTCTAGCCACTTAAGCAGGCACCTGACAGGACAAGAAAAATAACAGCTTGAAATAATACTGCATAGCTGTTTTTTTTATTACTCAGGATTTATTATCGGGACACTATTATTGTTGCTTTAGTTTTGGGGGATTTTTTTTTTAAGTCAACTTTTAAAGCTTAAAATAGCAGGAAAGAACTTTGTTTCCTGTTGAAATGAAAAAACGACAACATCTCCCACAGCAGTACTGCTGCGGTGGAGCATGGGTGGAGCGAGAGGGGTACGACATGCAGAAAAGGGGCGCAGGCTGCTGCATCTCAGCCATGCGTCATGTTGTAACCTGTTCACCCACTGAGCTAGACTGACGCCTCTGCACTTTTTGGAGAAAGTAAAGTAACTTTTGTCATTTAAAAGTGCCACCAGCAGAGGTCACACAGGACTCTCTTGCTCTACTTCCTTGGGATTTTCAACTGCTGCAAATGTTTTTCACATCATTTTTGCATTTGCACACATCAATACTAAAGTATTTAGATATGATCGCAAATATAATCTGTAATTTGTCAAATTTTCTACCAGATTATATGAAGCTGTTGGATTATGTAAAATAACATCACTGCTACCAAATTTTGTGACCATGTCTAAATACTACGAAACAGCGTTTTGTTTGTGCCACCTATTATAATAAAGTAGAAGTTCTAAGGGTGGTGAAACAACACTCACACTTACTTTACAAAAATTCTAACTGGATCCTTTTTAGAGTTAATTATTGATGACAGAATGGGTAGTGTGGTGCAAGTTAAAGAACCACAGCTTTAGTGTAACACTGGTTAACCTAAAAAACAGCTTAACCGGTGTTACACAAAAACAAGAAGCTGGGAAAACCAGTCCACTAGGTTGGCTCTGTCCTCAGGTGAGAATATTAAGTAACACTAAAATTCCCCCAATTAATTTAATTAATTAAATTAATTTTACATCCAGCATTTGGTTTAACTTTTTTTTTTCTTTGTGTGTTTCTAGAAGAATAAGAAAAATATTTTCTAACCATTTATGGCCACTGACTTTATAATCAACCTTATGAGCACCCTCTAAGTAGAATTTCACAATCTGCTAATTTTGGGCTCATTTTAATGACAACTAAATCACTTGGCTTTTTACTTTCCACAATAATTAGCTAACAGAACAACATAACAAAACACACCTTGTAGATTCTCATGTGTTACGAAACTGGATTTTTTGAAACTGTAAATGTGCCCGTCTCTAAAGCAGGGTTGTGAAGTAAGGTTTGGTTTGGGATAAAAAAAAAATTATTTCCCAAAAATCAATAAATGAATAATTTATTTAGCACAATTCAGAGTGCTGCATATTGAACTGAGAGAATAGAAACAAAGCATCGATCCAATCACACTAATATCAATCGATAGTATCAATATTTGATTATAGTTATATTTGCAACCATACAGACAAGCAGCCAAGCTAACAGTTAAAAACAGTTTTGCAGTCATTGGAATAAAAAGGGGAAATAAACAGTTGTGTAAATGCTATTGCAAAACAACCTGTAGCTTTCACTGACGCCTGTTTTATTAATCTAGTGGGTAAATTAAATTCAAATTAAGTAGATTTGTCCTCACAGGATCACTGTGACATTGCAACCCGTTTGTGTTTATTCTTTTCGCTAAGATTAAAGTAAAGGCTGCCTCTCAGTGTGTCCCACACAAAGCATTTAGTTTGTTGTGATCTCGCCACGCCTAATGAGAATGACATTAATTTAACTTAACCGAAGAGAACGGCATATAATTGCAGCTACTATTTCTACTGAGCTTTTCACATCACTGTTTTATTAACACTCACTTCTTGTGAAATGCATGTGAGCACGGACACACTCCCAGCTCATCTCGGGTCCTGAATTCTTCCAGACACACTGCACAGGTTTGCTGCAGAGCACAAACGACACAGAGGTTAGTTCGGTTGGCTTTTTTCTGGTTATAGACATCATATATCCTTACAAACCTAATACACTTGCCTTTTTGTAGCTAAATTTAAGCGGTAAATTAATTTACCGTTTTGCTTTAAAGTGCAAGTATGTCAGTGTTGTGAAAATGTGCTTTTATCTTAACTGTGTTTTCAGGCAGCAGGGCTATTTCAAACTAAAAAGAGAAATTGGATATTGAATTTATACCAAAATTAGCCCTAAGCCTTGGTTTTAAACAAAATACTTAGAAGTTGTTTTTTTATTTTTTAAACAAAATCACAAGAGGCAGGACAGACATGTTTTTTATAATGCATTTTGAATGAGTGCAGTTATTCCTGGAGCCCTACATTCTGCAGGCACTCTCACACTGACAGTATTTAAGATATTTTCAGCACATCTCCACCCTGAGTACGTGCAGCATGCTAATAACGTCTGAAGGAGAAACTGATTGAATGAACCAGCCAAACATTCCCAGCACATAATGATCTCATCTAAACTGGCACATAAACAATGTGGGCAACACACAGCTGACATTGTTTAACATAAGTCTGGTTCACATTTTATAAGAAACTATGACTTACTCCAAGAAGGCTTAATTTTTTGCTTGCCCCCTTCAGCACCACCTGCACAATAAAAGGGGAGAGAAAGAAGAAATGTGTTGGGTCATGTGATCTATGCGTCAGCATCATGGGTCAACTGTGGTGTTACACGGCAGAAAAGATACAGTGTAAAACGGGCATTTTTGTGAAAACATAACTGATATGTGTTGATTTACTCCTACATGGTGAAAAAAATCATTATAAATGCAGAGAAAACAAAAAAAAAAAAACTGCAGTTCCTGTTCAACCTTCCCTGTCTGAAAGCATTATTACCAACTGTCAACACGCTACACTGTTAACACTCTGCTACCAGTTTAGTGTATGGGGCCTCATCACACAGATTACCATTTTAAAACCAGAATGTAGCGACACATAGATGGATTCAAGGTCATCTAAAAGAGGGGGTGTTAGATTTCACAGTTGGCGATATCGGCCTAAGATGTTACACTTGTATTTATAACAGGCCTAAGAAGCTGGTGTTACATGTGCACCCACAGTGGCAGATACTGCATTGACATACCTCATTGTAACTGAACTGCTCCCTAGTTCCTTGTTGCTTCAACCTGGGAGAGACACAAAGAAAACAACATCTGTAACAACTGTGACTTAAGTTCTGTGGATCCTGACCTGTGATTGCAAGATAAAAACACACACACACACACACACACACACACACACACACACACACACACACACACA
>NW_024582431.1:1386679-1442151 GCF_018398535.1 Haplochromis burtoni
CACACACACACACACACACACACACACACACACACACACACACACACTCCTAACTTAATTTCACAGAACTGCTCGCATTTCCTGTTCCTCCAGTCCATTACTGTGGTTAAATTAGCAACATTTATAGAAACTTGTTTGCAATTTTATTCTCGACTAATATTTCAAAACGTTACTTATAATCATATTGAGCCTGGCAGGATGTTCATTACTATCTGAAGAAAATCTGATAACAGTATTAGTTGTAATATTTATGTCTTTTTTAAAAAATGATTTGTTTATTTTTTAAATCAGACATTTTTTATGAGTCCTTTACACTAATTGCACTAACCTCATTTATTGGGTGTAGCACAATGGTCCAAAAATACAGTGCTGACATCCTGACAATATCATTTCATGAACGTAATACACTAAGCATAAGGAAATACACTTTGCTTTAACAAACACATGAACTTTACACAACACGCAGCATTCATATTGATTTGGAATGTTGTAAATGAAACTCCAGTAACTTTGTTTCTCTGTTTTGCTTTAGATGGCCAGTGGTCACTAATTTTCCTGCACTCTGTGCTGTACACGTGGCATATAGTGGCCTTAACAGCCTTTCGCTGAAATCTAGGGAATCACAGGGTAAGTAATGATATAATGCTGTTAGAGTATGTTGCCCACAATTATCTTACTATCATAATACAAAGATTCTACAACTCTCAACACATTGTAAAACATTCCGACATTGATTTAATAAACCAATTAATATATGGGTAAAATGTATCACTAAACAAAAGAGATCAATGCAGCATTTTGCTGTATTATTATTTCCCCCACCTCCACTAAAAACAGCTTCATCTGAACCCCCCCCCCCCCCCCCCCCAAAAAAAATTAACACACCAGAGTGCAGAATCCATCACTGACATGCACTGAGCCTGACATCAACACTTGCAGCCACCCCCCCCCCAAAAAAAATTAAAAACAAAAAGAAACCCAACACCCATGTATGCAAGAAGAGTGAAACAAAATGACTAAGATATAGTCAAAAATGAAAGACATGAGGTAGAATGTGCTAAAATACTCTGTGGTGAACTGCAGAGTCAGTAAAAATGATTGGAGTTCATGAATAGCAGCAACCTTTTTTCCTAAGTGCTTTGCTTTTGCCTTATATAGAGAATATTTGTTGTTCTAAACAAGAAATCCAAGCATAAATTGTGTTTTAACAGTTCTAAACAACATGTCACACCTTTGGCAGCTCAACACTTGCTTGGTAAACTTGCATGACATTCGCTGCTAACATTAACACATCAATACGTGAAGATAGCTGACTGCCAAGGTGGTTAGGAATTAAGTTGAAGCTGCCGTGGCAGCGTGTTCCAAAGCTTGCTCAAACTTGCCCGAAAATCTCGAACTACTGGTTTGTTTATCTCAGACTCGCCCGACCTACCTGAAAAGGTAGCAGCAGAAGATGAGGCTGAGCATGAAGACGAAGAGGCCGATGCCCAGAACAATGACATAGACATTGAGCGGCAGGTGATAGATGTCAGACCCCATGCTGCAGTAGTGTTCAGAACGCTGAGAACCCAAACCACACTGGCATCCTACCAGGAAAAGTTTTGAAATAACAGATTACATACTTAACTTGTTTGCCACCTTCTAAGGTAAAAGTCCAACATGTAAAATCAAGTTTGAGGAATTAGAAGACTTTCTCATTTCAACTCTTTGATGGGATGCCCATGAGAGAGAAAAACATAATGAAATCCTGTTTTCTTTTATAGGTCATGAATTTGAAATTGGTTTAGGGTTGCTGTCTTTTTAAAGCTGCATTTCTTCAGCTTTAAACAGAGAGATGCTGAAAAAGAGATTGCAGCATTGTTTAATCTCCCACTATATCCAGCTATCTACAAAGATTTAAAGTATGCAGCCGTTAGCACCGACAGTTTAAAGTGAAACTGATAGCATAAACATTAGACTGTGCAGTTTGTTTGAGCAATTACTCTGGTAGACAGCTGAAGGTAATTTTCCTTTCTAAGGAATAAGGGGAACGCCCAAACTCTTATTGGCAAATCATAAACACTTTATTTCCAATATAAAATGAAAAGAAAGATTAATCATTGAAGACAAGTACACAAACGTTGATCATTAACAAGAACATGGACAAGCTTCTAGTGCCAGTAAAACTGAGTGTGTCTGCTGATGTGGAACTATAAATTGCAAACGCATGTGACACTCTAGGTAAACTCCACAAAAATCACAAGCTTTACTCACAGCATTTGTTAAGGGTTCGAATTTAGTAAGTGCTTAGTTGCAGGTGTGTCTGGGGAACTGTGACTGGCACTGTGGTGGCAACTGAGACGCTCATAGGAGTGTGCGTTAATTTGCTGTGAACAAGACAAACATGAAGGGCAGACATCACTTCCGCCACACCACCATCTGTTCCACAGACTACAGAGATGACTGGTAGAGTGTGAGCTCGTGTGTGTGCGCTCGGGGATGGAAAAGCAAAGCTGCGTGGTGTCTGTGTGGTACAATCGAAATATGTGTGCGTTGCAGGTGGCGGGGGGTGTGATGCATTAAACAGAATGAACTTGGGGGACAAGGGCCATTTGGTAAAACAATAGCAGAGGAAGCCCCACTTCCACAGGCCACATGTGTTCCTATTAATTTGTAGCGAGGATGCTCTTTGCCAGCCTCTAAATGTCCATGTGTCTCTCTTTAGAGTGAATGAATGGGTACAGCTTGCACACTGTGGGGGGTATGGGAAGGGTAATTTGACATGGCTGGGGGTTGGGGGATTTACAAGAACCGGGTGGAGGGTTTCATAGGAAAGACCTATTGTAGCATAATGAAAGATACAATTAGGAATCACCCCAAAGAAAAAAAATAAAAATATGGAGCAAGGTAACAGAATAAAATGTCACAGTTGTCAACAACAACAAAAAACCCCAAACGAAACAACATGTTCTGGAAAGCAGCTTATTTTAAGTGCTCTCAGCTCACTCTTCAAAACACTATCTAAGGCCTCCACTCCCTGCAATTTGCCCATTCACAAGCACATCCATTATCTGAATCCCATTAGCCAACAGCCAGCAACTAAGTAACTTAGTTTATGAAGTAAGTACATGTGCTTCCATCTCTCATATATTTAGAGAAGTGCCAAGGAATCCACTCACTTACCGTTACACCATTGGAATGGTTGCATGAAATGTGACTCCCAAGGCAGCCGCAGTAAATTCAGGCCCTGTCAGGAAAAGGCTGGAGACAAGCCAAACTCGTGGGCTGGAGCTTCGGACACTGAAATCTGTTTTGGAGTCTAGATTCAGTTACACTGAGCTGGATTGCTCTTTTTCTTGGGTTGTGCTAGCTCCCGCAAACAACAACCATCAAGATTTGCTCAGATTCCACAAATCCTCTGGAGGTGTGGTTTTGTTGGCTCAGCAATCTGTGCTGCCCAACATTCCCAAATCTGGATTAACCGCTCTGTGTTAAGATTGGGAGATTTGGGACTGAGGTTTGGACCAGGACTGGAGACCTCATGTGCTCCTGGATCCCAGTGAGAATGATGTCATCACAGAAGAGAAAAGAGACAAAGAAAACCTGTTTAGATGAGATGATTGTTTCTCATATATCTCACACCAGGTGCAGCTCAGCAGTTGTTACTGTGAGAAACTGATTCTCGCTTGATCGCAGTGTGGTAAACAACACGGGCTGCTTTGTAACAGGAAATACTTACATTTCCACCAGAAAGGGGCCTCTTTGACTTCACTTTGTGTCTGCAGTGTCGTCCCTTCACGAAACTCAGTAACAGCTAGCTTTCAAAATGACAGTCCTCACCCAGTGAAGGCAATTATCTGACATTAATCTGTGCTTTGTCTTCCTCGAAAAGCTGCTTTTTTTAACAGGGGATTTTCACAAGTCTCATCCCCCTCTTGTCTCCTCTGTTGTCTCCTCCTCCAGTCTTCTGATCTTGCAGTTGATATTTCTCCTCAGCACAGAAGGCAAAGATATGCTTCCTTCAAAGCCCAAACAAAGTGAGGACAGCTCCATGCAGTCAACAACAGTCCTCTTGCTGGGTTTGGTGTTTTGCTTGCGAGTGTGTGTTTGTGTTTCAGTCAGTGGATGTGTGTGCGCGTAGGGGGGGATCCTACTCTCCCTCTAACCATCTGCTGCTTCAATTGAGAAGAAAAAAAAAATTCTGAGACAAAGGCGGTGTGTGCGCAAGAGTGTGTCTGCGTGTGTCGCATTCAGCCTCTTGCACCTCCAGCTGGCTTTGTCATGGCAGGCTTCCCTTCTTCCTCTTTCAATCTATAATGGTGCTCAGAGAGAGAGCCTGCGATTCGCCTTTCCCTTCCTCCTCTTGCTCTGCTCTGCCTTGGGTTTGTAAACAGATCTCTGCTCATGTGACCAGCCGTTTTGCCTCGCAACTCTCCTCTCCCTCAGCCCTCCCTTGCTACCTCTGTCCTCCAATCTGTAGGCAGAAGGAAGGCAGAATGAGCCAGACACTGACGAATAGGGCTCCTGCAAGCATGCTGATGTGTATGTGTCTGTATGCGCACACCCCTGTGCCTGTATATGTGAGAGGGAGAGAAAAGAGACACTTGCAGCAAAGTCAAGGGAGGCCCCGGTCAGTGATATGCGCATGGCTGATGTCCTGACAACCAAAACAAAGCCATTTGTGTGAAATGGAGGTCAGAAAAAGAATAAATGATTCATCGTCATTCCTCACTTCACACATAACCAAACGGTATTTTTGTAATAGTGTGATACCCGCTTTTGTTTTGAATATTTGCTTTGTTTGATCTAATATTATATATATATATGTAAATGATGATGTCACTGCTTTGTGACAAGAGAACCAATAGAAAGAACATGAATCAGGAAGTACGTCTGCATATGAGATTGTATAGATAAGATAAAAAGTGGGAAGAGGAAAAATGACAGACAAAGACGTTGTGTTCATGCCACCCCCACACCAGGAGCCCTGGCTGCCAATTCGCTGAGGGAGAGAACAGCTGCTGGGCTACTGGGCAAGCTGCGAAGCGGTCAAGGGGAGTGCTGCTCCTCTAATCCCTAAGGGCAGGGAAAGAGGGAGGGAGAGAGTTCAATAGGATACATGCCATTTTCATTTACCCCTCCTCTCCTCCTTCCTCCACCATGCTCTAGAAATGGCATTACTCCTGAGTACGGGGGAACAGCTGGATTGGCTGCACAGAAGCACGAGCCTAAATACTCTCTTTAACACAGTGCGTGCATTGTTGGGTTCTTACAAGTTTGACTGACCCGATGTGTTGTAGCCAAAGGTTGTGTTGCCACTGTAGGCATGTGAAAGGTGATGCTTTTGGTAACAGGACGCCCTCTTGTGAAATATGGGAAAAACACCATTGTGTTGACAGCTTGCTGAAGACGTGGACAGGAGACAAATTAAAGGAAAAACGTGAACTCTTCACCTCTATAGTGAGGGAGTCCAGCAGCTCTGTTAGGCTGTTTGGAGCATTTTGCTGCTATTGCGTTGGCCTGCTTATCCCTTTAGGGAGAAAGGTCATTCCATTTGACAGATTTTCTGAAATTATGGAAATTTCTGTTGTTCTAAGAGAATGGGCTCTTCAGGGATGACAGTACCCGCACAGAGCACGAGGGGTCACTAACCCTAACCCTTACCCTATGTGAAAATCATAGTTACCGGATCACAATGCAATTAAACCATTTTGGAGATGTTGGACCAGTGTTGTAGATACCATTTCTACTACCGCCATCAGGACAACAATATATTTTGAAAGAAAGTTACCCCAGCTTTCCAGCAGCATTGGACACTCCACTGATGCTGTCTTAGAGGCATATGATAGCCAAATACTGTAATAAGACGCTTTTTATTACCCATCTTTATATAGGTATATCAAAAAGGTTACATATTCAGCTTTAATTACATTTTTCTGAAATAAATATTTAAAAGCCTTTTCAAATAGAACAGAAGCAAAGTATTTGCTCGGTGATTGTAAAATAGGGTTTACCAGGGAGTGAGTGACAGAATTGGGGCTGAGCAAGCAAATAAAGAAGATGCAAATGTAGACCTTGTTTTCGCAGTGACATGTAAATTGTTTTGACTGCGGCAACCTTTAGTTTTTGCATAAATCTTAGGTTTGCTTTATTGCAAATGCAGTATTTCTGTAGCGTTATATTCAGAGACAATCCACGTAGTAATCTCAGGTGCACAGCAGCCTCAGTTAGCTGCCATTATTCATCTACAGGCCACAGCAGAAAAGGCAAGAAGCCGTTTCAGAAGAATCTCTGTGCATACAGAAATAAGCAAGAAGTGTCCTTTATGGCTAACAAGATCAACTTTTCATTGTTTTTTAAGATATAGGTTGCACGAGACACAGTGGGTGCTTGACGTAAACGGAGCTCTTCTGTCATTTCTGTGTAGTTCTGCTCTGGGAATATTTATGGTGGCCTTGCACTTGAGAGCAATACAAACATTCATTAGTGTTATCAATGAGAACTCTCCAGTGTGCTCTAATAATGCTTTACTATCAGCCTGATAAAGCAGCACTTATTAGCAGCCTAGAATTTACAGACTTCAGATTTCCGCCAAGCTCAGTCCCTTGGGGAACGATGAGAGCGTGTTTTCGACAATAATTCATGACAAACAGATAAAACACAGAAATGAAAACAACAGACTTTGGATTACACCCAGTGCCAGACATGTTCTCTGTAAACTGAACTGTATGTGAACCAGAAATATGTTGACAGTTTTTGTTTTCTTAAAATCTATTATACATAGCTACATACATATAGATTATATCATCAGTCAACCAGTCAGTTAAAATAGTGTGCGTTTAAATAAAGCTTAAACTGCAGTGCAGAATGCAATAATATATATTCTATCTTTCGCAAATAAAATACTCTGGAAAAAAATAGTTTCTCTTTGAACTCTTTAGACCTTACTGTAATACACCGCCCACTCTTTTTTCTCCACATCGTGAGTGTGGCTCTTTACAAACCCATTTATTTCCTCGTTAATGTTTCCATTCATTTCCCCCTTTTTTTCACCATCTTCATGTTCTTTTCTCAGAGCCAGAGGTGGCTTACAGGTGTGCCAGTTCCACAAAACTTTGTTCATATCATCCTGGGCTCTGATACCCAACAGCTTTTCCTCATCACTCTTCCACGTGTCTTCATCTTCGTTGTCGCTGTCGTGTTTGCTGTGATGGCGGTGGAAGCTTCGCATCTCTCCGCTGATGTTCTCAAAGTATTGCTGGATGCAAACCTTGGCAAAGCTCTTGGCGTGCTCCTTACAGGTTTCATCGAACATCTTGCGTTCAATGTCAATATAATGGGACCAGTATTTGGTTTTGAGGAAGGCGGCCTGGGTGAAGCATGGCCGAATAGCTCGGATCAGGAAGGCAGTGAAGGTCATCATGAGCAAAACCATCCATCCGCATGCCTGTGAAATGCAGAAATCATAAATCCAGCAAAATGACCACTATTTTGAGCTCTCTAATGATGCACTATAAACAAACTATAGATGTTAGAAGGATCACACATAGACATCCTGCTAATCTTCACTCCTTCTGATTTATCTGTGCTTGTGCAGATACTGAAAATCAGATGTGGTGAAGAAGGCATATTTAGCAGCTTCTTGACAGCGTCATAGCTCATTAACAGAATCTGTATATCAACTGACTTTTTAGAGATATCTTACTTTTAAGCCTGTATAATTGCCCTTCAGCTGATCAAAGACCTAAATAACAGTGTGGGTGTTTTTGGAAGAAGTGGAAGAGGTCCCAGTTCCATGAATAATAAATTTCAAGGCTTATCTATTGCTCTAATAAGCCAGCAGGAAAGCTTCAGTGAGCTCAAACTGTAAAGTGAATTATAGTCTGGCAGGGAGATTTAAGTTAAGAGCAGTCTTTGAGGAATAAAGCGAGGAAACTAAAATTAGTTTTCCTTGTTTTGAAGTTAAAATAGTTCAGTGAAATGACAGCCAGGGCTGAAGCCAGGATTTTAGAGACACTGAGGTCACGAGGGCCCACATTGGTACTCTTTTGATGGTTTTATTTAATTAGATTATTCATATTATTTTTTTTTTGTGAATTAAATTTGATTGCGTAAATGCCTTTTAAAGGACAACTCTCTACAGTTTAGAAAGATGGTGAATCTTTGGTTCCTTATTTGGCTATTCATTTAGTTGGCTTAAGAGTCAAATCTAAATCTGTTCAGCCGAACAATACTTGAAACAGTCAAATACAAACTCACCAAAAATTTTTTTTAATTAAATATTGTCAGCTAAGGGCAGTGTTGTCATTTTGTTGTCAGTCATTTTGACTCGCCATGGAGAAAAACTGCAGGTGGTCCTAATAACAGTAACAATACGTCTTTTCTATTCAGCTACTCGAGTGACAATGAGTCAGCACGAACAATACCAAGACTGTGGAATTCAGCTACCATTACTTTTTAATGGAGAAATTATTGACTGATACCAGCAGCTGGACAATACCGACATTTTGTGTTCTATTTATTTTGGTTTTGGCCTGTTTATCCACATTGTTTCTGCCAGGGAAACAAAAGAAATCTGCATAATTAAAAATTGGACCACATGAGCCAGACTTCCCTCAAAAGAGCCTCGAAAGATCCCTTAAAACAAACAAATCTTTCAGCTCTTCATTCTGCTGTGTTTGAAGATGTAGTCAGCACAAACATTGGCCACTCACAATGATAAATGTCTTTTTTTTTACCGTTGGTGTAAATCAGCAAGGATGATACCAAAGTCCTTCAAGAAGCAAAGCTCACCGCTTTGCTCCCATCTTAGCAAAATCTTTAGGCAGGTATGTGGGGGTTTATTTTTAAACGGCTAAATGAATGGAGAGAAGGCCATAAAAGTGTTTTTTTTTATGGTCATAGGGACAAACCTGAAAAAAAAAAAAACACTAACAACTAAGGCTGCTTTATTATGGCTCTAGAACACAGAATAAAATTCATGTTGTGGTTACAGTAGACGGAGAAAAAATAATATGTTAAAACTTTCAGGAGCATCTATTGTGCACTTGTGTCAATGGAACAACATGATTGGCTCATACACTGATCAGACATAACATTTAGCTAGCGGACAGGTGAGGCTGATTATCTCCTTATCATCTCACCCTTTAGTGGGTGAGATATATTAGTGTTCACAAAGCTGAGTTTTAGAAGCAGGAAAAATAGGCAAGTGTTAGTATTTGAGCAAGTTTGACAAGGGCTGAATTGTGATCCACTGGGTCAGAGCATCTCCAAAACTGCAGCTGTGGGGTTTTCTTGGTCTGCAGTGGTCAGTATCTATTAAAAGTTCAAGGAAAGAAGAGTTGTGAACAAGGGTCACGGGCAACCAAGGCTCACTGACGAGTTTAGGGTGGGGAGGCTGGTCCATGTGGGCCAATCCCACAGATGAGCTGCTGTAGCTCAAAAAACTTAATGCTGGTTCTGATAGAAAGGTGTCAGAATACACAGTGCCTCACATTATTATTATTATTATTATTATTATTATTATTATTATTATTGCTGAGCAATGTCGACGACCAAAAATGTGTGCATCAGAACTGGACCGCAGAACACTTGGCACCAGGATTCACTATGAAGAAGGATAGCTGGCAGAGGCAGTGTAATGCTTTGATAATGCTCTGCTGGGAAACCTTGGGCCCTGCCATCCACGTGGGTGTTACCTTGATATTACCAACCTAAGCATTGATGCAGACCATTTACACCCTGTCATGAGAACAGTATTCCCTGATGTCTGTGGCCTCTTTCAGCAGGATAATGAGCTCTACTAACAAGCAAAAATGGTTCAGGGATAGATTGAGGAGGTCAGCAAAGAGTTTGAGGTGTTGACCAATCAAGCATCTGTGGGATGTGTTAGACCAGGGGTCCCCAATCCCAGTCCACGAGGGCCGGTGTCCCTGCAGGTTTTAGATGTGTCCTTGATCCATCACAGCTGATTTTAATGGATAAATTACCTTCTCAACATGTATTGAAATTCTCCAGAGGCCTGGTAAGGAACTAATCATGTGATTCAGGTGTGTTGACCCATTGTGAGATCTAAAACCTGCACGGACACCGGCCGTCCTGGACTGGGATTGGGGACCCCTGTGTTAGACAAACATATCTGATCCACGGAGGCCACACCTCTCATCTTACAGGATTTAAAGGATCCGTTGCTAACATCTTGGTGCCATATACCAAAGCAGAACTTCAGGGGTCTAATGGAGTCCATGTATCCACAGGTCAGGACTTTTTTTGCCAGCAAAAGAGGAATCAAGACAATATTAGTTGGTCATAATGTTACGGTTGATCGGTGTATGTTTCCCATTTTGGCTATTAATATGCTTTTTGGATGAAGATATATTGGTGTATCCTCTAAATGCAGTGTTTTCACTGTTTATTTCACACTTGTATATTTAATGTTATCTTTTTTTCTCAATTCTACTAAAAGTAACATTCTTGTATTTGGCCCTGACAGTTTCACTAAGGAGGTCAGTCAGCACATTGGCCCCACATCGGCGGTAATTAGATCATCTTCTAAGAAGCTTTTGGTATCATCTTTGAACAACATCTAAAGTTTGAATCTCTAAGCTGTCTAATATCTTAATCTCTAAGAATGTCTAAACTCATCCCGTCCAGTCTATTTCAAAAGTCAGACCTTAACTATCTGGAACTTTTAGTCGACACTTCAATTTTCTCTCGCCTTGATTATTTTAACTCACTTTTCACTTGTATCTCTCAGTTCTTCATAGCAAGTCCTATTATTAACACGTAAAGCTCTACATGAGCAGGCCCCTGCTTATGCAGTGCATCAGGAAAGTATTTATAGCTTTTTACTTCTTCCACATTTCGTTAAATTTATTTTCAACACAAAATTCTGCCCACCCCTTAATGATAAGTTTTCCTAAGTAAAAAAAAAAAGCTTGAAATTCTTACGAATTTATCAAAATGAATAAATACATAAAAATAGAAAATGTACATAGATTTTACAGCCTTTGCTTCACCGTAGGCATGGTATTGTCCCAGTTTCTGCCAGACATATTGCTTGGCATTCAGGCCAAAGAGTTAATATTTATTTCATATTTGTTTAATCTCGTCAGGGTCGAGAGAAAGAGCAAGGCTGGATTTCTGTGGAATGGCTATTGGGTTCTCGGTCACCTCCATGACTAAGGCCCTTCTACCTTGATTGCTCAGATTGACCATGCGGCCATCTCCACAAAGAGTCCTGGTGGTTCCAAACTACTTAAATGTATGGATGATGGGATCTAGTGTGCCCATTTGGACCTCGACAGAATCGTCTCTCTGAGGGTATTAATATAGCACCAAATCACAATGAGAGTCACCACAAGGCATTTTATATCGTAAGATAAAGACCCTACAATAAAATAACACTCAATGCATCATGACTTCAGTAACCGCGGCCTATTGCAGCATAACTAAGGGAGGATTCAGGGTCACCTGATCCAACCCTAACTATATGCTTTGTATAAAAGAGTAGTTTTAAGCCTAATATTAAAAGTAGAGAGGGTGTCTGTCTCCTGAATCCAAACTGGGAGCTGATTTCACAGAAGAACCAAGCTGAATTCTCCGGCTCCCATTCTACTTTTAAAAACACTACGTAACAAAAGTAGTCCAGCAGTCTGAAAGCAAAGTGCTTTACTGGGGGTGTTTGGTACTCTGAGATCTTTAAGATGAGATTGGCCCTGATTAATCAAGACCTTGTATGTGAGTTGAAGGATTTTTAATTTCATTCCGGATTTAACAGGGAGCCAATGAAGAGAAGTCAATATTTCTCCCACAGTGGCTTCTCTTCATTGGCTTAACAGGTGTGTGCCTTTCCAATTAATGTCCAATCAACTGAATTTACAACAGGTGGCCTTCAATCAACTTGTAGAAACGTCTAACAAAGGATCAGTGGAAATAGGATACACCTGAGCTGAATTTTGAGTGACATGGGAAAGGCTACGAATGCTTATGTGCATGTTATGTTTTTTGTTTTGTTTTTTTTAATAAATTTGCTAAACATTTGAAGCAATTTTCCACTTTGTCATTATGGGATATCGTGTGTAGAATATTGAAGAGAAAAATAAACTTAATCCATTTTGGAATAAGACTGTAACATAAAAAAATGTGGAACAAGTAAAGGATACTTTATGGTTGCACTGTATATCAAAGCTGGTGAGACCTTATCACTCAAATCATTTGATGAAGGTCTCCTATTTGTTCTGTGTGCTTTACATTAAAACCAGAGTCTATCTAGCTTATAACCTTGGAACAGCCTTTGTCAGCCTACGAGTTCAGCCGATTTAGTGATTTCTTTTCAACCACTGCCAAAAAATCTTGATTGAGGGTAGCTTTCCCTAATCTTTCTCCCATTATTTGGGCCATAGTTTGCATCTATTTGCCTGTATGGAAGTGTGTATGTTGGAATGAATGCCTGAATGTTGGATCATGTGGTATCTGCCTTTTTTTCTTTTTTTCAAACGGGTAAACACTTTGTAACTATGTGTTTGGAAAAGTGCTATACAAGTTAAGTTTTTTGTTCGCTATCGAAGTGGCTTACCAAACAACCATCATGGCATATAGCCACCAGCTTAGCTACTATTAATATTTTTCATAAATGTGGTGAGAGAAATTGCACATCTTGTTTGATTTTGTCAGAAAGTCATACTTAGAAACCACTCACACAGGGTTGCAAATAAATAATGGGATACCTGAGATATACACTTGATGTATCTCGATGCTGCCTCTCTTAATTCCTTATCCTCAAACAGGTCTTTACAAGGGATACGTGCCAGGAATTTTAACTTCTCCGTCTCTGACATTCCTTGAATGACACTGGAATTCGCAAACCTGTCAATATCCAAGCTGATGCTGAAAGCGCAGAGGAAGCTCTTCCCGTCCATGAGAGTGACAGACACCCACACTGCAGGGGCAATCAAAGATCTCTGTGTGATTGAGCAAAACATGTAGCGCAGGATTGTTGGATCCTTGATTCTTTTCCCAGTGGGTCTTTTCCACTCCTCTGCCAACACTGACACATTATTGTTCAATACAAAACCTAACAAAAAGAACCATATGGGAGGAATAAGAAGCAGTCCGATCCCATAGGTGTAGTTATACTCTGGCATACAGGGACAGCTGAACTCAAACGCTGAGTACATTTGAGCACTAGCTAGTGCCATGATACCACAGATTCCATTCATAAAAGACTCCTGGTTGGATTGGAGAAACTGGAACATCATACGAAACTTATCCATCTTGAGAAATGTGTTGGGTCTTTAGTTCACAAATACTTAAACCTGTTAAAAAAAGGACAGTAACATGTTTAAGATAAGGCAAAAAAGGCATAAAATCAGATTTTTACGAGAAATGATTATAGGTTCTAGTAAAATCTTTATTAATGGTTAAAAAATAATTGCAAATATTTTACATGTGATATAGAAATCTATAAAAGATGGCAAAGATCAACTTTTGGAGTGCCATACTGTGAAACAACTATTTGAATGTTGAATTTTAAGGGAAAATAAACCATCAGGCCAAATGCTATATGTGTTATTAAGCAGTCAAGTAAGTGATAAATAGACTTTTGGTTCTGCATTCCTTTTTCTATTGAATTAGAGGCTTAGTAGGTAGAGAAATATCACAACACTGGACTGTCAAAATTTATTAAAAGTGATTATTACTTATCTTTAAAGCATTTGGAACTTACTGCATGTTCATTAATTAGGCCATAAAACATAATTTATTAAAGGCACCATGTTAAATAGTGATATTATAATCTCTGTAAACTATGACTTCTACTTTAAAACAGCTTTAATGTGGACTGGGCTATCGGTTTAATATAGAGGAATAAATACAAGAAATACATAAAATACACTTACCTCTTTAAACAAGAGTCAATGAATAGATCAAAGGTTTAAAAAAATCGTATAAGGACAGTGTCCATAATAGAAGTTTTGCTGTTGTACTTAGCAATCATCATAGCCCTGGCCAACTGAAAGGTGCTTCTCGAACTCTCTGTCCAAAGCGAGCAGCATCATCTGTCATCATGCCCCTCCCTTCATAGGCACCTGTCTTTAGTGTGATGCCAAAACAAATTCTGATTCACCCCACATTCTCAAAAGTACACCTGTTAAAGGGAACATATAGTTTCCATCGTTTCTGGGAATGCCTTTATTTGCTAATATGCATGCAGTGTGTGGTGAGGTTTATTCGAGAAACCCGAACTTCGAGGGTGTAGTTGTGTTAATGTGTAGTCGTAACAACGAAGACATGCAAAAACACTTTCAACCCATTCAAATATCTGTGGCTTTGGCTGGAAAATGTAATTGTCTAAGAGGTGAGGGTTCAGCCTGTTCTCACTTGCGTAATCAAAACCAGAAGAATCAAATCGAAGGCTTCGCTTTTAAAATATAACTACTAATGTTATCACATATTGATTACTTTATTTCACATAACTCTTTTAGAGCACCTGGACCCACTGACTGTAATAGAGCTTGACAAACCAGTTAGAAACCCACAAGAAGATAAAAGACAGAGGCACTCTCTGCTATTCATGCATATAAAACACCATTGTTTTTATTTGAACAAAGGTAGGTGGCTAAATGCGTTCATTTCATAGTATACTATGAAATGATCTAAACAACCTCATACTGCTTACTGGTAAAAACTGTCTAACCGATTCAAAGTAATTGCTCAATTCTGACATTTTGAAATTGCAGTTGAATTTACAGGAAGTCTGTGCTATCTTTTCTTCTGTCTATTGCACAGGAAAATGTCACAGCAGAGCACATGGGCAGGGTGTGCAGGAAATAAGTCACAGAAGGCAACCTACATCTAAAATAGGAAGAGATCACAGAACCTGCGGCTGTGCAAGGTTGATCTCTTAGTTCCGTCTGTATACCTATTCAGTGCGTTGCATTATTGAGATAAACATACTTTCTGGTGCGTATTCTTCTTCTCTTTTAATGTCATGTGCAAAAAGTAATCTAGTATTTAGCATATAAAGTAACAACAGAAAGAAATAAGTAAAGAGAGGAAGTTGCTTCGTTCTCTGTTTTCTTGCATCACTGTAAAATTTGCTAGCAGGAACATTGTTTTTGAATTATTTTAATGGATAATTGCAAGGTTTTAGATTCAGTCGTGTTTTGTTTTATTAATCACTAATTAATCACATGCATTTTTATAATTGACTGAATGCTGCCATTTAATTCACTCATAGACAATACTGACGATGCAAGAAACTCTGCTGAGAGTGTTTGTGGTGGGTCTTGGTCTCCTAATGTGTCCAAGGGATGACCCTGGAGTTGAGGAATGGGACGATATTGTCAACAAGGACATGCAAAGGCATGAAGAGAAGCTGCTGAGAGAGGAAGAGAAACTCGACCAGGAAATGCCACCTGTCAGTGAGAAAATACACACAGACAAAAATGAGACTGAAGATGACAGAAACTTTCATGCTGAACAGAAGTCTGATCAAAACTTCACTGAAAAAGACAAACTTTTAGAGTCAGAAGGACATGGCACCAATCATGAATTACTACGGGGCCGATCCACAGCTAAATCAGATCCAAGTGTGCCTAAAAATGATAATGCTGAACCAGAGGCTGCTTTAAAGACATCACAAGATGCTAATGAGCTAAAGGGAAAAGATATCCATACTGACAACCCTTTTGGAGACCCTGGCAAACCACAGGGGCAGCATGCAAGACCTGAGAAGGAAATATCTAGTTCCAAAGGACAAGACACACCTTTTAAAAATGTTAAGACATCAGAAAATGAAACCTCAGAGAAATCAATTGCAGAATGGGAAAGAGATTACCTCTGGTACATTTGGAACATATTCTCAGTGATTTCCATGATCCGTTTCTGTTGGAAATACCTGAATAGGAATTCCCAAATGACACAAATAGCAGTCTCTCCTGTGACGTGCGCTGCTGATGAAGTGCAGCTACCGGACATCGGCACTCTTAACGATTTTTATGCTAAATACGTTCAAGAATCATCTCAAAAGAAGTGGAGGAAGGATGAGTTTCTGGAAGGATTTGCAAATGACCTACTAGATGCTATGAGGACCATATGTGGTAAAAATGGCAGTATGGTGATTGAGGACTTTCAGATGCTCAGTGCCTGTAATATCATTGTCCCTTTGACCCCACCTAAGCCATTTAGTTTTCACATTCAGCTCTGTAACCACAAAGGGAGGGATATTTCAAATATACCAGTGTGCGGTCAAATAAAACTTTTGGAAAATAAGAAAACCCAAGATTGCCCCTGTCAGACCTCTGATGCAGATGAGGATATGGTTTGCCTGCTGCATTCTGACCACAATGAGAACATAAGGACAGAAATTACTGAGGTTTGTGATGGTTTTCTGTGCTCAAAAAACACTCCTTTCTTGTCAAAATCACTGGTCTCCAGATGGTTTCAGAGCACTATAAAACAAGCATGGAGACTGATTTCACACAAGTATGAGTTTGAGCTCAATATTCACTATATTGATGCTCCTGGTGCTCTAGTGATCAGGTTCAAGTCAGGCAAGAAGATCACCTTTAGTATGAATCCTGTGGTTACATTTAATAATGATGCTTATTTTTTCATCACACCTTGGTCCTCAAGTGATGCAGATACTTTCTGGAGACTATCCTTAACCAGCTATGAAGACCATCTCCTAGAACATCTCTCGAAACGCCTGCCTGAAAATGCTTGTCATATTCAAGCACTTGAAATTGTACGTTTCCTTCACAAGAGGCAGACTGCAATGACAGGAAGTAGTGCGCTGAAGGATTTTCATTTCAAAACTGCCCTAATGCATCTGCTTCTCACCACAGACCCAAGACACTGGAACGCAAACTGTGTTGATTCGAGGTTACGAGACTTGCTATCCTTTATAGAAAGAAGCCTTGAGAAAAAGGTACTGAAACACATTCTCATTGGCAGTTCTTTAACTGAGGTTATTGAACTCCCTGCTGAATTAATCAGAGCAAAGCCAGTGAATCTCTTCCATCCTCTTGTGGTACATAACTGCATGTACAGGAACGCTATGACGCATTTCCAGGAAATGCTTAGAAATGCATACATGATGGTTGATGATTACGCAAAATATACTGAAAGAGCAAACTGAACATTTGACGACAGTGCAATTTAGAGTTTTAATTTTCAATTGAACCGTTGACAGTAAACAAACTGTACATTCATAAATGGCATACTGTGCAGAGTTCAAGAAATAAAGCCGCTATTTTTAAAACAATTCTGATCATTTAAACATTAAATTATTGGTCCCAATTGTTTAGGAAGTCCTTATGTTTTTCTGTTTCTGGGTCATCCAAGTTGAACATGCCAGCATCACGGGACTTCATCTTGGGCTCAGACTTTACATGTTCATCTTCACTGGGCAAGTCAACCATCCAAGAGTGACTTGAGATTATCTTCCTAGAAGCTGGTGGAGGGGAAAAAAAAAAAGTTTAAAATTTTATTTGCTCACATGTGAGACCACTTTCATGCCTTCAGTGTTCTGCAAGACTGTGGTTGTCAGTTTGCATCAAAAAGACTTCATTCAACTTGCAATGAGCCAAGCTTAGCTGATTGAAAAGCTATTGCATCTCATGTAAATTTAAAAATTACCCCTTTGCTGTGGTGGCGAGCAAGTTGATTCACAACAAGCGCACACAGTGTCATACCCGTAGAGCTCTTTCCAGCTAAAACAAAAAGCGGGGTCAAAAGATTTGATGACAGCAAGCACAAAAGTAACACCTCGCAGAATTTCAGTTTAGCCAACTCACCTTCCAGTCACTGGATCATAGTTACAAGCCTTCGAATTATGAGTTGGAGTAGGTGACCCCATAAAGATCTCACAGTGCAAGTACTGTTCCTAAAGAGACATCGCATTTAGTGTTTACATAATGCATTTCATGGCATCCATTTCTATACAACCTATTGAGGCTACCTGTGATGAGATCATGGAAGCAGAGTCCTTGAAGATGACAGCTCCCACAGTCAATCTCTGGACCATCTTCGAGCTACCACTAAGGAACTTTGACTGTAGCATCACCTTGCCATCAATCATACAGCTAGAATTGGAGATCACAGGTTTATCCACTCGCAGCAAGTCACCCCAGTTTTAATTATGATACTGTAAAATTATTACCCATTGTTGTCAACGACTGTATATTTAGGATTTGAGTCTGGGTTGCTGGAAGGGGTCATGAAGCACTTGTTGATGTAGAGCCTTTTATTTCTAGAGCTTGCTGTGTGGTAAAGTACACTGGCCTCAAAGTACATCGACTGACCCAAGGTGTAGATTTTGGTCCCAGTGACATTATTTCCAGACGCTTTAGTAGGGTGAAAGTGGCAAAGCACAATAAAAGGCAAAAATAAATCAGGCTGCTGCATATGTTTGGCTAACTGAGTGCATTGTGATGAGTTCTGAAAAATGTTTGTGGAACATTTTATCCTTCCCTAAGCTTTCACCAGTATGGATGCTGTTGTAGCTCCATAGTGTACATTTGCATGCCAAAATAAAAGACAGGCAGCTGTTATGGTATATGAAATAAACATTTGCTTGAACTTAAGCTTGTCTGTGGTGTACTTTCTAAAAAATAAAAAAATGTCCTTGTACAGAAAGGCTTGTCAAATTTCTATTTCCTCATTCATACCTAGAATTAAAAAGGTTTGGATGCTACTTTCCACTTTGATAGAAGACTTTGGGAGTTTAATATTTAGTGTTACCAGCCATATTTGAAAGTCTTTACTTTAAAACATACTTAAGGCCTACCATTTGAAGAATTCAAATTGTGGACAGCAATGAAATTTAATCTAGAATGTTTACCATCTACAAGGGTGAGGCTGAACATTCTTTTTTGTTTCAGTGCTCTGAAAACTGTTCCTCCTCGCAGTTTGGGGTGGAAGCCAACTTTGTATGAGTGAAAGAACCTGCAATAGTTAAAATGAATTAATTGGAGACGATTTTAAAATTAAGGACACTTGGCTGATTGAAAGGCTTTTACAATCTAAAAAAATAAAATAAAATAAAAATAGTCTTACCTGGGAAACCGACACTGCAGAGGAATTTCAAATGGCATTTCCCTTAAAACTGGAGTGGTTTGTCTGAAGCGGAGAACATTGCTGATGGACAAGTAATCTGCATGACTCTGGAACATAAACATTTCCATTTGGTTTGTCACAGTAAAATATGAAACAAATACATTAGGACATTCACCAACCTCTTTCTTGAATCCACAGCCAGTTACAAAAGAGTAGAGAAAGTAGTAATAGAGCTCATTTTCTTGGTTAACGGGGCATGTACCTAGGTTCAAGTATTTGTATGCATCTCTGGATTTGAAAACCCTTTTCCTGATTCTTACATACATTTTATCCACATGGCACAAAATTTCAACCACATTGTCTCTGCCCATTTCTGCTCCTCCAGTTACAGGAGCAGCAGGAGCACTAGCAAGCAATATTTTCCTGGCCCATTCAGGAAGGGGCCTGACTCCTCTTTCTGGCTTGAAAAGCTGCTTTTGGTCATAGGAGGCTGGGACATTGAGATACTTGGGTAACTTCATTGCTTCAGGTGTTGAAAGATCTCCATGTGATGCACTCCTCTTGAGTTGAGGTGCAGAATCTTCTGTTTCATCTTCATCTGCCACTGTCTCCATTTTTTGCTGGTCTAATTCAGGATCTTGTCCAAACACACCATACTCAGCTTTATCTATAAACTGAAAACAGGCAGACCAAAACAGCAGAAATAAAAACCCAGCATGCATCAGCCCCATTACTACTATTAGTTTTAAATTCCAATGGCTGCCTCACACTGCTGGTCCTTCAACTAATAAAGCAGTGTTTCAGCCAGCTTTTGTATTCTTCAGTTCAGAAAGAATTCACACACCTGCTAGAAATGACAATCAGTACCAACCAATGAGTGGTGGCCAGCAATAATCAGCTTTTTTTTTAGTGGAAAGTGGGTGGTGTTAAATTATGCTTCTTCCTAATCCTTTTTGATGTTTTTTATGATGATAATTTTTTTCTTATGGTTTGTTTTGTTTGCTTGTGTTTTTTGTTTATTTATTTTTTAATTATTATTTAAACATGGTCAAAATAAGCGACACATTCAATTACATTTCTCACATTTTCTTTCTGGTTGACAGTTTGACACCATTTTTCTTTGTTATGTTTTTAATGTTGGTCTGTTGGTGGTTTCCCCAAATTGAAAGCTAAATTATACCCACAACCAAATTGTTACATACAGGGAAACGGTGTTCATTTAACTTCTGGCTTCTATTTAGCTTCTGGCTAAATCAACACAGGCTACAACTTAGCAGGAGTTGCCCATGTTCGGCTAATTCATAGTATTCATACAGATGCATATCGTACTTTTTACGAGCCCACATGTTTGGATAATTCATAACCGTATCGTATTTAGGAAATGGTGATTTAAAGTATAATTTATTTATTTATTTTTTTGTTGTTGTTGTTGTAATTTTATAACTTTAAATCGTGCTAGGATGTGACGCAGTTGATGATGCTGACGCAGTTCCTTACCAGGAAGTTCCAACATAGTACATAGTACAGTACACTGTGGATGTACGTTTTGCTTCAAAGTGGAATACTCCTCGTAGGTATTTTCTTTATAAACAAAGGGAAGAAATCGCCTTTTGATTTTATTAGAGTACATTTATATGTAGGACAAAACAGAGTCGTTTTTATTTTGTAGTTTGTAGTAGAATGCGTTACTGTCGTTTTTGTTAGCTGGCTAGCTAACAAGCCAGCTAGCACCCGTGGTTGTTTAGATCAGTTAATATTGACGTTACATCAACAGGAACTAAATTGGGGTTCTAGTGCTAAATCGCGGGGTTGTTTTTCCATTGCATTCAGTGGAATAACGAAATAGCTGCATTTTTCAAAGTGTGTGCGAAGTAAAAGGTAATAGTTAACTTAAATCGTAAGTAGTGCACAAGCTAACTCATTAGCTAAGCCCAGCCGCGGTCGTCTTCCCTTCGGTACCACACTCGGGGACTGCTTGGTTTCTCCAGTGGATGCCTGGTGAGCTTAAAAGGCTCTCTGTAAAGCGGAACCAATGCGTGGGATGATGGGGACTCAGAGTAGTCCTGTCAAGAGCTACGATTATCTCCTGAAATTTCTACTGGTTGGAGACAGCGATGTTGGAAAGGGGGAAATCTTGGACAGCTTGCAAGACGGATCAGTAGAGTCTCCCTATGCGTATAGCAGTGGTAAATATCAATATCGATTTTTCTTTATTATTTTGAGATGACTTTAAAGCCAAATATGACCAACGGTAATGTGATTTGTGTTGGATTATGTGTGATATTAGGAATTGATTACAAGACCACCACAATTCTTTTGGATGGGAGGAGAGTGAAACTTGAGCTATGGTAAGTTTTTAATTTCTTTATTTTTATTATTACTATTTTAACATAAATATATAATATTAAGAATATTAATGATGAAAAATTATTGAGCAACCCCTGAGTTCTGGCAGTAGTTCTCTAGGCTTTCAGAGGGTCTTTCAAAGTTTTCTTTAAACACTGGCTGCTTTTTTCACTCGTGTTTATTCCACTCCTTGTGCCTGCACATTTTTAGAGGAATGTTGTTCTTTGTTTTGTTTTGTGTTTGTTGTTGTTGTTTTGTATGTCAAGCCATTTAAAACTGATTTATGAATCATCCAAGCATTAAAAAGACTTTTAACTAAATGGTTGGACTAATGTTGTCTCCACAACAGACAACTTGCTAAAGAAGTGATTTTAAATTGTATTTGGCCTTTCAGTTGATCCATTTATTTTACACCAAAACCTCTTCTGAAATGGGCTTAGTGGAAGAGTGGCTGTCAGGAAAACGGGGAGATAAAGCTGATGTGTGCCAAATTACACAAGAACTTCACTAAAAATCAATGCCAACAAGACTCATGGAGGGATTAATGTAGATGTTTTGTTCAAATTGTCATCACCAGTGTGGGATCATGTTGACATAGAAATGAACAAAAGGCAGCCAGCGTCCAAAGACGAGCTTTGGGATGTTCCTAAAAAGCCTGGAGAACTATACCTGAACTAAAGGAATTACTAGAATACTCCCTAAGAGAGTTCAGGCTATGTTTAAGAGTAAAGGTGGTTATGCCAAACGTTGACTTTCAAACTCATTATATTATACACTGTATTTCCATGTATGCACTTTACAAAAAATCACTGCATCCATTTCCCATCTCTCTTGGAAATAAGAGGCATTTCAAGAGTTCTGCAGAGTGTTTTAAGCTGGTAATGGCCGTAGAAATGAACAAACCTGGAGTAGGCCTATTTTTCTAGCTTGTGCTTATGTGCCTCTTCAACAGGGACACGTCAGGTCAAGGCAGATTCTGCACCATCTTCAGGTCTTACTCTCGCGGAGCACAGGTGACTGGAAAAGCCATTAGAAATATATATATATATTTTTTTTTTTTCTTATTGTGGAATTCAATATTTATGTTAATCAATAAATGTTTTTCTTCTACAGGGCATCCTGCTGGTGTATGACATCACGAATGGCTGGTCATTTGATGGCATTGACCGTTGGATCAGAGAAATTGATGAGGTAATTTCCTTCAGCTAATCTCTGGAGTACAAAGAAATACTGGAAGCACATTTAGATGCATGATGTCCCCTGTGTGAGAAAATCTTTTTTTAATCTCTGGTACAGAGTGTGTATCAGAGCGCTGTTTATAAACATTTCAGTTTCAGTTATGTAGGCAAATTGTTACAACCTCTTTTAATAGTGTGTACTTTATGTACTGTCTGTTATGCAAGTGCCAGCTACAAACCTTAACCTCAGGCAACTAGGCGCCAAAATTAACTTCACATATATTGGTAATTTAAAAAAAAAAAGAGAGGCAAATTTAAAAATGAATTTTAGGAAAACAAGCAGCACTGACAAGGCCATCTTTCTCAGTCTCTGCATTGATGACGGGTATGACAGCGTAATGTATTTATTTATTAAGTTTTTCAATTGAAGAAAACTTTTGTTTAAGCTTGAGCTACATTAACCAGTATTTCAGCAAAACCATGTGGTAATATAGCGGATGTTTCACAACCCAACTTGACTGATGATACAGCAACGACATCATTACATGATTTTCAGCAAAACCCTGTGGTAATGGGACAGATATTTCACAACTCAACTGGACTGGAGAGAAAGTGACTTGCATTTCAAGCAATTAAAAGAAACCTGGTTTGAAAATACTTTTGAATTTGTGTGTAGATTTTTAAATTATTACCTTGTAAGGGTGGTCCAGAGAGAACCCTTGTTGAAAACCATGTACTTGTTGCCAAATCACAGTTGATGTGGGCAGTTGAGTTAATTATGAGGACCTAGATAATAACGTCTTTAGGTTTTACAATAGATGGATGTCTCCTCGATGGTTCTGTGTAACAAACCATCTGTCTCATTGGTTTGTAAATCTGTGGAACTTCCAGACAGTGTTTTATGCAAGCAACAGTTAGCCTATCACTGCAGCACCCACTATTAATGTTGGTCCACATGTATCACATTACAGGTCGAGTTTTACAGTGACATTATATTGTTTCCTTCAGCATGCCCCAGGTGTGCCCCGGATTCTTGTGGGAAACCGGCTTCACTTGGCTTTCAAGCGGCAGGTTCCAACGGAGCAGGCACGAGCTTACGCAGAAAAGAACAGCATGACGTTCTTCGAGGTCAGTCCGCTCTGCAACTTCAACGTCATCGAGTCTTTCACAGAGCTTTCACGCATCGTGCTGATGAGGCATGGGATGGAGAAATTCTGGAGGCCCAATAGAGGTGAGCTGGTTACGTTACTATATTTTTATTTATTTATTTTTTTCTAACCAGACTTGGGAGAAAACATATTTTGTTTTGTTTTTCTTTGTGTAATAGTTACACAAATCCTTCCAGAAAGTGGATCATGTAGATGCATTGCTGCAAGATTTCTTCTTCTGTTACTCAGATGTGAATAAATCAGTTTCAGTACTGAATCCTGTGTTGAATCCCAGAACATCATACACTTTAGTGGACATCATCATTGTTTGCATTTATTCTTGTGTCTGGATTACTTTTTTGATCAAAGGTGAAACTCTGCTTATCGTAGGGACTTGGACCTAATAAATATTAGGTAGCCATTAATTTTCCTCAAAGGCAGAAGAGATCAGACTTAAGAAGTGATCTCTATATTGTCATCTGCAGTCTGCATTTCTGCCAATAGTTTTCATAGCATTTACTGCGGGGTAGTCTCTACTGTGCCCCTACATAAATCAAGCTAGCTCTTTGATAAGAAAACTAAGATTTTTATTTGTGTTGTATTTAAAACGCTCTCTGTTGTACAGTTTTTGTTTTATTAAATATACTCTCATTTACATAATTAAATTTTATGTAGTTGTTTGTTTTTTTGAATGTCATGACAACACAAGAGTTTTTTCCCAAATGGAGAAAATATAAGATTATTATTTTAAAAGTATTCTTAGTTAAGATACTAATTCTGGGTAAACTACTCAGAATAGTCTGGTTTATGTATATTCACAGTTTACACTGAAGTTTGCAGGAGTAAAAATCTTTAATACTATCTCTTGTTACGCAGAATATTCTCTTGCTTAGTAAATTTGATGGATACAATGAAAAACCTTAATAAGTACTGCAGATCTCTGACACGTGCTCATCCATATTCCTGTGTTTCCACAGTCTTCAGTCTGCAAGATCTGTGCTGCCGTTCTATCGTCTCCTGCACACCGGTGCACCTCATTGACAAACTTCCCCTCCCTGTGGCCATCAAGTCCCACCTCAAGTCTTTCTCCATGGCCAATGGCATGAATGCAGTCATGATGCATGGACGCTCTTACTCTGTGGCTAACAGTGCCGCCTCAGGTGGTAGCGGTGGTGGAAGCAAAGCTAACAGCCTGAAGCGCTCAAAGTCCTTCAGGCCTCCACAGAGTCCTCCAAAGAGCTCGTCGTTGTCCCCTAAAGGAAACTGTAAGATATCATAGTGAAAGAGCAGACTGATGGTTCCTCCATAGAGCCAGTGTTAAAAGTGTTGTTGCTCCAAGAGGTCATGAGGCCAGAGAAAAGTACGGAGGCCTGCCAGCAATGGATATAGCTGTGAACTTTCCTTGACCTTTTGGGAACTGACTTGGATGGTTGGTTTCTGTTATCTCTTTCCGCGTGCTGGTGCCATCTTGTGGATGTTCGTTTACCTGTACTCTACTACAGCAACTCACTGTGATCAAGTAGAATAAGATTCCCCTGGGACCAACACATGTGAATCGAGGATTACAACTCACCGGTTAACACTACAAACAAATAGAGGGGCTTCTTTTTTAAGGTTTATTGGTATTTAAATTCTGACTTGAAACTGTAAATACATTACGTGCTCTTGTTTTGTTCTGTGGTGATTGTCTTGGGAAGGAATTTCTTATGCTTGTTTTGTTTTGAATGTTTTGGGGAGACCTGCTTCAGTGTTGTCTATCATTGACATTTTTTTCCAGCCTCAGTTGTCATAACTTATTCAAAATTCACATAGTTTTTAAAATAAGATTGAATGTCATGAGAAAATCTTTTTACAAGCAGCCAAGAGCTTAAAGAGAATTTAGGATTTATTAACTGAGAGATGATGTTAGTCGAGGCATTACTTAATCTGTAAAACTGTCTGAAAAAATTCAAGCCAAGTTGGCTTGTTGGCAAGACTTAAATTTCAGCCCATTGAAATAATCCTGCATCTCCATCACTCATTTTTTCAGACAACTGTTTACTTGCTCTGACATTTTACACCTCTAAAGCTTGTTTTCTTTCTTGGATCACTGCTTAACTGGATTAAACCTTCCAGAGCGTGATCAGTTTTAATCTGTTAACTTATTAAACAATTGCTCTGTGCTCATTAGGAAACCTTGTACAAAACCATGTACAGATTGTTTACTCATTTTGGGGGTTTAATCTTAAAAAACATTAAACATTTGTGTCTTGGTTCTTAATATTTCATAACTTGTAACGGGCGTTGGTGAGAAGAATCTTTTAATTTGGTTGCTTTGCAGATATTTTATATACATGATATGTATTTCTGAATGTAAAACAGTATTCACCTACATTTCTATGGCCATGTGGTTATATTTGAGATTGTAATAATTGGTGGTTGGAATATTCTTTAGTAGTTTCATACATTTGGTTGCACTTCTGCAGTTTCCCAGCATTGTTAAATGTGTGTGAATACTAGAAGAACTTACAGTCGTTCTTTACAGATGTGCTGTGGATATAATGCGAGCACAGTGTAAGGTTGGATAAAGATTTCAGAAAGGATGTTAAGTATTTTAACCATGGCTACTGATATTTTCTTTTATTAATTGAACAATCTAAACAAATATTTTAATTTTGATCTGTACTCTTATTTTTGTTCCACGTTCAAAGAACATTGGTGAATTCCCACTTCAGCATTTTCATGGTTAAATACATGTATTCGGCTAATGGGGGGGCCTACAAAAATTGGTGCATGTTTGCTATTGGCTCCTGTTCTATGTGATTTATTGAGACCAGAACAATGGATTAACAACTCTTGGGTGAACATCTAAAGCACTATATGTAAATGTTTGATAATGATTGTTGCTATCAGCGCTGTGTATTGGGATGAAGCCTTAATTCTTATTTTATCTCCATCAAAAACAGTCAAAATAAAGAGTAAAACTAAGTTGCATTTCTATTTTCATTTATTGTGTGCTTTAGATTGGGGGAAAATTTTTCATTCAGACATTTATCAAGTTCACTGTGGGAATTGTGGGAGTATTTTTGTCCTCTTTGTCAGGTCAGAGGCATTAAATCCCGTGGGGGGGTTGAATTGATTAGCTGCTCTCTTGGTATTGGCCAGCTTTGGATATTGGTCTAACATGGCTAGGAGCGCATGAATGCACAGCGGTCAAATGTCACCCAAAGGTTGCAGGGTCATTTCCAATGAAAAGACGAGGGGAGCTGCTTCTCATTGCCCCTGAGCTGGAGCGAGACAAAGATGATTCGCACACAGATGAAAATGTGGCGCTTTATGTCTTCCCACCTGACCGTGGCATCTCTGAACTCCGCGTGAATGAGGGATGGTAGTAAACTGACCCAAGTCTAGACAAGGAGGACGTGAACAACATGTTTTGCGAGACATGATGCGACACGCCCCGTGTTTGGTTTTCACGCTTTCCGCCTTGCGCCACCGACGACTTATTACATTTTTCTCCTTTTCATTTGTGCACGGAACCTGCTTAAATATAACGTGTATAACATCTGAATGTAACTTACAAAAAAGCAAAGAAGAAGAACAATAACTACCGGCTCTCGTGAAATTAAACAGCAAGTTAACCTTTTTCTTTTACAATTGCCATCTCTATAAATTCTGTCTGGACACATTTAACATTGGATTTCTCACCGGAATGTGTATGTCTGTGCACGCATGGTGAGACAGCTTGAAACCGCGACTACACGTTTTCTTTGATGTTTTTACAATGTTTGTCCAGTTGCTTAGCGCATAGTGCTGCTTCATAAAAGTTTGAGACACTGGACGACCATGGGGGCGGATAGAGGGACTGCCCTTTCCACCTCCATTCTCACGCTGAAAAGCTGATATTGCGTTGTCCGCTCATTGTGCAGTTCAGCTCGTTTGTCTAGCTGCTCGACAAAACACACGTCGATTTTTCCTCAGTATTGCACAAGTTTTGATTACCAAGGCGAATATTTTACACAGCCTATTATTTATTACTTTGAAACATTTGGGTATTTTAATGTCCAGCGCACGGGAACTCGTGTTGATCATTGGGAATACAACTTTTCTCTCTGCGCAAAGAAAAGTGACTCAGCGCACGTTTACGCACAAAAAGGGCGGACGCATTTGAAAATCGACAATAATCGTATTCCTGTTGTGAAGACCCAAAGTTGGAATGGAATTACTTGGTGGTCTACTCATACAAAAGGTCAAATATGCGTAATTTTCCCCTACAGTTCCTCGCGGATAGCCATATAAAGGGTGCAAATTGCCATAGTGCACCAAACTCAAGCAAAGTACGATGGACACGTGCATATTTGTTGACTCTCCTTTTTTGCGATTTACTCGAGGTCTCTTTGTGTGAAAGTGTGGCAGGAATCAAAGTTGAACACGAAGGATTTTGTCCAAACAAGCTGAACGCTAATCTTTGGGTTGATGCACAAAGCACATGTGAGAGGGAATGCGACATCGATGAGGTGAGTTAATCTATAAATTTTAATTTTATTCATCACAGCATTTTGCGATTTGTTCATTTAAATGTTAAAATGCTTATTGTTTTTTATATTGTACGTTCAGGACTGTGCTGACTTTGAGAAATGCTGCACCAATGTGTGTGGCTTCAACAGTTGTGTTGCTGCTCGTTTCTCTGATGGCACCCCTGCTCTGCCACATGAACAGGGTGAAGGGAACGGTGATGCTACCTCCGCCTCCACAGCTACCTGTGAGGGCTTTATCTGCAGCCAGCAGGGAGCAACCTGTGACATCTGGGATGGACAGCCCATCTGTAAGTGCCAGGATCGGTGTGAGAAGGAACCCAACTTCACCTGTGCATCGGATGGCCTCACCTATTTCAACCGCTGCTATATGGATGCAGAAGCTTGCATCCGGGGGGTGACTCTAACTGTGGTCCCCTGTCGATTCTACCTCGCTGGCCCTCCCACCAGCCCCCTGCCTCAAGACACTACAGTTCACCCAACCCCAACATCCTCCCAGGAGGATCCCATGCCTCCCACGCTGTACTCCAACCCTCACCACCAGTCCATCTATGTTGGAGGCACAGTCAACTTCCACTGCGATGTCATTGGAGTCCCTAGACCAGATGTAACATGGGAAAAGCAAAGTGACCGGCGTGAACGCCTTGTCATGAGGCCTGATCAGATGTATGGCAATGTGGTTATAACCAATATTGGACAGCTAGTAATTTATAACGCCCAGGTTTGGGATACCGGCATCTACACCTGTATAGCACGGAATTCTGCAGGAGTTCTTCGTGCAGACTATCCTCTGTCTGTTATTCGCCGGTCAGATGATGACTTCTCTGAAGATCCTGAGATGCCCATGGGACGGCCTTTCTCTCCAGCAGATTGCCTGGCGGAAGTCGACCTGAGTGTGTGCAGTGGAGACCGTCATGTTGACTGGTATTATGACAGCAAGCTGGGCTCCTGTGTGACGTTTAGCAGTGGTGGATGCGAAGACAGCCGAAACCGATTTGAGACTTATGAGGAGTGCAAAGCCTCTTGCCAGAGAGAAGACATGGGGATCTGCTCTCTGCCTGCTGTTCAAGGTCCCTGTAAAGCTTGGGAGGCACGCTGGTCCTGGAATTCCATAACAAAACAGTGCCAAGCCTTTGTCTATGGTGGCTGCCATGGGAATGCTAACAACTTCCACACCAAAAAGGAGTGTGAGGCCAACTGCCCGCAACCAAAAAGGAAGCCTTGCAAGACCTGTCGTGTGAAGGGGAAAATGGTGCCCAGCTTATGCCGCAGTGACTTTGCTATTGTGGGCCGACTGACAGAGCTTGTTGAGGATCTGGACTCTGGGTTAGCCCGTTTTAGCTTGGAAGAAGTCTTGAGGGACGAGAAGATGGGCTTGACTTTCTTCAATACCAAACATTTGGAGGTGACTATTTCTAAGATAGACTGGAGCTGTCCCTGTCCCAACATCACTGTTGAGGAAAACCCTTTGCTGGTGATGGGTATGGTGCAGGACGGCATGGCTATCATCCACTCAGACAGCTATGTAAGAGCCATAAATGAACGCAGGCTGAAAAAGCTGCATGATGCTCTGGGTAAAAAGGCCTGTGACACCTTACTATGACTTAGACTCGTTCTGTCCACAGATGGGTTTTAGTGATGTATGTGTTTGAAATGAAGACAAGCATCAGAACTGCAACAGAAAAGCTGATATTTAATAACTATTTATCAAAACAGAGTAGAACAAGTTAAATACTGCATGCTGATGTAGGTATGAGAGTTTTTTTTTTATTCCAACACAGATATAATAACATTCCAGATGTGTTGATTCCCATTGTATTAATACTAATGCTAAATTGCTGTTTTCAAATAGGTTTAAGATTTATTTTCTTATTTGTGAACTTTGCATTGTGAAAACAGCAGCCAAGATAACAGACACACATGTTGATCATGTTGCAAACATCCCTAGCTTGTAATACTAAACAAATAGACATCTGTATTATAATTACCGTACTTTTGCTAATGTTATTTTTTTCTGCTCTTCACTTTAGTTTCTCCATCTTTGTTTCATAAAAAATGTCTTTTATTTCATATAAAGTACAGTATATTCTCTTAATTTTTCCCTCTTCAAAGCACTTCTGCCAAGTCAGTTTCATGCTTACAAAACAAAAAAAAGAATAGGCCATTGTCTTAAAGAATATATAGCACAAAGGCAACGTGTTTGTGAGATTTATTAATTTAACTCATGTGCAATACATAAGAATATAGGTTATAGGTTTGAGCACAACAGTTTACATTAACTTAGTTAATCTAATACCAGCATGTGTTAAAATGTGGAGAAAACATGATCCGTTTACGGCTCTTGAAAATTTGGCAATGTATCTGAGCTCCAAGTTAAGGCATTTTGACCATCCTGCATCAGGATGCTTCACACCAAACTTTCCTTCCTGAAAAGAAGACATTTGTTGTTTGCTGGCATGTCCACCTGAAAAACAAATGGCATCAGTAAATCAGTATACTACAAAACTGTTCTCATATTTTGCATGCTGACTTAAGATATGCTGGTTGCTTAAATGGGTTCATTACTTACTATTCTCTCCAGGTACAAACCATTGCTTTGTGCCAGAGAATTGAGGAGCGAGATATCCCTGAGTCCCCATTCTGGGTTTCTGCAAAATTAAACAACATTTTTTAAAATCCCCTGGTTACTTTTGCTTATCTTTATTATGTAATTACAAAAACAATCAAAATTTTTTCTTTGCATGTATTTTGTGAGTTTGGCTTCACAAATTATACAAGTTTATTAATTCTACTGTGTGCTTAAGGAAAAACATTTTCAAAAGACTATGATGATCTTAGTTGATTTTAATTATACTGTGTAAAGCCTTCTATGAGCAAACTGACACAATAATTCAGGCCGTCAAACCGACTCCTTCTCAAGACACTTTGCTCACACAGAAACAATAGACTATCCATGTGTTATTTAGGGCTGCTGCCAAATTTTCAATGTCATCTTCACTATGACAGTAAACCGCCAAAGAATTCCCTTTACTGATATTACACTATGTAACACAGTGTTTCTTCCTGTGTAATAAGTGTTAAATCCTGATTGCTTATGCTTTAAAGGTAGAAAAAATCTATTCTTCTTATTTATAAGTCAGTTACAAGTTAATGGTTGTAACAAAAGCAAATTCTGAAAAGAATAATATATATTTTCTCTAGTCTTGAGTCCTAAGCAATCTGGATATACCCCTTACTACCAAGAAACAAGAATCCTATTTTTCTGTTGCAGCATGTTACTGGCTCACTACACTATTTTAAACAGAACAGCAGTGCTGTCAGCAGTGTATTTTGTCTCTATCTGGCAAATGAATTACATTCAAAATAAGAGTGTGGGAGGGTGGACAAATTCTGATCCACATCTCTACAAAAGCTGTGCAAATGGAAGAGTTATTCATATTAATAACATGACATCTAACATTTGATTTTTAAATATCACAAATATCAATACTAGTAAGTACAATAAGGGTTCACAATTCACAAATGCAGGTCACACGCACACACATATATACACACATATATATGTATAGTCATTAGACAAGCTTTATATTAAACAGTTTTATATTAAGTGTTGTTTTTGTTGTTTTGATGAAAGAACCTGAAGAACCCATAGAAATCGTCAAATGTTGCGTTTCTTCCCTGGACATCGTCTGCCACACTTTTACTTTACTGTGTTGTCCTCAGTAAATGAAAAACATACTTAAGTGGGTTGAGATTAAGTGAAGGCCTAGCCCACTGAAAAAAAATCTAACGTCTAACGCAGTATGATCTAATTCATTAACCATTTCCACTGTCAAGTGCTGTCCAATCAGTTTTGTATCGCTTGGATGAATCTGAGACGAGTAGAGCCCTGTACGCTTCAGAATTCATCTGCTACTTGTATCAGCAGTCAGACCATCAACAAACACTTATTTCTGAACATTTAGCTGCATCTCCTTTTACTCTCATCCTCTCTCGTCCACCATTCTTTTGACTGTCAATTATCACACCCTATCTCAGATGCTGTGATGAAAGCGGTGTATTTAAGCAAGAGTGACAGAGTCGCAAATGATGCATGAATTCTGAGCCTTTACTCCTGTTGACCTATAATATCACTGCTCAGGTTTACTTTTCACAGCAGGCTAAAAACCGTGGGCCAACAGAAAATGTTCTGGTAGTTCTGACAGGCAGTCCACCACCGAAGCCTCCTCGTAAGATGACTGGCTTAAAACAAAACTGTAAAAGAGCCAGAAAATACAGATGACATTACCTCTGCCGTAGGCTGTAGTCAAAGTCCACATTGCTTTGAGGGACGATCTGACCATTCACTGCATACGGCTGAGAAAAGCAATAAAACATGTCACTATTACACGTTAAGTTTAGACTTGATAATGGCTTGTGATCTATGTCATGTTTTGTGACACCAAACGTTTTGCTACTCACCCCATAAGTCAGTAGAAGGCCCTGAGATTTCAACATTACTCCAGCCCCTCTGAATAAACCCTAAGAGAAGATAACATCTTAAGAACCACATCGCAGGCAGGAAGACATTTTGTTTTTGGTTTCTGTTTTATTGAAATAAGTGAGGCAGATATTGTGCAGAAGCAGGCTTAAAGTGATTATCTGAAGAGTTGTGGTGCAAGCATACTTCAGTTGGTATTATTTACACTTATGGCACCATAAATATCAGGGCCAATGAGTACAATGTCAAGCCAAACGAGGTGAATTTTATAGTAGAAATAGCAAATTATTGATCTAAAACAATCACAAAATGAAGCAAAACAGTTTTGCTGCTACAGCTTTAATCATAACTGAACCTCACTTCATAGTAGCCAGTTACAGCTAACGTTAATGTGTTGTGCGGCTGGTATGTATGAGATTGAGAGCCTTCTACATTTAGGTTACTATTACACCACTCGTGGTCACAGGGGTCTCTTTTCAACAAAGGTTACAAAGAGGCAGTTTAAGCAAATATGAAAAATGTCTTGACTATGTTAGCAATTTAGGCTTCTCCTTTCAGGAATTGTGCTGAGTTTCTTTAGTAGAAATGTGTTTATATATGCATTTGAAAAGGACAAAATACATCGATATTACTACTACTACTAATAAAGGAATCAACCACATTTTAACTTATGATCCTTTTGTAGGTCCATAGGATTAAATTATAAATCCATATGACCACAGCAGGTCCCTAAGGTCATGTCATCAGGACCTGTTGGATGTGCATCATACAAGGCTGAGAACTAAAGGAAGCAGAGCTTTTGTAACGGTGACTCTGGAACTCTCCCTCTGAGCCTGAGATCTGTGGACTCAGGGATCTCTATTAAAAACAGCTAAAAACTCATAGTTTTTAACTTGATTTTGAGTAACTGTTTGTTTGAATGTTTTAGCATTTTTTGTTGTTTTGTTATTTTGAAAGGTGCTTTCTTATAAACCCAGAGACAACAGTTCACTTAAGTGGTGAACAGGCTGAAAAATCTTCAAAATCCCAGACCCCTATTTTTTTAATTAAGAGAAATAATAAAATATTCAAGTTGAATATCAGTGGAAAACGAGTCAGCAGGATAGCATTATCAAACGTTTCTTTGTTTTGTTTTTTTCTCTTCATAAGTCATATCACTCCATTTTCCCCTTAGTCCTCCATGCCTATAGTAGTGGCTCCATGCCACACAGTTTGAGAGAACCACTGAATCAGCAGTCCTACCTCTGTACAAGCCAAAGGAGAAATATGGATCATGTTGATGTTGAGCACCAGGTCGAGGCTCTCTGGCTGGATTCCTCCCCAGTATTGATAGGGCAGAGAAGCATCCAGGTGGATGGCAGGCTTCACATTGTTCAGCCGGTAGCGGGCTCTATATGCTTCTATACTAATGGAAACAAAAGACATTATGGGAACCCTCCAGGCCATCATTCTGGAGCAGGTAGAGTGGTATTAGAAAGACGAAGCATAAAACTTTCCATCAGATAAGAACTGCTGTGAAAACACAATTAATTAATTAATTATAATTTCCTGCATTAGATCAGATCAGAGAAACTTTATTGACCCGAGGAGAAATATGAGTTCTCATTCAACATACAACAAGACAATCATATATAAAAAGTACGATTATAAACACAGATATAAATAGATGAATAAAAAACAGATATAAATATAAGAGATAAATATTAACACTAACGTTTCTTGGATATTAACAGCTAATATAGGTGCACAGATGTCCCAGTATATTATCTGTATTTCATAGTTTATACGCATGCACACATCTCTTGTTTACCTGACTATAGACTGGCGATCATACTCAGATGGCTGCCAGGTTATATTCGGCAGGGCCTGAGCAAAGTGTGTGACATGCTGCCCAGTACCGGAGGAGATCTCCAGAGCCAGCAGGGGTCTCCCGGTGTGCACACTATCCCGGAGCACCGCCAGGATGGGCTCCTTGTTCCTTTCCGCGGCGGCGGCGCTCAGCATCGTGCCAAACCCCGGGTATAACAGTCGACTTATACGGCGTAGTTTATGAAACCACTCCAGCAGGTCGGCGTAACGTTACAGCAGACTGAGTCACTCAATTCGCCACCCCCGAATGTTTTGCTTTTCGACCGAAAATGGTCTAGTTCCGCATGTCCTCACGTGACTGATCTCCCATCCAATAAGAACACGGGGCGGGCCCAGGTTACAAAAGAATGACGAGCAAAAAATTTTTCACATTTTGCACAGGTTTCTTTATTTAAGGGAAAATAGCGTTCACGTAGTAGAAGATATACACACGTCTTACATATGAGCAACACTTCCCACCTCAGATTCAAATACAAAATAAAAGAGACTCTAAAAGCAGTGCATAATAAGTTATAACTCGTGTATGAGGAACAGAACATAAATAGAAGTTACAAAAATGAATACAATATTTTTGGCAAACACGAATATATTTACAAGTATGGCTAAGGTCTGAATGACACGCACAAATCTAATTAATTAGAGGTTAAACAGGAGATCTATCTACGTATCACTGAATGAAATTAAACATCATTTGTGCAAAACATTAACCAACGTGTAAATAATACTGTAACACTTTTGATCTGCTGCTCAGGTTGATTACTAAAGCAATGTAAAAAAAATATCAGAATGTCTTTTTATTGAACACACTTTTATAGGAGTTATGTACTTAGGTAGCCAGTGTAATACAGTGCAAACATACTGATTGCTTAAAATCCTTGTGTGCTGTGATGAATAATTGCTTCATAGCCACCTGCTTTATTTGAGTGACTAATTGTACAGTGATGTGACAGTGACGGCTGCTTTCATGCAACTGTGAGCTGCTCGTCTTTCCCTTCCAGCCCAGCTGCATGCTCTGGATTTTGACTCTGCTCATCTGCCATATTAAGAACTGTTTGCGGTGTGTTTTCGACAGATTTTGAGATTTCTCGTGAACAGGTTTGATCCAGAGGTGAATTTTGACAGAGGACGGTTCGGTTGGTGTCAAGCCCATCTAGACTAGTTGTGGTGGTAACCACAGAATCACCAAAGATTGTATTGGAAAAGACAGATTTGAAAGTGAATGAGGAGTCAAAAAGTGGCTCCTGCACAGCTGCTGGGTCTCTTGGAGGTTTGACAGGAGGAATGGGCGCAGGCTCACTGTTCTTAATCTCTGGCTCTGGTTGTTGATTCGGGCTTGCTGCTTCTTCCTTAATATTGCTCTCTGAATACTCTGAAACCTGGACAGGGACCAGGTCAGTCTTGACTATCACCTTGTAGTCACTGCTGACACTGGATCGTCGGGACGAGCCCTCTGCTGTTGAAATGACACTGCTTGCGCGAGGGAGACTTTTGGGAGACCATGGCCCTTTAAGTCGCCCTTCTTTTCCCATCGGGGAAGAGAAGCAGTTGAGGCAGCCAGACATTGAGGATGACTTGCCCTGAACATACAACACTGTGATTGGTGAACAAGCAGAGGCTTTGGTAGTTTCAGCTTTGCTTGTGCTCAGTTTAGGATTCATCCCATTGAGTCCTGGATTGATTTTGCCTGTACCTCCTGAATCTGATGCGCGCCTTGTCATCTTCCCCCTTGACCCTCTTCGAATACTTTTTGTGCCCCTTCTAAGCCAGAAGTCCTGAGGCAGAACAGGATCTCTCTGTTTTGGTTCACATTGGATATCTGAAATCTTACTGTTAGCAGTGGGCATGGTAGAGGCTTTCTCTTTGTGCTGCTGCTTTGTGTGCAGGGGGGTTGAGGCATCACTGGGTGGTTGGTAGGAGGAGGAGGAAGAACGACGTGATGGAGGGTGCTGGACAGGGCTGCTTCCATTTGACCACGGCTCATTCTCCAGGCTCAGGTTGAACTCAACACTGCTCTCACTTTGGGCCCTGCTCTCAGCGCAATTCAGCCCTGAAAAGAGATTACAATGTTTTTTCAGAGCTAAAATTTATATGAAAATCATTTAAAAAAAAACATCTCTCTGCTCTTTCACCTTGATATGCTAAATGACCAATAGGGAGCAGCAGTTAACAGTTGCTGGCACTAAGGATCAACATAGAGATTAATATGAAACAAGGTCATGATTGCAATTTGATGGATTTAGTCTTAATTCCTGCATGTTTGTTGAATCCTCTAAATGAGTATCTCAAAGGTTTTACCGTGATTTTGCAGCTCATCATTGTCCTCAAGTCCAGATGGCAAATTGCTGTCATTTGAATGCTTATCTGTGGGGCAAAGAATAAAACAATTATTGTGTGAATGACACTTTTCTATGCTTAGGCAAGAACAGCGCGTGACAGTGTTTTAATTTAATTACTCTGCACTTTATTTTACTATATAATCAATTAAAATTAACAAAAGAAAAAACAAAACAAACACTGGTTAATGGATGCCTCTACCTGTCAACTCAGAAACATCTGGAACAATGTCAGTGGTGGTGCTGTCGAGATGGACAGATGGCAGAGTGGTGGTATGAGGAAGGGGGAGGATGGACGAGATGGAGTCGGTAAATGATGAGGTCAGTGGGTCTTTCCTGCTTTCCTCCACATCAGCTTCTGACTCTTCCAGCTGTACTGAGCTGTCAGGCAAGCAGTTTACCTCTAATGGGGGCGAGGGACAGACTAAGCTGCTCAGGGCTTCATTGTTGGATGAAAGAATGGAAGAAGTGGGATGTGGATGACGTAAAGGAACAGAAAGATGAAATGGCTGTGAAGATTATGAGGGTTTTTTTTCCAGTAGTGTGGTCACTATATAAACAGATGTAAAGGATGGAGCTTTTACATTATAATCTCAATCTGTTTCGCTTTCACTGCAGCCTGGGATTACAAAGCTACTGCCACAAAAGTCTCTTCCTGCAATGCAGCATTTCTTTGACCTCTGTGGTTCTAATAAAATACCCCACACTGTTCCAAATATAGCCACTCTGTTAGAAAATAAGTCCTGCAGCAGCCTGTATCTGCAAGAACATGCAATATCATAACAAATAACTTTAAACTAGGCTGGTGAAATGAGTTTGCCAATGATGTCCACACTGCTAACACATTACCCAGTTATTTTAGAACTTGGGGACAATGACAAATCAGATATGAGTTAGTGGTATGCTAGCATTAAAAAAAGCATAAAGCACAAAGCTGTTGGAATTACTGAAGTAAGAGAGTAAAAAGGGCAAGATGAAGCCAGACAACGGACCACAGTCTTTCTTACATATGGAACGCCGAAACAGGGACTTGACTTTGTCTCTGTCCTTCAGCCGGTTCCTCATACGGGGAAACATTTTCAGAGTGGCTTTTTAAGAGTGACCACATGGGAGACACGCAGAACAGATAGAAGGGAGGGTGTGGATGCCAGCAGAGAGTAAGGGGAAAGAAAGAGAGGGGAGAAGTAGGAAGGGCAAAGACAAGGGGAAAAGAGAGCCGAGGGTGTTGGGAGGAGTGAATAAAAATATAAAGACAAGAGAAAGACAAAGGGGAGAAATACTGAGGATTCCTCAAGAAACTTGACACACCTCATGCACTGGAAAGAATGATGCTTTGAACATGAAACACACACAACATACTCTGATTTTTAATACACTAAGTATGCTTCTGTAAGTTTTCTTTCTGAGTTACTGATAACTAGTTTGTTCACACACTGCCATTGGTATATGTATAGTTACCAAAATGCACATATAAATGATGTGGAAACAGGTTTAGTTTAAAATACACATATTTATTTAAGCTTTCGCACCTTGATGGAAAATCTTAAGGCAGAAAATGGCTTTTTTGTCAAATTCTGGGAAGATGAGCGTCCTTCACACGTAGATGTACATGGACCTGATTTGTCCGTCACTTCACTCATGCATCTCTGTACAGTGGCTGTGAATTGGATCTTACATGAACGCACCTGTATGATCTGCATGTTTCAGCTCTGATGATGATCTTTTGAATTTGAGAAGGAAATACTCACTGCTGTTACGTTGGGGTGAGATGACATCACATGCTGATGTGGAGGCTGAGCCTCCAGAGCCATTTGAGCTGATGAAAGAACTGTTGTCGTGACAGGAGAGCTGAGGCTCAGGAATGCGTGAGTGTGTGGGTGTGGGTGGGCGTTCAGGCCCATGCTCGCGGCTATTGGATTTCATCAGCTTCTTCAGCTTCAAAGTAATCCAGTTCCCACGTCTGTAGAAGAGCAGATAATTTAAGGGAAATCAAATAAATAATATAACACAGAGGATGGTCTGCACAGAAAATGCACTGAGCATCGATGTGGTTAAGCATCACCACTTACCCATCGAATTAAGCTTGAAATTCTTGTGATCAGATTAAACAATCAATACTTGAAGTTCATTCAGGAATATCTTAAAGATGTATCCCAACAGAGACCTTCACTCTCAGTGTGCAGGCTTACTTCCAGCTCCAATGGTTTCCAAAAGTTGAACAGGAGGCAGAGCCTTCAGGTATGAGGATCCTCTAATTAGTATAAGAGCGACTCAGGTGAGCCTGAAGCTAGCCTGAGTTATGCAGCTATAGGCTCAGGCTGCTGAGGGTCTTGCCATGATGCACTGAACATTTCACTTTGCTTTATCCTTATGCATTCACATGCCAGAAATATGACTACATACAAATGAATCATGTTCCATGCTATGAAATTGCCTTAATTGATCAAATAACTGTCTGTATGAACTGGAATTTATCTAAAAAGTTATAAAACTTGTTTCATCAACATAAACATGAAAATAAAGGTGTCCCCTTACCTGCGAGGAGGCGAGGGCTCATAAAACTTATATTGGTCCATTATCTTTTCCTCCAGCTTCTCTTTCTGCCTCCTCAAATGATTAAGCTTGTCACTGAAAAGAGAGAGATTATAGGTTAATCATCAATAGAATTTAGGTCTCACTAAAGGGGCATTTTTGATATCCTAATTAGCGATATGTTTTGTTGTCTGCAGGTACCAAACATTGTTAAGTCCATTAGCAAAATACTATAGCATGAAGATTTGATCATGGTAAACTTACTATTGTCCTGTGCACTTACATATACTGGCGTTCTTCAACATGAAAGAGATCTTTGCTCTCCATAGTCTGCTCCAGCAAAGTCCGGTTCTGTAGCATCAGGGTCTCAATCTGGGCGAGCAGGTGGCGGTTCTCTTCCTCGAGGTTGCCCTTCAACTGGCTCAGCAGCTAAGCGTCAGATGAACATGCATGCTTATAAATAAACATCTATCAAAAGCACGCACTGATATGCAATTGTGAAAACAGGTTTGATAGGTTTCAGCCCCTTTGGAATTCTGAATTGGTTAAGCATTTGAAAAAAATCGTTGAAAGTTGTTTTTTTAATGCAACCATCGGATTGTTCACAGGATTTGAAAGCATACCTCGCACTGATTTGTGAGTTTTGTGCACGTAATGTCGAGCTGCTGATAGTCCTTTTTGAGCTTCGAAAAGTCTGCCTCTAGCCACGTGTGCTCCAGCTTGGCCTCATTCAGCTGGCTCTTGAGCTGCTTGTGATCCGATGTCAGCGCTTCGTTATCGTTAAGAAGCTGGCGGTATGTCTGGTTCAGCCTTAAAAAATTATGTATCATGAGAAAAATTTCCTTTGTTGATATATCCACATATATATACATGCTCTGGAGTTTATGTGTGTGTGTAGGTTTGTGTGCATGCACGTTCTCACCAGTCTTTCTCATCACGGAGTCTGCAGCACTCAGCAGCCGTTGTCCTGTGCTGTTCTTTCTCCAAAGCCATCCTCATCTGCTCCTCCTTGAGGGCTTTCTCCAGGTCTTCTAATTTGCTACGTTGCTGCAACAGGCTGTTGTATCTAAATAACAATCCAAACATGAATATGAAGTTCATGTTTGGGTTTAGGTTAACTGGCAATGCTCAGATTAAAGATATGAATGATCCTTAAGACAAGTGGTTTAAATGAACTTGTATGCAAACTTTTACCATCGTCCACAGCTCTCTTGTGACCTACCTGTCTTGAAGAGTGCGATGCTCCAGTTCCAGTGTGCGGTGGGCATTTTTCAGACAGCCGTGCTTGCCCATCAGGGCCTCATACTCCATGGCTTGTCGCTCATGCAGGACTGCCAGGCGCTCATGATCTCGTAACAGCTGCTCTTGAGCACCACGCAGCTCTTCACGTTCATGTATAGCACTGTCCCGTTCACTTTCTGCCTTAGACTGCTGCTGCTGCAGCTGAGTGTTTTGGGCCATAAGGGAGGCGCTCTGTGAATTCAGTGTTGACTTTTCCACCTGGAGAAAAACACCAAGGAATTAATGTAACATAAATAGTTTATGTATGCTGTTTACAAGAGCAGAAGCTTACCAGAGGATATTACAGAAGCTTTTATGTGAATTCTGTTACAGAGACTAGTGTGTATTGTAATGACACCTGCAGGGTTGCATTGTGTGTCTGCAATGCTGTGTTGTTCTCCTGCAGTGAGGCAGCCTGCCGCTGCAGGGCAAGGACCTGAGCCTGCTGGCTGTCAGACTGACTTTCCAGCTGTTTTAGCTGGGCTTGTAAAGCCTGGCGTTCTGCCTCCAGTGTCGCATTCTGCATAAGAGAGCAGGAAGATATTATGACAAACTGTAGCGTGGTATTAGCTTTAGTATAATTTGTGTGCCATTATCAAAAATAGGGAATCTCTGTGTACAGGAACCCATGATATAATTTAATATTGTACAGCTTTATGTGTTCTATGTTCCTCTTTATGTGTTTACAGAAATGTAAATGGACTGCTACTTATTTAGACACTTTTCTATTTTAACTGAGCACTCAAAGCACTTTTTACTACGAGTCTCATTCACCCAATCTCTCTCACACACACAATGTCACTTACATTTCTCTCGACTTCAATGAGGCGATCTTTTAGCTTCAGCAGTTCTTTGGTAGCTTCCTGACTTTCACGTAGCCATTCACTCATGGCCTTGCCAGTTTCTCTTGGAGGTGTGGAACTTGATGTTGTCCTCTCTTCCTCCTGCCTCTGTTGCAGGGCTTCATAGCTCAGCTTCACCTGTGTGATGGAAGACAGTCGTTCAAGTGGATCCAGAGAAACTAACAGGTCTGGGAAGCTTAACTTTATTCCTTACACTCTTTAGTTCCTGGCGCAGCTGCTGATTCAGAGAGGAGGATTCCTGCAGACGGGCATCCAAAGAAGCCAACTTGTCGTCTTTTATCTGCAGAGACTTTTTCAGAGATGTCTCCAGCTCAGACTCGAGCATTTTGAACCTGCTGTGTATAGAAAATTATTTTGCGTTATAAAGCTTTGCATTTGTTATAACATTCTCTTAAATAGTTACGTGATGGGAACAGAAAGCTCCAAAGAGTATGCACAGACCTGTTATCTGGTCTCTCTTGTTCAGCCTGATTTGCACTCTCCTGGTTCAGGACCTTCATTTCCAGCTCATGGGAAAGCCTCTCTAGTTCATTGTCTCTTTGCTGGGTTCTCAGCTTCTCGCTAACTAGCTCCTAATGATAGACAATACATTTCAAATAAAACAAACAGGTTTCCATAATAGCAGTATTGCTTAATCAGAATCAAAATCAGAATACTTTATTAATCCCTAAGGAAATTATGTAAGGGACGGCAATGTCATTTAGCTGGCCTGAAGTAGTTATATGAAGACTGCCACTAAAGGTTAAGGTGCTTAACACATTTATTAGACCACCACTCATAAAAAATAAAGAAAATATGAATATTTTAGAAATCTGTCAAAAGCTTGTGTAAAACTAAAAATTATATTGTTATTTATTAGGTAAATAACAAAATGAATTCATGTTTATACCTAAATTTGAGCCAGCAAAGTAGACAATTTTTACTGCAAGTAAACAATTAAAATTTGGGATCTTAATCAAAACATAATGATGTTCTTTACTATTTTTTCAGTATTTTTAGTAAAACTGTAAATTTGAAAATTCATGAATAACAACAATATTTTTATTTTAGTGTTAAAAATGTAATGTTGATATAAAAAGCTTGTTCTTCTGGTGTATTAATGATTACAGAAACACAAAATAAAATCATTTTAGTAATTACCAGTACGGTTGGGCCAGCTTTGGCATAAACCTTAGATTGGGTGACAGTCTAATAAATGTATTAAACGCTGTAGGTCATGTTATGCATCCAGTCAGTCCTCACTTCTCTGAGAGTTGTCAGGGTTCTCTGGTCGATAGCAGCCTGCTTGGTCAGTTCTCTGTTGTCTCTCTCCAGGCCTTTCACCCTCTCAGCAGTTTCCCTTAATCCGTCCACTTCCTTTACAAGAAAACGCATCTCCCTTTCCAAGCTAGCCATACAGACATTACTGCTGTCTAATTTGGCTTCTTGGATTTCAGCCTGAAATACAGGAAAGTAGAACAGTCGATAAGGTTTCCAAACATTATCTAACGCTAGAAAACTGATATCTTTATTTAAAAAAAAATAAATTGTCCACCTGTTGCCGGAGTCGTCGATTCTCTTTCTCTAGCTGCCTCTTGTCTCTCTCCAGGGCAGTTGTTTCATGCTCCAGGGTCTGCTTCTCTGTTTCTAACTGCTCCAGGCGTCGTGCAGAGATGCGAAGTCCCTCTAAAGAGGCCTGCAGGCTCTGATTCTCTGCTTCCAGCTCCTCAACCTCTGCCTCTAGACGCTGAACCTTTCGGTCTTGAACATGGAGAATGATAGAAGAAATAAATTAATCTGAAAATGTTTTGCTATATAAGTACAAAAACACTACTTATTTTCTATGGGACCTACCAGTGTTGTCAAGTGAAGTTTGTAGATGCTGATTTATTGTGTCCAGGGCCCTGCACTTGGCCTCTAGCCGCTGTGTGTGCTTGCTGGCATAGGAGGAGCGTGTTGGCAGACCTGTGAAGATGCTTTCATGGCGGGGACTGCTGTTCTTTGAGCCAGGCGAGTGATCATGTGACCTCACAAAATAATGGCGCCTATTGTGATTGTTTTCTAAGACTTCCAAATCAGACATCCTTTCTTTGAAATGGTCTCCACTATCTCCATCCTCTAGCTGTCCTTTCTCCTGGATATTACGCTCTGGATTATCTGTGAGATGGTTCACACTCTGGACTCGCTCCAACTCCTCGGTGTCTAGCTGCTGATGGCAGCTTAAATCCCCATTTAGCATCGACTCTGTTACAATACTGAGGGAGACTCCATTAGAGTGATTTTTAGCATTCGAGCAGGAGGTCTGCAACACTGAGGACTCGTCTGTTGATGAGGTACAGTTGTTACTACACATCGCCAGGTGGCTATGTTTGGTTTGTGTGATGTTATTAACAGAAGCTCTGAGCTCCTCTATAATCTTCAGGAGATGTTTGTTCTCTTTCTCCAGTTTCAGCAATCGACTGCAGGCCCTCTCACTGACCTCCTCACTCAGGGTCTGCTGGCCTTTTGACAAACACACAAACACACAGTTAGTTTGCAAGACGCTTGAGAGAAACAAATGAAAATAGCTCACTTTTCTAGGAATGTTATTAACTGGTCACTTTCACATTCTGCAATGCTGCTATTTACAAAAATATCATTAAAAATAAGTTTGGTATCAGTAGAAGCGCCACTCATATGTACAGACATGCCTCTGATTCACTTTTTGTAACAGAGATTCATTTAACAAAGACAATAAAAGTCACATCTTAAGCCTGATTGTCGAGTATTTCAAGTAAATAACTTATTTAAGAGATGGCACAATAATGCATGCACACCTTTACATAACTTATCCTTATCTACTCTCACTGGAAAGTACACTATATTGCCAAAAAGTAATCACGCATATGAACTTGAATGACACAGCATTCTTAACTCGCAGAGTTTAATATGATGTCGTCCCATCCTTTCCTGAAATAACAGCTTCACATTTTTCTGGGAAGCCTTTCCACCAGGTTTAGGTGTGTGTTTATGGAACATTTTGACCATTCATCCAGAAGCGCATTTCTGAGGTTGGACATGATGTTGGACGAGAATGCCTGGCTTGTAGTCTCAGGACTCTGTGCAGGCCAGTCAAGGTCTTTCATGCCAAACCTGCTGATCCATTTCTTTTAGGACTTTGTGCACTGCTCATCTGAGTGCACTGGGCTATCTTCAAACTATTCCTATACATTAGGAGCATTAAATTGTCCAAAATGTCTTCATTCTTTTCACTGGAACTAAGGGGGCAGGACACCGGCCCTCGAGGCCTGGAGTTGCCCACCCCTGAGTTAGGATATAGTTGAGTTTATTCTAGTTTTTGCTTTATCTATGTCTCCTGGTTTGAGTCTTTTCCTGTCTTCTGTGTCAGTCTGTCATGCACTTTTTTGTCTCTGTTTTGAAGTGTCAAGCTTGTGTTATTATGTCTATGTCTCTCCATGTTTCCTGTTTTATTTTGAAAGTCTTGTGTTTCCATGTTCAGTGTGTTTAGTTTTGTTTTCCCTGTGGGGTCAGGTTCATTTGTGTTAGCTGTGTTTCCCCAGGTGTTACTACTTCCCTCATTACACTTCTGTGTATTTAAGTCCTCTTTCCACAGTTCAGTGTCAGGTCGTCTGTTTGTCTTGTATTACGCCACTCTGGGTTTCAAGTTGAGTTCATGCGTTCTGTTCAGATGCTTGTTCATTGTTTTTTTTCACGTTATAGTTCTGCATACACCTTTTCAGATTCACGTTAATGTTCACAGTTTTCATAGTTAATCTTAGTTTTTTCACCGTTTAGGTTTCAGTTTAGTTTTTTCCCCAGCTCGCTTTGCCTTGTTTTATGTTTATGTATTTTCAGCCAAATAAATGGCTCGCCTTTTGATACACTGAGTTTACTCTCCCGTGTCTGCTTTTGTGCCACACCGGCTATGCAGCCGTGACAGGGCCGAGCCCAACTGAAAATCAATCCCATGCCATAATCCATCCTCCACCAAACTTTACACTTGGGATAATATAGTCATAAAATTATTATTCTCCTGGAAAACTACAAAACCTAGATTTATCCATTGGATTGGCAGATGGGGAAGTGTGATGCATCACTCCAGAGAACATGTCTCCAATTCTCTAAGGTCCAGTGGGGGCGTGCTTTATACTGCTGTATCCAATGCTTTGCATTGCACTTGGAGATGTAAGGCTTGGATACAGCTCTTCAACTATGGAAACCCAGTCCATGAAGTTATCTACACACAGTTCTTGAGCTAATCTGAAGACCACGTGAAGTCTGGAGGTCTGTAGTGACTGACTCTGCAGAAAGTTGGTCACCTCTGCACACTACCTGAATTCAGTGATTTGGATGGGTAAGTGAATACTTTTGGCAATATATTGTAGATTAGCCTAAGCTCTCATTATTCCTTCTTTACACCCACTCTTACCCTGGGAGCTTTCTGTGGTCTTGGAGAGTTGCTCTAACTCCCAGCCTAGGTGCTGGGACTCCTCCATACTCCTCCTCTGTGCCAAACACAAAGCCAAGTTGTCCGTTTGCAATTCCTCAATGCGCCTCCGATCTGCCTCCTTCTCCTTAAGTGAAAACCCAAACTATAAGCGGTGGTATAAGAGCGGTACCTGTCCAGCTGGTGAACAAGCTAGATGAACATTAAAGATGAAATCTAACCTTCCAGATATTTTAAATGATATTTCTGGTAAACTCTGTGGAGATGTCTGACCTGTTCCATGTCATGGACCTGGGCCTTCAACAGCAGATTGTGTTTCTCCAGCTGGTGGATTTTATCTGAGCGTGCCCTCCAGCCTTCCAGTTGATCTTCCAAAACCTCTTTAGTCTCCTGGAGTACCCTATTATCCTCCTTTAGCTCCTGAAACATGAAAAAATATTTAAATTCACCTTAAATACTAAACCACACTGAATCCCACCCAATCATCATATTTCTCTTTATTTGAATCTTTCACTACACTAGTTAATTAAAAGTCTATTGTATGTTTGTAATGTATGTATGTTCTACATGTATTTATTCTGCCTCAACCTCCACTTTGGCTTTGTAGAACTCCATCTTGTGCAGTTGCTCCCTGTAGCGTCCCACTTCACTCTCCAGCTTGTCCGCCTTGATGGCTCGCTCTCTCAGGGCATCCAGTTCATCACGGTAAGTGCGGGCTGTGCGTGCATCCAGAAGCAACTGGGAATTCTGGTAAAGTTAAGAGAAAATAATGTTTTATAACAAAAAAGTCTTAAGCTTGATACAGCTTTTTATAGTCAGAAATTTCCGCCATAAACTCTAAAGTTCATCATCAAACATCAGTTCAACATCAAATAGCTAAAACAGCAGAGAACACTGACTTAGTTTAGTTGGAAACACGAATGGTAGATTTGTGTGTTTTTTGTTATGGTAAGACGTGAACATCCGATCTGTTATCATGTGATAACTTTATCAGGGAAAGCCAAGGCACATATAAGTAAGTAAAATGTTATTAATAAAGAACCTTTAGAGACAAAGATCACGATTAAGTGTTTCACAACAATATAAAATTTAAGGTGATATAATAACTTTTTCCATTCCACTAGACAAAAATGGCTGTAAGAAATTAAATACTGCTTTTATTTTCACTAAATATTTAATTGTTATAAATATATGAACCATGTTAACTAGTGTGACCATCTAAGCCACAAATGCAAATTGAGATTTCCCGAGCAGACAAATCCACAGGGGCTTTAGCTGTACATCTGAGTCAGTGTTCAGAGGTTTAAGTTAGTAGTTATTAAGCACGGAGCTGCAGCAAAGTACAGCGTTCAATAATCTGCATAAGCTGCAGAGAGGTCAGGAGGTTACTGTTTGTCACCATTAGCTGTGATTTTTTTTTTTTTTCAACGTGTTCTTTGACTTCAGACCTCCTGCTGGATTCTCTTCAGCTCAGCCTCCATGTTCTCCAACTCATGTCTGCAGTCCAGCATTTGTTCACTCTTCTCCTCTCTGGTGTCATGTGTGGATCACAGAGAGACATAAAGTTGGGAGGTTAGCATGCGCTACATTTTAAACACGAATTGAAAATGTTTAAATAATAAGTAAGCATAACAGAAATATAAGCAATTCTGACAAAATGGATCAAACATTAGCTGTTAAGCTTCATTTCTTTCCTTCCCACATGCTGATGACAAAAAAAGTGTGTTAATTTTCTTATATAAAAAAGAATAGTCTAAGGCCATTCAAAAAAATCAGAGCATGGCTTTATGTGACATTGTGTTTCTGAACAGTATGTGAGCTGATGGGATGGACAGCAATGATGGAACTGAGATCTTGATTGGATCAGCTTTAGCGTGCGTGTGTTCGTGTGTGCAGTATCTGCAGATATGCAGAGCAAATATGGGTCAGTGGTAGTGCATAGGCATTGAACCTGCCAAGCAGGCAGTAATGTGGGCCAAACTCTGCAGGGCATCTCTTATCCTGTACTATCTCTCTCTCTCTCTCTACCTCCTATTTATTCCCTACTGGCAGTTACACAGAGGAAACCCATTTACCAATCAGCACCGTTAGGAGGAACTCTACAATGCTTAACCTAATAATCTTTTAATGTGGGAGAAAAGCAAATGCTTTACTCTGCAAGCATTTTGGTGACATGAAGGGGACAACAGATGAAATAAATCTGGGCAGAAAAGTGCTACAAAAATTCCAACTTACTACAACCTCTTTTGTATTAGTTTGCCTTTTTTTTTAACATTGATCCAATCTATATAGTAACTTTCATATGAAAATGTTCTATATCTTAACTTTTAAGCTAATTTTGGTCAACAAACAAAGAAAACAATTATTTTTCCCACCTATCACATACTTACAGTTCTTGTCTAAGTCGTCTGATCTTTGCCTTAGAGTCAGCCAGTTCGACTGCAAGGTGTTGCTGGGTCCCCACCTGCTGCTGCTGAATTGTAGGAGAGTAGCTGGCAGACTGTGGGCTGGAGGGGCTACTGAGCAAACTTACCACACCCTCTTTCTCCTGCATTAGCTCTGCTATAGTCTGCAGATAGGAAGCAGGATTAATACTACAGGTTGAACATTAGTGATGAGTGTGCAGTATCTGAGCTCAGTTTAAAATGAAAAGCATCTTAATAAAATAATATCCATTGTTCCTATAAAAATATGTAGCTAATACTGTTTGTAAATATGAAAATTAAGTACCTCCAGATGGGTATCCCTCTGATCCAGCAGGTGTCGGAGGTGTGTGGTCACGTTCCTTACTGCTGCCTCCATGTCATCGGGGTGCAGCTCACTAGACTCCAACCACTGCAGATCCAGCACATTGTCTTGACTGTGAGTCAACTGTTAAACACGGGACATGACAATCAGCGTAGTTGAGGAACGAATAATACAAAACACAGCAACTACACAAACAACTGCACAAAAACAAATGATTACCTGTAAAAAAACCGCTGTAGCATTCAAAGCATATGTCATATAAAGTCAAATACCTCCTGAATATGAGCAGCTATTGCTGCTTTTGTCTCAAAGTCAAGTGTCTGGATTCTCTCAATGTACTCCTCTTTCTTCTCACACTGGAAAAATGCAAAAATGCACAAATCTGACCCAGAAACGTAAAACATAAACATCATTTTTAAATATGAATCACTCAGTATTTACCTGAACTGCACATCCCAATAGTAATAGCAAAAGTTTCCTCATTTCATCCAGGCTTTGTTCTATGAGAGTAAAGAAATTGAATTATTGGAAAACAAACCCACTGGATCGAAGTAGGACTGCTGTCACGGATTTAAACTGAACACAGCGCTGGTTGGTGTATTTGGGTCATCACTTGCCGAAGCATTGCCATCAGAAGTTAGTGCGGCTATCAGACTGATAGCGGTGTGCAGTTGAATTAAAGGAGCTGAAAAGAGTCTGTTTCATTTTACAGACTCAAAGGTTTTCATTGTTAACTATTCAGAAATCACTGACCACTGAAAATCAAGCGGTGCATATTGGGAATGTATAATCGTTTTAAAGAGCATACCACAGTAAGGAGTCCTGCCAAGCAGCAACACATTTGGCAAAGGAGTCATGATTAATTGTCTCAGATTATCCTACAAAAGAAGAGACAGAAAAGAGAAGAGAGATGGTTAGAGAAAAACCCCACATTTGGGTTAAAGTGAAACAAGGACAAAACACTTCTTGCATTCTAGCCAAAGTGTTTGAATAGATGGAGAAGTATGTATGTACAGCACATAGGACCTGCTCAAATACATGTATAGAAACACTGCCAACAAATGGTGAGTGCTCTGAATGGGTAAATGACAGAGCCAGTTTCCCTGGTGCCGTGGTGAAATTCTGTAAAACTGCTGCAGCCTTGTCCCTGCCTAAGTTTCCCATCATCCTTTCTTTTTGAACCTTATGCGAAAGCTCCTCTATAGAACTGCACTTGTTATTATTCTGTCTCTTTTATATTGAATCACTGCATCTCCTTAATGTAAGCTTTAGCTCCATTAGGTCAAAATCAAACAAAAATACACTAATTCAAACAGCTGCAGCTGCACTATTTGTTTAGCACAAATTATTAAATGACAGCAAGCTAGATGCTATACTCATGTTGTAATTGTAGACAGCGTTATACATACTAAACATGTTAGCCTTGTAACTTTGAACCATGTTCACACACTGACATTTAGCTGAATGTTCCAGTTAAACCAGTGCAGCGGTCAAGTCTTTTAACTGATCTTAGAGAATGAAAATAACCAAAAATAGACTGCAACACTTCTAGATGCCCTAGATCTACAGTGCCTTACTAATAATAATTTTAATGCGAAAATAAACATGGCACGCTGCAGTTTATCTCAGACTGTCTCTGTTTCCATTCACTGGGGACAAACAGCTTAAAATGTGTACAGTTAGGTCCTGAAGTCTTTGGATAGTGACACAATTTGTGTAATATAGCTGTTTGTGTAACGTTACTGTATAGAGAAGTCGAGTGCAGAGTTTCAGCTTTAACTCGATGAGTTTAACGTAAGTATAGCATTAACTGAACTGCAGACGTTTTTATACATAGTTCCTCATTTTCAAAGTTTCAAAAGTAAGTGGACAAACTGCCATAATTTTAAAGAAATAAGGATTGTTCTAACATTTGGATAAAAAAATCATTTACAGCAAGTCTTAAGTCTAGAACCCATGAAGATCACGAAATGCTGTTTCCTCCGTTGAGATGCTCTACCAGACTTTTATTCCTGCCTGTCTTCTGTTGGTTCTCTCCTCCGTCAGTTATGCCCTCAATAACTGAAAAGCCTGTTCTACTGAGGTGAGATAAGATAACTGATTTGGCCATTGAAGAATATCCCACTTCTCTGCCTTGATAAACTCTTGGTTTGCTTTTACAGTGTGTTTGGGTCACCATCTATTTATGCTGTGAATTGCTGTTCAATCAATTTTGCAGCATTTAGCTACATCAGAGTAGAGATCATAGCCCGGTATAGTTCAGAATGCACAGCCCGTTCTCACTCCCGAGGCGTAACATGTCGACGTTTTGTCACCTAGCGTAAAATGTTACGCTTTGGGAGTGAGAACGTGTTGGAATGCACCCTTTTTAAAGAATAATTTGTCCACTGTTAAAGTTTCTGACAGATTGATTCTAGTTTTTCAGTCTAAAGATTATCTTCACTTGCATGGACATCCCGTTGGACCTCATTACTGAGTTTGTCAATTGTTCTGTTACTTTTCAGCCTCTAAGATTAGTATAAAAATAGACGATCTGTATAAAATTGTGTATAATTCCTAAACAATTAATGCATTTTTTTGATTTCTTGAATTAAAGATGAAAGTCTGAACTTCATTGAATGTTGACTCTTTGATTTAAAATGTATTGTGTTGGTGTGCAGAGGTACTATTAACAACATAACTAGCAGACATACATGTATGTTTTCAAAAAGCAACTACAGTAGAAATACTGCTACTGTGGTTTCATTTGTGTGGATTATCTTTTCCTTAAGATAATCAATTCATTGTCCTGTTCTCAGTGAAATTGCTTCTCTGGTGATTCTGACTGATTTCAAGGGTTAAATTGTGCTTAATTACTCTGACACAGACAGAAAATCCAAGATTTTAACACCACTGGTGTCTGCCCATGAATTTTGCAACTTTATACGTCAGTCTAAAGCTCTGTCTGTGACTCTGACTGCAGCTTTACTCTGGCTCTGGCTGTGCTCTAATGCCGCTCCTGTGCCGATTACACAGATGTTCACATGACTGAAATTTAGGTCATGCATCTTAAGAAGAACTAGTTGATCTGCTAAGTCATCCAGTATGTTGAAGTTAAAGTAAACCCAGACTATATTATAATCTGATGTTAAGGGAGATTGAAAGCTTAGCTGCTGCTGTATCTATAAAAAAATGGGAACTCACCAGGTAAAATGTCTTGATCTGCTGCACGAGAAAGTTCAGGTTCTGGATCCTCTGACTTGGATCCTTGCTCATTTTCTTTGCACCCTGAGATGAAGCTGAAGGATTTCTGAAAATGTAACATAAAAGTGTTTTACTTGACTTTACTGCCTTTTTCAAACCAACCAACAAGCAGTCAAACATAATTAACATGTTTGGATAAGAAGAAGCTGCAACTGATAGAAATCTGGACTCGGAAACATTCACAAGATCCCTATTCATTCCCAACTTTAGCCTGTGTGACATCATTCCTTCCTGCCAACAAACTGGAGTTTTGTTTTGTTGTGTTTCTAAAGCTTGATGTTGTTATAGGTTGTTATGGAGGTAAGATTTCATTACTGAGAAAGTGAAACATATATATACGCTTAATATACGATGATAAAAAGAAGAAGGCAAAGCGTAAAAAGAGTCAGTCATAATTATTGAAACAGACACAAATATAATGCTGAGCTGCCGAGTCTCCCTCTGTGTGCTGTTTATCCTGTTCTGTACTCTTTCCCCCTCCCATCTGTGTCCCAGTGGCACTAAACACCAGGCCCTAATCCCAAAGGGTCTTCCCAATCCAGGAGATTATCCCGCCTCTTCCCCTCCCTTCAGTGCAACTTTTTTTTTTCATGTAGAACTGGTTATTGTGACCCTGGGGAGATAATTGGGGTGAATGGATACTATAGATTTGCAATGGCTAAAGAGCATTATCCACAAGTGCACTCGATCATAGTTTTTTTCCTCTTTCTTTGGAGTGCTTCAGTTTTAGTTCGGAGTCATCTATCAATCTTTGAAGTGTCATTTAACTTGCACATGAAGGCTTAACACACTGGTTTGGTAGTGTTTGCTAAGGACGAGGGTAATTCCCTCAGAACATAAGGCAAAACTATCATAATCTCTTAAGTAGGATCTTGCCAGTATGGATGAGGTCTCTCATGTTTTGGTTAATCTCTTGCCTTCAGTCTGGTCTGTCTCAAGCCGTACATCTCTGGGTAACTTTTATGCTAATTCTAACATTTATGTCAGACACCCGAACCTGTCAGTAATGAGGAAGTCTGCAGCTGACTACAAAGATCCCCTTTATTACTGCAGAGTAACAAAGCTGGTACTGTTGATCCCTGGATAAGAATGTTAGCAGATGCTTCATACAGTATCAGTGGATGCTACACCATGAAGCAAGAGGATCAGAAATCAGCAAAAAAAAAAAAAAAGATTTTTTATTGACCACAGTCAGCCAAAAATCTGAATTTATCTTGACACAACTTAGATTGAAAATCAGATAAATGAACAGGAGGCTCAAACTGGGATGAAATTGCTTACATTTGGGTCATTATGTCGTTTAGAAAGACTCCATCCAGCAGTTCAGAAAAATCCAAGTGCATGCCCCCATCATTTGGCACGAATGTCCTCACCTAAACAGCAAAGAGAATATGGGATTTGAGGTCGATATCACAGTATCTGTGAGGAGACCAGAGCATTGTACATCACTTACCCAAGTGACAAGTGGGCTCAGCATGAACTGATCCAGACAGGGCAGAAAAACTCCACTCTCCATCGTTAGCTAGGCTTTGAGTGACTGGTCTCAATAGAACATCCAAGTTGATTTAATCAAGAAAAAAAAAATGATAGCACGAAATACATCTTTTAAATGAAGTGATCCATTCGTCTATTCAGGTCGTCCCGTCCATCTTCTTTAGAGAAGAATTCCCTCTGACACTGCGCTTTGAATTGTCTTTGCTTTCTCTCACAAACTCGTAAAATCTCGCGGTTTAATTTTCGATAAGTGAACGTTTAAACATGTTCGGATTTTGTCCCGGAACAGCACACACGGACATACATCCTCTCTGGTCCTCTGCTGCAAAGGCATCTGCTGTCAATCCTCCTCCTCCTCCTCCCCCCTGTTCTCTGCTCGTCGCACTGAAAGAGTTGGCACTGCTGTATTAGGGATGTTTAAAGGAGCAAAGAAGTTTGAAAAAGTGGCATTTGAGCCAAATAGAAATATCACCTCCCTAATATAATTTAACTCAAAAAAAAAAAAAAAAAATTCCCCTTGGGTTCATATTTTGAAGTTACTGCAGCAGAAACGCCGAAATAACTTTGCCTTTAATCTGTTACCATGGTGATAGCGCCCCCACCCCTTCCTTTCAGCAGCAGCAGCAGCAGTAGCCTCTTTTCCACCGGGCAGCAGAAGTAAGGCTGCTGCTGATGATACATCCACTTCAGCTGTAGCCACTTAGCATTGCTCGTAGATGCTAAGTGGAGCTATTAAATCCCCCTACTCCCCCAAAAAGAAAATGCAGCCCACCGGTAATTTTATACAGAAATACACAGTCCAACCCAGAAAGCACAGCAATCACTAAAAGCGTTAATCTGAATTCAAAAGGTTGCTAGACTAATCTAGAAACATATCAGAGACGTCGTTGAGGTTCTTACCTCTGAATACATCAGAATACATCCAAAATAAACTCACAGTACAAAACTTTGGCACGCAAAAGACCATAATGGTGTAACAGCACCACCTCGTGTTTAAGTTATACATTTTTTGTGCACAATTTCTAGATAAATTATGTTTCATCTTGTTCTCTCTATAAACTCCACAAGATGCTCGGTTGAACTTTCCCTCGTCCGAGGTAAACTTATTTTAAACTCTTAATAAACAGTCATGAGTCTACTTCTCACCTTCCGGTGTTACACTCTCAAGACTCCGGGCGGAACACATGGGTAAATGCAATTCCCATTGCTACAAATTACAGTTTATACATTTAAAATCGTAAAGTTGTGTTTATATTAAGAGTGTCACAATAACCCTGAATGATATTGATATCTGGTCAATATTACTCGTAAGATAACATCATGAACAATTGTGCAATTGATCTTTCTATATGTTTTGTCCATTTATGATTCCAACAATAACTGTAAATGTGTACAAGTCTACATTACTGCTTTAGAACAGTAGAATGGTGGTTCCTAAAGTGTGGGTTGAGGCACCCTGCTAGGCATCAAAGGTACTGCAGATTGGCTGCAGAAATAAGAGAAATTGTGGTTGAAATTACTCACTCAAGTGAGTATGTACAGTTAGACAGTTTGATTTATAAGACAGAATTCAAATTGGTAATAGCAGGTTAGTTTGTGGTACGACTCATTAATCTGACCTAAATTTTTTTGCTCTTGTACTGAAAGTGGGCCATACATTGGCCTTAACACTAGGTAGCATTAGCAATTTATAGCCAACAGCCTGTGTTGCTTATATTTTTTTGAGTAAAATGTTCAAGGAAATACATCACTTTCATTTTGTTTAAAGTTAAGATTTAAGGCCCCACTGAATTTTCTGATTTGTGAGTGGGCTGCACCACTCTTGACTTTAGTAATTGTTGCTACAGAAAGATACAGAAATTAATTACTCGATATGACATATGATCCTCCACATTTACTTACAAATAAACATTATCATAGATTTTTATACAGAAGAATTTTTCTTCTTGTCTCCCATCACTCACAGTATATAGGTTCAA
>NW_024582431.1:1442171-1454849 GCF_018398535.1 Haplochromis burtoni
TCCTCCACATTTACTTACAAATAAACATTATCATAGATTTTTATACAGAAGAATTTTTCTTCTTGTCTCCCATCACTCACAGTATATAGGTTCAATTTCAGACGTTTGCTTAAGGAAGAAATCTTTAAATGGCTCAAATGAACAGGAGAAATGAAAACAACTTGGCCTTTAATACATTGCCTAGAAACAAATACTTCTCTGTTTTTAGTGTACAGGTAACACTTTTCTCTCTCCTTTTTGGGTATTTTCTTGTAAGTTTGCTGTTTGTCTGTCCACCCTTGAGTGGCCAAAAATATTCTGAAAAATATTTTCCTTATTTTCCTTTTTCCACAAACCTTGACTTGATCTCAGAGGATAGATGTTTTATTTGGCCATAGCTCAAATGTGGCCTCTCACCGTATGACAGCTGGGATAGGCTCCAGTCACCCCATGACCCTGAATTGGACAAGCAGTAAATGGGACGGATAGATTAAGCCTTATAACCTGTCTTATCCAAGCATTGTCTGACAGTGTTTGAACAAGCTTGGCTTTGTCAGTCTTTAAGTGCCTTCGTTCAAGCTTGAGGTCAGATATGTCACAGTTTTTAGGTTAAGGACCCAAATATAGACTCAGGATGCAGGTGGAATAAACAAAATGCAACTTTATTGGTGGATAAAAGCCCAATAAATAATAAGTTTCATAAATCCAACAGCAGAGGTGATACATGCAAACAAACTAGGAGAATAAACAAAAACTGCAAGCACGGACAAAGAGAAGACAGCACTATGTATACTCACACAGTAAAAGTTAATCAAGGAAATGAGACACAGCTGGGAGGAAATGAGACACTGGTGCACAGAATCAACACAATCACAGGGGAGGAAGAAGGAACTGAATATGAGACACAGAAGACAATTAACGAGTAAAGTAATTCAGAAAGAAAATAACAATAACTAAACTGGGAACCTCAGACACAAAAGTAAATTTAATAAAGGGAAAAGACACCAAAGGAAAACAAAGAGAAAGAACTGAGGAAACTAATAAACTCTAATTAAAAAAACAAAAAAAACCAACTCGAACTAAGAACTCAAAATAGCAAAATCATGGGCAATGACAAGATTACTTTGTACCAATCCTTGATGTTCATTAGTCTTAAATATATCTATATCTATGTCTGGATGCCCATTGTGATATTAGATATATTCATTAATATATAGTAGAAGTAATTCCTTTGAGCCAGAGAATCTCTTTAGCAGGGCTATCACACACAGCTCTGTCTGTGAGCATGGCAGCACTATCCTCCTGTTTGTGATGGGGCCTTCAGTTAGAGGAAATGTGGCATTAAAGGGTAAAGAGTAATTTTTTTCAGATAGTGAAAGACTGTGGGGGCTGAACCAGTGTCATGTAGAAGATAACTGTAAATACCACATGGTTGATCAAATGGACTCCCAGAAAAAAAAATACAGCATGAGCATACTAGATCCACTCTGAGCTGTGTGTTGGGAATTACTAACCTGCTGCAGTATGAATGCATCTCCTTAACCTCCTAGGACCTGGCGTCCACATATGTGGACATCACATTTTGGGTTATTTAGACCAAAATACTCAATTTTGCTCTACAAGGGCCTGATATCCACTTAAAAGGACATTATACTGCTACTGTTCTATCAAAGTTTTAAATGAATATCCTCATATGTGGCTCTTATTTTTCTTAAAAACAAAAATAAGATTAAAAAAATCTGGTAATTCTTTGTTTTTACATTCATCGGTCCCAATATGCCCAAATATCAAAGAGAAATTAAAAATGCATGCCGTGGAAGATTTGGGGTCTTAGGAGGTTAAAGATTAAGACCAGGCTGGGGTGTTTACAGAAATTCCTCTTGCTCAGTCGATATAGGTCTCTCCCCCCCTCCCCCAATGTTCAGCACAAAGTTACGCCAATGGTCCAGCTCAGGGCAAAACAATCCCAGTCCTGAATACTCCTGCTATCATGTTAAAAAAGTGTGGGCGTTGTGGTGCTGACCCAAATCTCAAACTTGGATTTGTTAGTAAATTTGTCTTTTTCCAGTTATTAACTGTGAAGTGCTGGTAAGATGAGTCACTTGAGAACTCTCAAATCCTTTATTTAAATTATGCATTTTTAAACCAAAACTATTCAAGGCTTATTTTTTTGTCTGCAGGCTTTTGAGCATTTAACTTGCAGCTTATTACTGGCTTGGATGGAAAGACAGGATAAGGCAAAACATACCTATAAATACTTTTGTTCTGTCAGCAATACAAATTTGTATAGTGAAACATTTTGGGCACTAAACATACCAGCAGACTGAAATAAAAACAACACCAACAAGGAAAAAGCTATGTTTTATGAAGACAGATGAATAATTTAAGCGATATGATGAACAGAGTAAAACTACTGCATATGCCGGTGTGTGCCATTTCAGGATCTGACCTGATTACAGTTGCAGCCAAACTGTAGATTTAAAAACATATAAAATGCAATGAAAGACTTAAAAATAGTGGCTGTATGTAAACTGTTTTGGTGGGTTACACATAGAGAGAATTGTTTTTGTCACATTGCTTGTGCTAGTATATAGTTAATACTGAGTTAATACTGAGATATTGCTTTTGGTATGCATGCAGTATTACATGCTTATATAACAGTCAACAATTAAACATATATTATTATAATACTGAGTCAAAGCAATACTTTGGCAAGTCATACAGTATAGAGTAGGCTTACATTCTTATTTGTGTACATATTTGTAAAATCTAGCATATTTAGGCTTATGAGGCTTTAAGACATACTGGGAAAAGACATTTTGTGCTTATAAATATAAAGGGTAGTTCCATTCATTTTCCTCCTTAGTTTCCATATATTTTTTTCCCTGTTGCAAGTTTCTGTATTTTCCCTGCTGATCCTTGACTCCATGTCGGCTCTGAGCGTAGCGGGACCTCCAGTCCCTTTCAAAAGTAGCTTTGACATGTTCCAGGATTGTCACTCCTCTGTCTTCAGCACTGCCGTTCATTTTGACCACCAATCCAACTCCTGCATTAATAGCAAAATCACTGCCAACCCAGTCATGGTTCCCTGTGAGCGACAAAGACAACAGTGTCAGATAGCGCCCGTAAAAGTCATTATTTAAAAAGAAATAGCTTTACATTACTGTATCTTGAATCTTGATATGTGTCTGCATATGTATATACCACTTGGTGCGTGTGTGTCTTTGGATGAGCGAGTAAGAATCAAATATAGCAGTGCTAGTTTAGTTTAGCAGTCTTAGTTAAAAGACATGTCCCCTGTTTCACAAAACATCGTCTCCTGAACTGTTTCTTGGAAAAGCACAGTAACTTTCTGGAATTTTCTCACAAACCTCTGTGATGATATGACTTCCCATAACCTGTACTGTAGCTGTAAGGATTGAACTAGCCATATGTGAGACACTTTGTGGTTGTGACTTGTCCTTTTACTTAAAGTATTCATCTGAAACTCACACTCTTTTATTTTCTTCTCACCTTGCTCTTTGTCTTTTCTTGTCTATATCCCCATAAAGCAAGCCAATACAACAATGTTTGAGCTATTTCTCAAGTTAAAATGTTCAAGTTTTATACATTTTGCTTTGGTATGTGGTATGACTCACTAAACCCAGCTACTAAAAAAGCCAATAAAAATCTGTACCTCAAAAAATTTATTTCCCACTGTTTTGTTTTATATTGAATAAACAAATGCAATACAAGATGATCTTTTATTTCCCTTTGGACAAACAGGCTTGTTGTCCCATTTCAATCTTTGGATAAAGCTTTGATAAAATAGATTCCTCCTGGCTATAAGTAATAAAAACAAAAGGAGAGTGGTAACAGCATACTTATGTATCTCATAGCATTTTCCAGTTGAACATCTGTTAAATGCCAACCATAACTTCTTCATCCCTTCATGACCACATTGTACCCATCTTTTAAAGCAGTTTCCAGCTGCACTCACCATGTCACGAAGCTCAAATCTTCTTGAACATGACAATGAGTTCACTGTTCTCAAATCTCCTTCACAGTCACTATTCTAAATAAAGCAGTGCACCTCTTGGGAAGTCGTGGAACAGGACATTCTTATCACGTGCTGCTTGATAAATCTACATCAACTGTTTGATGCTTTTATGTCATTATGGACAAAAACCTTTGGGAAATGTTAACATTAAGAATTAAGGTAAATTTGAAGGCAAAAGGGGTCCAACCCCATACTAGCAATGTGTACCTAATGAAGTGGCCAGTTAGTCTATGCATATTTTTGTTGTCAGTATAAAAAAGTTTATATTAAGATACTTTGAAACCTACACCTCAATAAAAACCCCAAAACACACATTATATTGCCTACCAATGTAGACTGCATTGTCGGTCACCATGTACTTATTGTGGTTGAGCCCAAGCTGAATGTCATCGTTTTGCTCCTTGTGACTAAAAAAACGCTAGAAAAAACAACAATTTAACAAAAAGCATGTATAATATACAATAAAAACAAAGAAATAAGTGCAGTATGAATTAAAACTTGTCCATGAGTAGTTAAAACTACAGGTGTAAGTGATTCGCTTACCACTTCCAGGGAACAATTGTAAAGCTGAACGCAGAGTGACTTGAGGGAGGTCACAAAATTAAAGGTGAGTGGATGAGTTTTCTTCCAGAAGCTTATGAGCAGACGAACTTTGACCCCTCTTAATACCACAGCTTCTCTGATGACTTCATCGATAGACGACCAATACCTAAAAATCCAGCTAATGTTATTATTGTGGACAATGCTTTTGAGTCTAAAGATACTGAAGGGCATAGAGTTTGAAAATTCCACGTTGCTATATTCTGGGTATATTCTAGTTTGCCATGAATTGTGTCCTCTGATACAGACACACATGTACAGTATGAATGTAAAATGACCTCATAAATGTTCCTGTAAAAAGGATTTAAATGTCAAAGCTTGCCCCGGCACACACCTTGTGACTGAGGTTCCTCTGAAACTCCTTTTCACCAGAGGGAGATAGTCTGTCACTGATATGAAGATAAATGTCTTTGCACTCTGAATGACTTGATAGATGGCATCTACATCTCGGGTGCGATCTTTGGAGCAGAAGAGTTCAGGAGAGGTCTACAGAAAGGACAAGGCATGTTTGGTCCCCAAAATTATGTAAAAATCACAAAAATGAAACAACTGAGACACACGGTTAAAGTTTAGGATAACTTTCAAAAATGTGTGTGTTTCAATTCAACAAAGAATGCACAATCCACTAATAAAAATAGGTATATACATTTCAATGTAACATTTCTGCAGAGAAAAAGGAAAGAAAACAAGAAAGCACATTTCAACGACCATTTATCATTACTAGAATATGTGGGGCAAAAGATCAAGGTTGGTTTGCCAACAGCCTTGACAGTATGGCTCCATTAGTTTCCTATAAGATGATAAATGTTTTAAATGTACCCGATAAATGTCTTGTCGCTTTGAGAGCAACAAGATTCGTTAACGTAGTGAGATATTCAGACTCAAGTTGCTCCTTAGTGCGATAATAAGATGATTAATCATTTTCTGTTTATATTTGTTATTAATATGTAATAACACTCTTATAAAGACATTCACTATAAGCCCCGAGGCAGGAAATTGGTGCCTCAAGAAGTATATGAACCACTGCATTTTGTGAAGAATTGATTTATGTATGCACTAAGTCCTGTAACATAAGAAAGCTGTTACTCACAGACACATAAGCGGTGGCGGGGGTGGAGTTAAGTTGTAGCTGCAGGGCATTGTTTTTTCCATAGAGAGCAGTTACTCTCTTTGACCAGATGGAGGGGATGTAGTCCCTTTCGTGGAGCTGCCAGTAAAATGAAAAGACTCGGTGGAGGTCCAGAGCCAGACAGCTGCAGTTATACACCACCACCCCCAGTTCTTTCCTCTGTGGTGTGTGAGAAAGAAGTAGGAAGAGGTGATGCAGCAGAAAAGTTAAAATATTGAGTGTGCTCTGCAAACGTTATAGAGGGTATAAAAGAATTAAAGAAAGGGACTGAGTTCAGAGAGAGAATAGTAACGTTTCATGGATTGTTGATCTTCTATTAATTTTCAGATTAAATAGGATAAAAATGAAGAGCGAAAGGTACTATTATAGAATATCACTAATTTAAAGGTATTTAGCCAAAAAATAATATATGATAAAATGATGCTAAAAGAGGAAAAAGAGGAAAAGTCAAGACAATAACAAAGTCAATAAGCTGGATGTCATCATAGATATATAATCATTTCAAAGGAATCTGTCTAAAAGCGAATAAGCATTATTCCAGTCCTACCAAAGAATTTAAATAACTGGAGCACAAGCACGCTAACACTGCAATCCACAGAGCTGCTAGTGTGGGTAAAAACAACAAAACGAAAGAAGAAGAGACAGATGTCCTAAATACATTCTTGTCTGCTCATTAAAAAGATGGCAGAAAATTTCTTTTGTGTTTGGTGTTTCTGTTTTTTGTCTGTTTCTTTTTTAACGTGTGCCCCTGAAGGAGGAACACAGAGGTTTCAGTTTGTTACCACAGAGGGTCAGTTGAAGACATACGTGTCTGGCTTGCAGTGCTTACTACACACATCCAGTGTATGTGTGCTATTCCTTCATTTCTTCTTGCTCATTGTGACTTACACTCATACAGCAGTCCTACCCCCAACCAGTGCTGAAGCACCAAATAGGGCCGGGCAATCACTTCAGGTTACGGTATGCTAATGCATTCTGGTTCCTGCTCTATTATGAATTACATACTAAATGAAAAGTGAAATGCTACTTGTCTTTCTGACCATCTCAGACAACAACCTTAAATCATTCCTGATTTCTGTCGGCAGTGCTGCAGTACCTGCATAAAGAAGTATAAGAGGAAAGCGTGGCTAATTTACATTATGTGTTACTCTTTAAAGACCCAGCAAACCAGATGCTGATGTGCGCTTTTACCTTGGAGAGTGACCTCCAGTCCATATCAGCGCTCCCGATGTAAATGTGCTTCCGATCCACTATCCAGAATGAGGAATGGAGTCCGCCTCTGGTAAAAAGTGTCATGTTAACAAAATGAACCTCTGCATCTAATTCGTGTGAGGGATAAAAAGAGACAGAAAAGAGAGAAAATGAAAAGTTTAAGAGAAAAAGAAAGAGAAAATTGTGTAAATCTGACAGTTGGCCTTGTACTGTCTGACAAGAACAGGGGCCAACGCAGGCAGTCTGAAAGGCAGTCTTTGACAGGAAACCAGACTGTACATTTTCATCCATTCAAGGTTTTTTGGCCTTGATTGTGAAGTCTGGCAGATGCATATGGTGTAGAGCTCCTGGGTGCTGCTGCATGCTGTAAATGCATCTGTTTTCCTTGAGGCAGGTCATTGATATTTCATGCCATACCTACAGTGTGGTTCTGCTGTCCTAAAGTGGGTTGCTTAAGAAACTCAACTAAATGTATCCTGGAGGATGAGAATCTCGTTAATAAAACTCTATAGGGTTGTCGGATAAATTGTAAATGTATATCTTCGTTGTTGTTTGCCACAGTGACACAACAAATTGCCTTTCTGAAATAAAAATGCCACATCCACTCACTGTGTGCTGCCAAGGCCTTCAGCTCAGTCGAGTTTGTCAGACTACTGGCAATCTTCAGCTTAACCCCGCGAGATTTTAGCCTGAGCAGTCTCTGGAACAAAAGCTGACCCTGAGGAAGAGAATGATGTTCTGTATTACTGTAGCGCAGCGACTGACCAATGTTCCTGCATTTCTTTTAGAAGGGCAGCTCTTATTTCGTTGCAGGAATAACCTTATTAAATTGCATTTGGTTTTACAGATCAAATGGGAAATGCAATTGGCTCATTGTTCTACCGGACTGGTTACTGTGACTTTGTACCTGTTTCGCGAGGTTTGGGATTGTCTCCAGGTCCCAGGAGTTTAAGTCCCAGGCAGATGACACCACTTCAATTGAGTGCTTCGCCTGGTCCAACAGTGTGTGAAAGCCAACGGAGACAGGAAGGTGGGGTCTGCCATCCATGGAGAAAGAGAGGTCGTCTGGAATGTTCTCCACAAGTACAATGCTGAAAATAAAAGATTCCTTCAGTGTCTGGAACTTTAAAGAGGAACACCACCAACACAACAACCCAGCAGCTCAAAGCCTTCACACATAAATCCTTTTATGGGTCTAGATTTTAACAATAAAAAGTGAGGTACAGATCCACATCAGAAATCTCTACCAGAATTAAATAATGAAATAGTAATATGTAATTCTGAATTGGTAATGAATGAGTCCAGATTAAGACTATGTTGAGTTAGTAGAGACAGTCGCTGTGAATACACTGTGCTTTACATGAATGGAACCTCCACAATTTCCTTTAATCTTGCGAAACATCCTACTGGCAGTCTTTGCTGCAGTTTTCCTCGGTGATTCCATCTTCATCGTCCCCCCAAATGTCCACAGATGAGAAGATCAGTGCTACCAGAACAGCAAAGCAGCAAACAAGGGCAAAGATGGCAATGCACTTCTGCTGGGTCTGGAAGATACATTAGAAACACACACGACACGAACAAATGTCAGACACAATGTTTTATTTCTGGAGGGGTTTTTTTTGTGAACAGTGCTGCAGTAACTTTTCTGCTTTTTTTGTGTGTCCCTTTTGTGCACTGTGGGCACATAAACACTTGTGCAATGTGAATAATGACGATCAAAATAACAACTATGGCCTTCGTTTGACAGCAGAAACCTTGCTTTGATAACCAGTATACTGCAGATTTCAATGCTCTGGAGCAAAAAATCCCCCAGCTTCAACGATCCCACTTTATGCCACAGAGCCGGACAAGTGAAGTAGAACATTCTCCAGCTGACAGCAAATTGATGCACACTAAATCCAGTCTATAAGGTGTATTGGAAAGTGCAAGTTTTTGCTTCTCGTCATACCGACTGCTTTGTTGTCCATGCAATTCCCATCTGAAAAGGGGTTTTATGAGCTCTGTGTCAAGGTGGCAGCCAACGTTACACTTATGTTAAGCAATATTGCAGGCAATATTTGTGCGCATGTATGTGTGTGCAGTATATGTCTGTAGGGTTTGTAATATAGGTAGAGTGACAGTCAGTATGAGGTCAGAGGTTGTAATGTTGGAGCCCTGATCCAGCCTGAGGAGTCTTGATTTTCACAGTTTTAAAAGTGCACTTAGGCGTTTTTGTTTTGCTTACAACTGCACATTTTCACCACCTCATTCTCTGCCCTGTTTGGCTTTGTCAGTTGGTGAGCTGTCAACATCACATTACATATTCTCTTTTGTTGTGTTCTATCAGTCAAATGAATTGCATCCCACTGATTAGCTTGGCAGCATAAGCAGGGGGTTTTTCCTTAAAAAGAAAATTTCCGTCTAAAAATTCTAAAGCTTTTATTTAAAAAAAAAAAAAAAAGCAATTCAGCATCAAAATATAGAAATATGAACAGCAGGAGGTTTGTGGACTCAGATATTGCCTCGGGCAGTGAGGCTGAAAGACAGGTGCTAGCTGGGTGCACCATACACTCTTCTGTTGGCCTCTGAGGCCACTGAGCTCTTCATTACATTTAGCAGAGTCAAGGACCATGCTTAACTTGTGGATGTGGATAGGTCAGCTTTCAAAAGGTACTGATGCAGTATGTCGCTGTAAAAGGACAACAACACATCTAATATACAGGAAAAAATAGCCTAATATGGCAAGGAGTGAATAGATAGCTGTTCCAATAACTACTAAATAATTTGATCCATCCATTCGCTTCTGTTTATCTATTTTAGGGTCGTGGGTGGCGCTCGAGCCTATCCCAGCTGTCTTAGGGTGAGAGGAAGGGTACACCCTGGTCACCAGTCTTTCGCAGGGCTAACACATAGACACAGACAACCATTCACGCTCACATTCACTCCTGCACTCAGACCTATGAGCAATTTAGTGTTTCTATTTAACCTAACCCCACTAACTGCATGCCTTTGGACTGTGGGAGGATGCCAGAGTACCCGGAAAGAACCCACACCAACTTGGGGAGAACATGCAAACTCCACACAGAAAGATGCTGGCCTGATGGTGGAATTAAACTCAGGACCTTCTTGCTGTGAGGCAACAGTGCTAGCCACCGTGCTGCCCTAAATAATTTGAATTATTGATAAAATAATTATTTATCAAGCAAATATTATGTGAGTGGTTACAACTTCTGAATACTTCCAGTTTGGACACATTTGATTGGGTTCTGGGCAATTGTTTTTGTAATTTATTAAGTTATTTTCTTAACTTTTGTAATGTTTGCTACTGCATTTAAAACAGTGTTTGTAATTAATAAACTTATCTTACATAATTGTTGAAAAAAAAGCAACATTTCCAGCTCTTATATGCTAATAGTCTCTTTCTCAAAATTATTTTACATCAGATGTTTTTTGGTTGCAACTGCAACTACTGTGCACCGAGCTATAAGGATGGCTGTGTTATTTGCCGTTTTGCATCATTTAAAGACTAAAGGAGAGACTGATTTATATTAAAAAAATCTTGGATAGTAAAAAACACTTTGACGAAAACCTAAAGTTTTGATATAGATATGAGCTTTTAGTTTTAATATGGTTTAAAAAGATAAGGAATTTAAGAGTTTAATCAATCAGGCAGTGAAACACTGGTGTACTGAAACCTAGAGAAAAAAGCCCAAGAAAAAACATGCATTGCAATCCACCTATGGCCAAAAGGAGACTAACATTGCCTATTAAATATAGAAAGAGCTGAAAAACATCACCTTTAATGGCTCCTGTGGGGTTGGTCCTGCCATGAGAGCAGCATTCCTTTAAACTACAAGGTGGGAAACAGGAGCTCAGTCACACATCTTTGCCTCTCTTTTCCACCCAGCCCTCAGCCTGTTCAAATCTGATGTCTTCACTCTTGGTCCTTGTCTTCATCCTGCAGGTACCTCAGTGTCCCAAAAGGTCTGTCTGTGTGGGCATCAGCTTCTGGTCTCTTATGTGTCCTGACATGGTTCTTCTAGCAGCTGATTGTGTGTGTGTGTACTTGTGTGTGAACTGTGTGTGCGGTTCACTGTCTGCCTTACAGTCGAAGCGGTGAGAGAGAAGATGAAAGACCAACCCCCTCTTGTTCAAAATGGCCAATAAAGAGCCGTAGCTTTGAGCTCCAGTACCCTCCTCCCCCTCCCTCACTTTCCCTCTTCTCTTCCTTTTCCAGCTGTATTTCCCTCCTTTATCTGCCAAGTGAATAAAACTCATCTGGCAGCAAGCAGTTGGTCTGTGCTTAGAAGGGAGCGATGCTGAAACATGCCATTAGTAAATGTGACAGCTGCAGCAAAACTCCCCCCAAATATTTTGGACTCAGTAGATCGCACATGCCTGCTCACCATACTGTATGCAGGCGCACACACATGCGTGCGTGCACACCCACACTCAGCATTCACGGTTACACTCAGAAAATAAAAGCCCAAAAGCCCTATAGCTCCCATTAATAATTGATATAAATGGAAGTTGGCATAATTATCTTCTTTAATTCCCACTTTGTTTAAATCACTGCAGTAGAATTGCTTTATTCCAGTGGAATGAACCATGTTTCAATTCTGCTATAGCTTTAAGAGCTCCTCATATTATTGCACAGAAGGGTCTCAGTGGGGAAAAAAAAAATGAAATATGTAAAATCCTTTTTCCTTCCTTTTTTTTGTCCCCACAACTCTTTCCTCACAGATGAATATATGCTTAATGGCAGCAAAACAACATATGCTCCAAACTGCAGGTACGCTTCTGTTATGTTTATGAGACCTGTATATGAGGTCGAAAAATGATAAGAGGCATCTGTATGCACTACTGCATTTAAGTAAACTTTAAAGAAATGTGTTGATTTTTCTAATTTTAAGTTATACATACCAGCAATTTCATCAGTAAAAAAATTTGCTTTAAATTTCATATCTCCTTCATGCTGAACTGTAGTAACTTTAGCGACTCCCTGAAATCTTATGCAGAGCCATCATCCGGTGCAATTTTCAATTTAAACATTGTTTAATTGATGAACAAATACCTGCAAAAATAAAACTCCCATCAGCCTAGGGTGTGCCTCAGCTAATCAGCAGATGCAGTTGTCTCACTCAGCATTTATATAGATGCATGTTAATAACATTCTTGCCACAAAAAAAGCATTAGCACTTAGCTATGCCACAGAGGCTGGAGGGGTCTTTGCTACATTCACTCTCTTAGGCAAAAACAGATGTATTTGCATGGCTGGGAGCAAATAAGAATGACTCTCAGAGACAGGTCAGTAACTTATGCTACTGATATAGTAAGATAGAACTGCTTGAAGTAACATTTATCAGCAGACTCTGTAGGCTAGCAGCAAAATATTGCAACAGTGCTAGTATTCCATAGCTTTGTGGACTTTATCACAAATTAACCCGTCAAACAAGCAATTTGTGCTGTAGAGTTTTGGAGTGACTCTTTTAATACAACTAATACTCATGAATACATTCTTTCTTCAAAGTTTCAAACACATTAATACGCAAAATACATGCAGAGTACAAAGTTTGAATTTTAACTAAAAAAAAAGACACATTAAGACGAGATCTCGTAGTAGTGGAATAAAAACGTAACAGGGAAAACTGCTTTGCCTGTCTAGGACAGGTGCCCTCTGCACGTCAAACTGCATTTGTGTGTGTGTGTGTGTGTGTGTGTGTGTGTGTGTGTGTGTGTG
>NW_024582431.1:1454869-1519850 GCF_018398535.1 Haplochromis burtoni
GAGAGAGAGAGAGAGAGTGAGAAAGAGAGAAAGGGATGGGTCAACAAAACTATTTGAGTCACTTCCCATGAGAGGTGAATGTTCCTAAAGCTGCACACATGGGGTCATACAATCACACTTTCAAACTGAGAAAGAAACAAAGTGACATGCCGAATTGGATTTTCAGTGTTCCCAACCATCACAAGCTCAGACGGAGTTATAAAGGGCAATTTATAGCTCAGCAACAAAGCGAGTGAGACTCTGGTCACTGGCGGTCATGACAGAAAACTGTTGACATAAACAATTTAGTAACTGCACAGTCATTTCACGGATAGACTTTTGAATAGTAAGGCATGAAATACCTACCAAGCAACAATGAGCAAACGATCCAAATATAAGGGTTCTATAGCAGTAGAGGTATGTGTGAAAAATGATGATGGTGAAAGTATCTTGAGGTGTAAATGTTTCAGCTAGCTTTATTGCTTCTGTTTTACAAAACAGGAAATGGATCCTAAATTTCTTCAAATTTTTTGTCCTTTCTGTTAGAATTAAATGTTTCAAGATGCATTTAAAGCACCTGCTTTTTAAACTCAATTTAAAATGCTTTATTACTTTTTAACAGGCCATCTGTACTGTCCTTTGAGGCTTACATTTATAATTACTCTATATGACATCTTGTCTCCTTTTACTAGCTCCACATTAATTAAGGTGACCTCCCCTCCCGTTAAAACACCCCCCCTGTGATTGCCTGTGAAGAACGCTTCTGTGTATAGGTGTTTCACCTTCACACCGAAAGCTCAACAGCAGGTTTTCCATGAGCGCACAGGACGTGGCATTTTCTAACGTCATAGTCAGGGTGATATGCTGAGTGAAAGCTGACTGGGCACAGCGCCACGGGAGACAGCTAGGCCACATGCCAAAGGGAGTGTGGATGGGGTGCAGATAGGGATCCAGCAATGAAAAATGATCCTGTTAGGTTGTCTCACTCTATCAGTAATTGTCTGTCCCCAGCAGAGCACTGGGTTTACTAGTTCTCTTCAGCTAACAGGCCACATGGTTAAAAGACAGACAATCAGTTAATGTTTAACTTTTTTTTCATGACCAAGAATTTGCTTGATACAAAATTATTAAGATCTCAAGGTAAGCAGTCATTCCAGAAAACTGTTTACAATTTACCAGTAATGGAGCTTTGTTTACTAATTTATTGAATATACATTATATTAATAATGGTGATGCTTCACATGCTCTCTTTTGAAGAAATGCTTTCTGCAGGAGGCTTCAGAGGTCACAGCAAACTTTACACTTCGTCCCTTCCTGTCTCTCTGTACAGGACATTTTCTTATGTGCAGTAGAGTCCTCCAACACAAAGAACTAATTAATAGTCTCATATTTAAGAGCCACACAGTGCTAACACATTAGTATGTGTAATTATGATGATTTAAAAACCTTGCCATGCACACATTTTGGCTTTATTACTACAAGAATGAGAATAGGGTTAGCTAGTTTTTCTTGACAATTCTCTTAAATGTAACAACAATATCTCAGTGGGTATTTAAGTTACTGAAATGCAGATAAAGTGGATTTTTATGCTATGATGGACAATTTGCAGCAATAGGAAAGGGAATGTAGAGAAAATGGCTTTATACCGTTCTGCTGCTTATAAACAGGAAAGAAAGTAAGTGAATCTCTTGGAAGGACACCCCGTAAATGCATAGCTTCATCAATTCTGCTCAATATTTTAAGTATATTAACTGGCTTCCAAAGATCTAATTGGCCTAACTGGATCTAAATCATGTCTGGAAAGATTCGATTCCGAGTTAAAATTCTGTGCAACAGAACTGTGTTGGGAGTAATGGTGCAATGCTTTAAAAGGAATTAGAAATATTAGACATTTTTCCCTTTTTGTGAAAAATGCTAACACATAAAATGGTCAGAGATACATATCAGATTGATATTTATCCAGCCACCAAGCAGGAGGTAGCATAGGTGAAGATTTTAAGATTTTCATAGGCAGTGACCATGATGGACAGGTTTAGAAATTAGTCTATAGAAGCTATCAGCTTAAGTTAAGGGATTTAGAGCCAAAGTTAGAGAGGCATGACTGAGATGGTTTGAACATGGTGCAGGATAGCGGATATACTGGCATAGTTCACTGATATGAAACTACCAGGGGAAAGAGGAAGATTTGTGGAAAGTGAAGGGGGACATGCAGAGGGCTGGTGTGACAAAGGATGATGCTAGAGATGAAGTAAGATTGAGGCAGATGATTCGGTGTGGTGACTTCTAAAGGGAGAAGCCATTGCATAGCTTACTTTTCCCTTTTTGGATAATTGCTTATTTGCACCTCATCTCTCATCATGTGATTTTATCATTCTGAACAAATCATCAATCTTCAATCTTAAATATAATCAGCCTATCTCTATTTATCGGCTACCATTGGCCTTAAAGCTAGCAGTAGTTAAACTGTTACTTGAAAAGCCATCACTTGAACCAGCTGTCTTAAACTTTCATTTTATCTCAAAAATTTCTCGAACAATTGTAAAACAGCTAACAGATCATCTGCAGGGGAATGGTATATTTGAAGAGTTTCAGTCAGGTTTCACAGCTTTAAAGCATAATGTTTAAAGAAATACTTAAGTAAACGCGAATGCTTATAAAGACGAGAACGGACTCAAACTCTAAGAAATCTGCAAAATCTGGTAGGTAAACCTGAGCATTTGTCCTTTTTGGGTTGATGTGGATTTGCTGGGTGTGAACCAGCTGGAAAGAAAGTTGTAATTTATTTTCATTGGAGGCAACAGACCTCAGCTGCATACTCCAGTGTTAAAGCAGATACATCACAAGCATGCAAAGTGAATGGATTTCCAGCAGATGGAGTGAATCGCTCCTCTAAACTCACAGAATGGCTCATTGCATATTTGACAGTTGCTGATACCTTTTTTCTTCTAGCTAGTTTTACACATCTACAATAATCAAGGTTTAACTTTACCTCTTCACTTTTAAAAAAGTAACTGATGTTTGTAAGGAAGTTGCTTACCCTTTCCAGCTTTTCTCTGTTTCGCAGGTAGATGGATGCAGAGTAGCCATGCTGCTGGATTGCACTGTAACTGCTGGTTTTCAGTTGGGACACATAGGGCAGAGGTGTTGGGGGAGCCTCGTCTTGCTCCCTTGACCTTGGATCATCTGACAGTTCCATTGATGACCTGTGTTCTGCTGCTGTCTGCTGGGGTGCAGAGATGCTCTGAAGTACACACACACACACACACACACACACACACACACACACACACACACACACACACACACACACACACACACAGATGCTGCCACTCCTGTCCTCCTTTTCTTTTTTCTTCTCCAATCTATCTTTCAGAAGCTGAATCAGCCACTTTTACTCTCTGTGGTGCCTGAGCTACAGTTTGTTCCCTGACTCTTACCAGTGTCTCTTCACTCTCCCCAGCAATTGGCAGGGTGTGTCTTTGTGTGTGTCTGTATGCGCATGTAGTACAGTCTCCCAGGCATAATGGGAGGGGCAGAAATGGGCTTCTGTAAGCTTGTGAACAGGGCGGAGGTGCAATTTGAGCAGCTGCATGGATGTACTGAACAAGACAGAAAGCATCAGAAAGAGATTAATCTTATTGAGAAAAGTGTGAGTACGCTGTGAGACATGAAGACACGTACACATTCTCTTTCCCACACACACAATTGTAGGAAATCGAATTTCTGCCATTTGCACTTCACATGCGGATACTGATACTGGCAGAGACAGAATGTCCTGAAGTACTCTAACTTCACCTTAAGAAACCTTTTATACAGGACCATATGCCAGGGGAGCACACACCACACACACAAAGATTTTTATAGCCGCGACAGTTTATGTTGTGAATACAAAAAGGCTGCTGGTGTAAGAAAAACTGACTTTGCCCCGACCTACTTCACAACACAAGTAACCCTGTGACCACTGTGTTCATAGTACCACAGTGATATTTACATTATTTGTCTCCTCATTGATTAAAGATTGATGGCTGAAATTATTTTAACAATAGAATTTTGGAAATGCATTGAATGTGTTGTTTTACAAACTGATGATTTTTAACATTAATGTAATGATTATATTGTTAGCAGCCAGTTACTTTATGTTAGCATAAAGACTAAAGCCAGGATGAACCTAGCATGTAGGCAATCAATTCAGTGTAGCATTGTTTTGGTGTTTTCTGACACATTGTACTTGAGTATATTTGATCCAAAAGTCCAGAAAATTTGGAAAGTGTGGAAAATGTGCACCAGTGAAGTCATATTAAATAAGCTGTTTCCTAAGTCTTTAGGAGGTGGGTTACATGATGTCAGGCTAACATTTGGAGGCTGCATTCTGAAGTGGAGCATTTTGGCCATTAGTGTTAATGTCTGGTTAACGGGAAGACAGGGCAAGCACAGAGCATCATTCTTGTTACCGTTCTTCAATAGAGATTATAATATACAATTCCCTTTCCTTCCAATTAAAAAGCCATATGATAATCAATGACCATTACATTCACATTTTATTGACAATAATCTAAATTATCTCTCTGAGCACGGTTTCTGCCATCTGTACCACTCTATAGTTAATTTGAACACCCAGTTTGCTGACAAAGCTTCTCCTGTTGTTCTCCTCTCCAATGCAGTTCCACACTGATGAACATTCATCAGTGTGGAACTGCAGAATATGTAAATTACACAAGTAGCCCAAACAGTCACAGTGTAGCATCATACACCTTACTCACACTGAGGTAACAGGATTACTATTGCTGTAATACTACTATTGCAAGTTAAACTGAATAATGTGTAGCATGTAAGCTGTGCATGACCTAACACATAATTTCAACATTATATATGTTTAAACAATTACTTTTGAAAACTTTTTTTTTTACAAACTACCAAACAGATACCTCAGATCTCAAAAACTGCAGTGTTATGAAAACTTTATTTATATGCAATAAATGCAGTGTGAGGGTGGTAAAGCCCATAGGGAACCTGAACTTAATGAAACTAAGTGGGAGCAGTTTAGTCAAACTTAGCATTTCCAGTAGATGAGCACCTGCACAATCCCTGATGTGCACCAGCAGTTGTGGTGAAAGTTGTTCACAGGGGAGAAAAACCCTGACACAGCTTTAAAGGATTAAGGAAGTGGAGCAGAATATCTGAAGACACACAATTAGTAGTGCGGTAACTCTAGCAATGTGGCCTCTAAAACCTAATTTGTCGCGTGTACTTTCTTCTGCAAAGAGTTGGAGTGAAGCCAGACTGGGAGGTGGATTGGGCAGATTGTGGTGGAAGGATGGCAGTTCAAAAGAGATTGTGAGGTGATGAAGGGCAAGAAGTGGAAACTTAAATGTAATTAATTAATTAGTATTACTAAAGTTAGACAAATAAGTTTAATAACACATTATTAATCATTACCAGTTACATTTTTAGTGGAGGATGAGGGAGTTTTAAATACTTTTTAATTCAACCAAATATAGAAATAATATTGTTATAAGCAATGCAGTTAAACTCAACCAGCCTTTTGTCCCCCTGAGAGTGGAGGCAGTTGAAAAATCCATCCATCGGGCCATTTTCTTCTGCTTGTGCAACTGGCCCAGAGCCTATCCCAGCTCAGAGCCACTGAGTAAGCCGTGGAAAACAGCTCATGATTATCATGCATTTTATTGAAAATGAGAAAAACACTGATATTGCAAGGTTGACATTTAAACCTAACATCAATACAAAAAAAGCTCATACAAAACATCCAAACAAAAAAATCTCCAAATGCTCAAACAAAAGGAAAGATAAAGTATGCCGAGCACAAAATGCAATTATTCATCTTTATTAAAGTTGTTTTGGCTAAAATGTTATTCAACAGTTCTGATCAGGATACATTCATATGTAAACATTGGTATGAGGCAAGACATTGGAAAACCTACCCAGTCATTACACTGTGGATCATTCAACAACAAAAAGCAGGACTTGGAGGTAGTCCCTGTCTATGCTGGTTCAAACACATTTAACTTGCAATCAGAAAGTAGTTTGATAAACCGTTCATCTCATCACGGTCAAAGACATAAACATGATAAAGGAGTAGCATTAGGGTGCATTACATCCTGGTCCCTCAGAGAATAATAGCAACATATATTGGCTTTGAAATGCAAAAACAAAAAGACGTCTACCTCCTTCTCGCCATCTTCCTTACATTGGACTCTCTAGTATCTAGGATTATAATGATTGTTTGAGCCAGGGCACTTGTGACAAAATGCATTTGGAAGAGGAAAATCCTATTCTGGGAGCTACATTTCAGTTCACAATTTTCATTAACACATCGGGTTTATCTTTGATAAACTGTCTTCATATGACATCAGCACAGGAAAAGGGGCATGGATGTAAGTTTTAAACGTAACTACTTTATAATATAACACTGGTACATAACAATATAGGCACCCAGTTCTTTTCCCAAAAATAGGCACGGTGGCCGTTTCTCATGGAAAATCATTACTGAGGCTACCTTAGGCATTGCTATTGCAAACAGGACAAAAATATATAAATAATTTGTAGGGGTGCAACAATACATCGTTATTGAACCGTTCGATACAGTGCTTTCGGTTTGGTACGCATATGTATCGAACAATACAAAACTTTTTATTTAATGTATCAACTTTTCTTCTGACGATGCTGTCTGTGTTGAGCGCTCAGTGGATCTGGGTTCGACTACTCCGCCTAGGCTGCACTGTTGAGTGCAGATCCACTGAGCGCAGCGCAAGCTAGCAAGACAGAAGCTAATCTCGTTGCAACATGGCAACTGCCTCAACGCTACCCGAAATTAAACCTCCCCCACCTTCATTCAGATCTGGCCTTTGAAACTATTTTGGTTTTCAAGTGAAGCATGACCCTGATGGTAAGTGCGTCATGGACAAAAGTAAAACAGTTTGTCGGATGTGCCATGCAATGCTCAATTGGTGGGAAGTAGTGTGTTAGCGCAGTTAGCTCGTTAATGTGTTGACGCCGTCAAGCCCCATGCACGGGGCGATATGCGGTAACTTGTTAATGAAGATTTGCCGCGTTATGGTGTTAATGTCATTTTAACGAGATTAACAGCACTAGTGGGAACACAATGAATGTGACTGCACATTTACACCGACATCATCCTAGTGCAAAGACAAGTGGAAGCAGACAAAAACAACAAGAACGCATGCTACAAACTTTACCCGAGTCATTTAGACAGCCGTTAGCACATGATCCTCCTTATGGGGACCTGATATGTTTAATATGCTGCTGAGAATATAGCCCAGAAGAAGCATATAGTATAGCTTTTATTTTGGAAAGAGCCATTTCTCTGTAATAAACTCTCTTTTCCAAAGATGAGTGATTTCTCGATCAGATAGATTTTTTTTATTATTATTTTGTTGTTTCAGCAACATTACATTTAAAAACTGTACTTTTGAGTTAAAATATATATTTATAATTTTAATAAATGACAAATTAAAAAGTCATGAAAATTTCTTTGTGTCGAAAAAATATTGAGTATCGAACCGAACCGTGAATTTTGTGTATCGTTGCACCCCTAATAATTTGATAAATAACTCTTAGGCAGGACAGAAGAACACTTTCAAACATGGCTCCTTGACACTATTGCACCTTTTCAGTTTGGGTTTCCATGTTGGCTCTAAGTCTGTCAAGCTTTTGTGTCACTTGCAAAGAATGCAAGGTAAAAGGTTGGTCTGCTTTTGCTCATTTCAAGCCAAAACAGTAGAATAATTAAAAGGGAATTTGGTAGGTTTAGGTTTAACATCACATCTGCCCTTTTTCTCAAATGTTTTCAAGGATAATGGGTAATGATAATGAGCTGCAACACAAAAACACAGATGGGTTACTGTATATGATGTCAAAGCTTCTTCGTTAGCCTAGCAGTTAATAGTGTAATATTGTCATATAATAGAGCTGTCATCTCAAGAGATTCCCTTTGACAGTGTTGGAATTTTAGAGTCCTAACATAATTTAGTTTGACTGACAGAGCAGAGAGACTTTTCCATATAAAAGGCATTGCTCTGGGTCCTCATCTTATCTCAGAAAAACTTCTAACCTCACACCAGGGTCTGCTCTGAGGGTGTCTGATATCTCCAATAGATTGCATTCTGGATTAATCCACCGTGGAATGTCAGTTGTAGGAATTAGAGCTCTGCTGTAGCCCTGGGTTTCGTTCTGACACTTCTGCATGGTTTGAAGATCCAACAGGTTCAGTGGACAGTAATTCAGGCCTGGAGGATGAAAGTGTGCGTGAAGAAGCTTCTGCTTCAGTTTGTAACACAGCTGCCCTCTGCTGAGCCCCTGGGCTGATCTTCTGGTCAGTCAGAGGACTGGTCAAGCCCAGGTTGGACAGGGCATCCAGAGTACCATCTGGATCTACCATCATGTCAATTACTGTCAGTTTGGAGCAGAGAAAAACAGTCCCACTTAATACATCATAAGACTTCCCGTGGTGTAGACTGCAGTAACACTGCAGAATACAATACAACAATACAATATTTCACGCTTTTCTTCCAAAAACTAAAGAGAAGCATAGGTAGAGCCATACCCATCAGTTGTCTTTCCACCCTCTTCAAGTCTTGAATGATGGTTGAAATTTCCTGTTAAGAGAATGTGATAAAAAAAAATGAAAGCTGGTCTCAGGCCTGATTAAGTAAGTGAAGGCTCTTACAGCAAATAAATCAACTCGATTAATCTTTTCATTGCCTCAGGAAAAAGTTTGGAGCCGAGCCCTTTACACTCAGTAATGCTTTACGAGCCCTTTAACTTGTGTCGTGGACACACATATCTCTTTTCAGAGGTTCACATGAGGCCAGACAGTGTTACAGTCAGAATTTATGATCCTGCGCTGGAGAGAGGTAAAAGTGTGTAGAGGTAAAGTTGTAAGTCTTTTTTTTCTCTCCAAACAGTCTAATCACATTTGGTGCCTAAATACTGAAATTAATTTGAAGTTAATCTAAAGGGTGTATGACATTGTTGATTTCATTCTCCAAACAGCTATAGCACTGTGAGCACTCACTATGATTGCTTGGAATAAGTAATCAGAAAATGGTAAGGAATGACTGGATTTAAAATAGTGTTCAATTAATTCAAGCCAAGAAAAGGCTAAAAGATTACTTCTATAAATGTGTACTTATGGAATATACTGTGACTGTGGACTTCTTTTTTAAAATTTGGTTGAATTAAACTGTGCCAAAATAACCCCAATAAGGAAAGATGAGTTTGCGGTTGGTTATCTATCGGCTCACATTCCAGAAGCTTCAATACATTAAATGTAGAGTCTCCATAAAATAAAGACAGAATCGGATCACAATCTTGTTACACACTGTATCTGTTTTTCTCCATTGCAATCCATCCTTTTAAAATATTTCACGGTGAACAAGCGCTGTACTGACTGATGGACCACAATGCTAGAATAATATTGTAATTTCTACACCAATGCTGCCTATTTGGCTATAAATATCACAGTCCTGTCTGTTTCACAAGCCTTCAGCAGATTCATCACCTTGTTTGAGCTCTTGAGCAGTAAGGAGTCATGCTCTGCTTGCAGTTTGGTCTCAATCTCATCCCATTTTCGTTCTTTATCCTTGAAGAGGATCCTGCAAAGGCAGGTTGTTACAAAAATAGGATAAAAGTGAAATACATAAAACATGTTTAATATAGATTGACTGCTTAAATTATTTCATTCAGATGCCATCAGCACATTGTAGCATTGAAAAAAATCTGCCTTTGAATTGTCATTCTAATGAGAAAAATATGTAACTGTGTGGCGAAGTAAGCCTGTGTGATGTGTCATTCAAACTGTGTCACCTGCTATTTCCAACAAAAAACACAGACAAGAATCTGTACACACACAGACAATATTTGTATCATGCAATCCCTCTTTAGTGTGTGCATTGAATATATAAATAACCACAACAACACGTGGAAATCAATTTTTGTTTAGTGTGGTCAAACAATACTTGCCTGATTTTGCAGGTTGTTCTGTCAACAGATTGGCGTATCCTGGTTGACAGCTGAGTCACAGAAGCTAGCAGCAAATTGTCTGGGACCGCCTGAAAGACAGTAAAAAAATATCGTCTGAATCTACCAGTTATAAATTAGTGGCAAAAAGTGATTAATTTACATGGTAAAATGTAAACAACCTGTACTATTGCTACATTTAGATAATTTAAGTACATCATTTTTTTCATTAGCTTTACCACTGCTTTTAGGTTTAGATTGGCCTATTTTTTTATTAGTCCTTTATTTATCCAGGTAAAAAATCTCATTGAGATTAAAAATCTCATTTCCAAGAGAGACCTGGCATCATGGCAACAAAAGTCACATAACAATTAAGGGATGACTGTAACTAGCATGTATCGAGCTCCCTCTAGTGACAAACAGTGGCACAGACTGACATGAACGTCTTGCTATTTTTGCTCTTAACATAACTCTAAACTTGCTGTGTATGCTGGTTCGCATACGTTCACTTTCTAATGGAGAGAAGCACATCAAATTCAAAATCTACATTAGCAGTATGGTACATAGCAGGCCATATATTGAGGAGAACATTATATTTAAAATTGAAGCAAGGCCTTACATCATCTCTATTCCATGTCTGTCGCCGAATGGACCGGGAGCTCTGTCCGCTAGACCTACGAGATCGAAGCTCCACAGACTGCCCATTGGTTCCCAGAATGCTATTATGCTGTGTGGAGGAGCCGCCGAGGTCCAAACTGTCATCAAACACACGCTCCTCCAACTGAAACGGAAATAAAATATATTGAAAATTGATATTCTTTCCTCAGATCCTATTTTTTTGTCCATGTTATGTAATCAAACTTAAGAATTAAGAATCTGTATTCTATTAGCATTAGGATTGCTATGAATGTTAATGAATAAACTGAATCCTTATATTTTGTATGCCATAATTAGTTTAAGATACAACAACTATACCAGAGCTCCAGGGTCGGTCGCTGCAGGGCTCACTGAGTCAATCTCTCCTGCCACATCATGAATCTCTCTGGCTAGCATGGCCAGGTCTTTTGCAAGATCTTGACTTATCCTGTGGAGCAAACATAAGTATGATGTTATTTTGTTGTGTTATTTTGTGATATTTATTTAAAACAAAATAACAGCTGTAAAATAAGATCCAATAAAAAGAACTGCAACCCTAATCTAAAAAAAAGAAGCAATAAAGAGGCACATGCCCTAAAGCAGGAAGAATGCGCTAGAATACTGCTATCTGACTCATTCATCCACTCATATACACAGGAGTACTTCTCACCTACGTACCTGGCTATTTCCTCGCTGTGTGCTGTCCAATCTCTCATATACTCATCCTGTTCCCTAGAGTGCTGCTTCACGGTAGCTAGGCCTGCAGGATTTGGGGTTGCTGGAGCTGAACCTCCAAGCTGGGCTACTCGAGTAGACGGGAATAGCCGTGTGTGCCCCTGCTTGGATATGTGACGATTTGAGCCATACTCATCCTCTGAGGTGGAAGCATACTCCACGGGTACACGGCGCCACCGAGTTCCAGCTGAGGAAAGAATGGCAGTGAAGCTTAGATGAAGCTTAAGATGCCAGATGAATTCTTCTTTAAGTAGATAATTGCAGGTAACTGTACAATCTTTTGGCAGTCAAAGCATAATTAGGAACATTTAAAGAAAAAATGTGTACACACTTACATGCAGGTGTGGCATGTGATGAGGTTCCTTTACTTTTGTCAGGTAGCTTGGAGGCACTGTTAGCTCTTGCTCTGGGTCCAGGCATTGAAGTCATATTGGACCCTCTCAATCCTTGCCTGATGCCATAATCACCTGCACCGCGGGCCCCCAGACCTCTACTCCTTGTCACAGTGGCCTCTGAGTCACTCTGGGCAGATGGGGAGCCCACTCTTGGCCTCCTTGGCTGTGCCAGAGCTTCTATTCTGGACATGCCTCTTTTTGCCATCCCTGTCTTGGATGTGGAACTAGCAGTGGAGGCCTCAGAGGCCACAGACATCCGGTCTAGGTCAGCAGGTTCAGTGTCTGAGGAATCCCCCAGCCGGGCTCGCCGCAACAGTGATGCCCTGGTAGGCCTGGGCTTGGGGACACTGGTGGCTTTACTGGCGGAAGCAGAGGCAGGAGCTTGACTGATCTTAGCCCGGCTAGACTTAGTGCTGGCTCCAACTGTTGTGCTCCCTGTCTGACCTCTAGCATGTGAGTTTTTGGAGTCTTTCGTGGAGGTGGGCTGTGAGTCTGATAAGAGAGAATTGGAGTTGACATCATCATCAGTGAGATCCAGGGAAGTCCAAGGACGGTTTGGCTGTGAAGGACCAGAAGTTCTATTCTTGACCCTCTTGTCCTGGGTCTCCCTACCACCAGCAGGACCCTTGCCAGATGAGCACACTACAGTTTTTTCTTTCTGCTGTCCTGCTAGAGTTCGGCGTTTCTGAACTACTTTCCTTGCTCCATCAGCTTGGCTTACTGTACTTGTCGTGTCAACATCTGACTCTGGTGACATGGATCCTTCAATGGACTGACTTGGGGGATCGCCTTGGTCTGACACAGTGGTTTCTAGAAAGGCTGCTACAGCCTCTGAGTCTTTCTGCAGTGTGGCGCTGTCGATGCCAGGCTCTCTAGATTGAGTTTTGCCTGTGAGACCATCAATACGTGGTATGAGCTCTATAGGGACGTTGGAACTTGGTTTCTCCACAGTGAAGCTCTCCTGTCTCAATAGGGGTTTCCCACTACTTTCCCTGGCTTTCTCCTCTTCTTTTTTCCTCCTCCGTACTTCCTCCATTCTTTTTTCCCCGCTGGTCATGGGACGAGGTGGGAGCTTTGTCAACACACCTGACTGACTTGACCTCCCACCACAACTATCCTGCGACTTGGCTGGTGACGAACGACTAGGGCTGCCACTGTGACTGCCCACACCTCCTGTGCACTGGCCGGGTCGAGTCTTTCCTCTGCCCACCTTTTCCTCCTGGTTTTCTTTCTCCTGTAGCTCTGTGTCCTGTTTCTCCCCCATATCTGCACGTAGGCCTGAGCCTGGGGTCCTCCTTCCTAGGCTGAGATCCTCACCAGGCAGCTGGGGTAGGGTTCTCCTCTTGCGCTCTGTGTACCCAGTAGAGGCAAAGGAGGCTGAGTGGCTGGATTCACTTATATCAGCTGAAAAGAAAGAAAATATTTGATCAGAATGTGCATTAAACATACATAGTGGATTATATACTGGTAGAATCAGTGCACTGTTAGAGGTGTTTGCCAGATTTTTAATTTAATAGTTGGCTATAATAAATATTCTTAATAGAAAGTCCCAATAAAAATTTGAAGCAACAAGAAGCTAAAACATAAAATTCAGATACAGTGGAACCCCGACTTACGAAATTAATTTGTTCCCGAGGGTCTTTCGTAAGTCAAAAACTTTCGTAAGTCAAAGCACCCATCGCGCCTTTTGAGTGAACGATAGGCTATAGGCTAATTGCTAACTGCAACAACAATACGTCGTTCAAGTGGAACAGCGAAGCGCAAGTACGAAAGCCAAGGGGGTTGTCACATGATACGGAAGGCATTGTGGGCATTCTGGGCTCAGCCAATTAGAGCAAATGGATTTCGTTATGCGGGTATTTTGCCGTAACACGGGCAGAAATATTGCCGTTACGTGCCTTCGTAACTTGAATTTTTTTGTTAAATGGGGTATTCGTAAGTTGGTGTTCCACTGTAGTTAGTCAGAAAGGTTATTTTCTTTAAAAAACAAAAAAGCTGCAATTTCAGACCTTTGACTGAAAGTGGCACACGTTAAGAAACTATTTTGTCTTCCACTTGTAAATTATTGCGATACTTCAATATTTTAACATGAAACCTCTGGCTTCACTGTGGTCACGTGACTCTATTGTGTCAAATGCAAATAATTACAGTCTGCTGTATGTTAGTGAAATAAACAGGAATAAATCTTCCTTTTGGATATGAAAAGTTGCTTGCCTAATGCCTATTTGGTGAAATGTGACCAGCAGCCTGGCAGCTATGTTAGCTAACCTGAAGAAGGCGTCATACTCTTTCTGACACATGTCATTTTAGCTTCTGTGCATTTAAGAAGACCACCTAAGCTAACTTTCTTCTGAGTGGCTGCTGTGTGCCTAAGATGGCCACTCTATTTGTTGTCCACAGTCTGAAGAGTAGAAACTACATAAAGAGAGTGATAAGTTGTCATTGGTTGGCTATATTGCACAAACCAATTAAGAAGAAGGCCTGCAAGCATTCATATCCTTGACAAATTAATTTAACTTTTATCTCATCTGGATTACTCTTTGCATTTTAATTATCCACCACTGTAACAGTATACCATAGCTATTACAGAAAAATGACAAGCCTAATGTGACAGACTGCTGTATAACTGAATTATGAGTAAATTTGTGACACCTGTCTACTTATGCTGCTTTTACAACGTGTTTATCATTTAACCCCAGTGTGTGATTGGACCCTGTGGACTTTGTTTAGCAAACGTTTACATACTGAAGCATGAACAAAATGCTGAAATTAATTTAATAAATATTAAAGGAATCCTTTTTTGAGATTTAGTAAACCTAAACTTAATACCTCTGTCCTCCGTGACCAAGATGTGGCTTTCGCCTCCTGACCCTTCAGGGTCAGTCCTAATATGACTGGCAGCTAGAGTAGCCCACTGTGACACCCAGCGTGGACCACCTACCATCAACTCTTCAGACAAGACCTAAACAAGCAAACGTGGAAATAAAACAAAAACATGTCAATAACTGGAAACAGATGTTGCTTTAGTCAGTCAGAAGACAGCTTATTGAGTATAACTTAGAAGAACGCTGTTACACCTCTGTCTCCATGCGTCCGGGTTTTCCTCGGTCTCCAGTGCCAGACCTTTGGGAGGTGAGTCTTTCTCTCTGGTCAGCACTCCCCACCCTGGACCCAGACTCCTGGTCCACACCAAACACCTAACATATACACAAGTAAGAAAACATATTATGATCAGGAGATTAGATGATAAACTATAAAAAAGAGTTATAACTTTAACGTTTTTACCTTGTCAATCAGTTTCCTAGCCTCTTCTTCTTCATGATCTCCATTCTCCAGCTCGATGGTATAAGTCCCTCTATCACTATAATCATCTCCATGATGATAGCACTCGTCGCGCCCGCTCTGTTGATGGGGTGCTGAGCCACGTCTCCTCTCTGCTACTTTGGATGTTGAAGGTTTACGACGACGTGCAGGACTGTCTTCCTCTGCAAAGAGACCCTCTGGTACGTTTGCACGACCCTCTCTGATCTTCATCCCCGTGCTTCCCCAGAGTCCCCATGAGCGCTCTTCTAGCGCTGCAGCCCTGCGCTGTTCACCCAGTGCATTTTCTGAATCACTCTGAGTGCCATCCTCATGTTTACTACCTGGATAGTGAGGTAATAGATAAAAATGTTGCATAAGAGTGATAAAGTAAGTATCGCGTGTAATACTGTACACTATACCAAACTCTATATCATATAAACACACCTTTAAGACTCCGCAGTTGTACAGGCACATCGCTTTTCACGCTTTCTCCATCATCCTCTGCAACCGTTTCTTTCAGAGCCAATGGTAACTCATTCTGAGCAAGCCAGTCAGCAACTTTGACTTCTGCTGCGACCATGGCTGTCTGAAGAGGACTCAGCTCCTCCCCAACAGCCCTTTTAGGGCGTGGCCTGGTCTCTGGTCCTACCTTCGCAACCCTGTCTTTGACAGTTACTTTACCTGAGGCCCCAGGATCAAACTCAATGGTGAAGGAGGCGTGGCCATGGGCAGGCTCTGCTGCAGCAGAAGCACCACCCTCTTGTTCTCTTGAGATGGATTCACTGCTGACTTTACTTCCTGAGGGATCCTTTGCATCCTTTGTTGGGATCTCGAAGTAGCTAGGCTCCTGATTAGAGGCTGTTTGCAGGGTACACTTTGGGATCTCCTCACTTTTCTTAGATTCTGGCACAATTAATACAAAGATATTTGTCTGGCACCATAAAGTTTACAGAATATTTGTAATATTTCCAAAAAAGTAAACCAAAGAAAACTGATAATGATCAATAATTGTTGGTACCTGCTTCAACTTTTTCTCGTTTCCGGTCTGAACTCTTGTCCTCTGACTTTCCTGGATGCTGGTCTTCAGTGTCTCCATCTCCCCACCAGGCAGGCTGGCCATACAGGGGGGTGCCCCTGTGCAGCACTGTGACATCCCCTGCCAAAACAGTACATTTCTTTATATATAGGAATGCACATATGTATTAATTGAGGCTTAGAGACCCTAAATAGGCTTCAGGTAAAGGTCATTGTAATGCAACATTCCCAATATTACAGCATATAATTTGCCATCTATAGTTAGGCCCTTGATTCAGTTAAATTCTATTTATATAGTGTCAAATCACAACAGCTGCCCAAGGTGCTTTTTATTGTAAGGTAACAACCCTGCGACCCTCTGTGATCATTGACTTTAGTTGTTTTTCATGGTCTTTCAGGCCTTGGGGTGTTGCTGGGTGGACCACTGCATTCCTTTGTTTTCAGAATGCACCAGATTGTTTATTTTGACACCGTAAGATTTTGTGTCTACATGTCTTTGGATCATACTAAGAGTTCCAGAAAATGGATACCAAATGCAAGTTCAACATTTGGAATTAGCTGTCTTTTATCTGTCTAATTTGTCATTAAATAATAACAGAAAAGACTTCATCTGAACCTGTGAAAACAGGGAAATATATTTCACACATCTTGACTGTCTGATTTTGAATCCTCTGTGGCATTATACAGAAGCTAAATTACCAAACGTCTGCCACTGTCCTAGAGTATGGCTGCTATAGTTTGTAGTCCTAAAATCTATTTAAGAACTACCTCTAAAAATTCTTTCATTATCAGTTTATGTATCTGGGAATATTTTATCGATTCAAGGTATTAGATTTACTATATTATATGTGTCCAGTGTCCTTTAACTTTCAATGGTCAGATTTACCTGTTGCCTTGTCCTCTGACCTGTTGGCCTCACTTGGCTTGGCAGTGGCTCCCTCACACACCTGTGCAGCTGCTGCCTCAGGTGGTTTGACTTGAGATTTGGATGATTCTGCCTCTGGGAGTTTCTTCTGGTTCAACTGAAGTTGGCTGCTAAACTTTTCATGCTGACAAATTAGACAACAGAAACAAGGGGAATTAACCAAAGACAAAGGTTACATAATACTGTCAAAAATAATTACGATGTATATCTTGTCTAGATTTTTTCTTGCTTTTTAATCTTCCAGATAGCAGTATGGCATACTGATCGTATGCCATACTGTTCGCATATATTTTGAATGATAATGTGCTATGTTCCTCTAGCTCATGAATAAGAAATCTGCATTATTTTTTTTTCTGCAGCTACCTGGGCAGTTTTTGTTGATGAAACAGCAAATTCATCAATCTTGAAAAGTCATTTTGCCCTCTTCAGCAGAACTCTTTGATCTATTCTCTACAATATTGCTCCTAACTGATGAAAAAGTACAAGATCTTTGCACCTATCCTTTTTCAAACACAACTATTTACACCGTCTTCAAACATATGAATATTGTTCTTCTGTGTAGCGTGTCCTCTAACCTTGAGGGCCTCCTCGGGAATATGCATCTCTCCTCGAACCACAGTAAACAGGTTGGTATGTGAGACAAGTTAAGGTAAAAGATGACGAGCCCTTTGCAGGGATGAGAAACCTGCACTGATAGCCTTATCTATTATTCAGTAGGCAGAGTGCAATGAGAATTCACAGGCTATTCAAGAACCGATAAAGTTACAGTGCACCCCATGTTCACTGACCTTGTACTGCGTGCTACTGGGTTTGACAGATAACACAAGAACACATTCAAAGGATATCATATCCAAACCTCAATTTGTCATCAATTTTCAGCGTGACATAGATTTGCTCCTGTATTCTGACATCGTTGACAAATGTCTGGGAACAAACAAAGAAATGTGGTTAGGAACAACATATGAGGACTTTGTACAAAAGTGAGATTATTTAAAGTCTCCTGAAATCTCAGTACTGCTTGCATAACAATGATGCTGTCCATAACACACAAACCAACTGCCAATTTTGTACCAGACCTTTAGTCACAATCCTAACCAGATTTAACACAAAAAAAGCTTATTTCATGTTGAATTTAAGCAGGGAAACATCTGTACACACATAAAAATGTTTGTACTCTGCCATTTTTTTCATCCATCTGTCTTAAAGCTCTTACCCAAATTAGGATCATGGGTGTGACCCTGAACATAGACAGACAAACACACACACACCCACGGTCAATTTAGAATCACTAATTAGGATAAAATTTATGTCTTTGGGTTATGGGAAGAAACCAGAGCACTTGGAGGAAACCCACAGATTCACAGGAAGCACAAGAAGAACATGCAAGCTCCACAAAGAAAGGCCCCAGCCGACTAAGAGGTTTGAACCAGGAGCAGTGAAGTGACAGCGCTAACCGCTGCACCATCAAGCTGCCTGTCATAAGCTATGTATAATATTTGCACTACCGAAAATGACGTCTTTCAGTTTATTTAGGGTTGGAAAATAATTTAAATCCAAAGAAAAAACCAAATTATGTTAGAACTGGTTCACGACTACTTTTGTAAGCAGTAAATTGCTGAAGTAGTTAAGGGGCACTCTGGCAATTTAGTACTCAAAGTAATGCATTTCCTTGAATACTGAGGGCTTAAGAGAAACTAATAAAAATTTGTAAAAACAGAAGCAGTAGAAGATGAGAAAGCCACGGCCCGAAAAAGAATAAATAAGAATAAATAAGGTATACTTTCAGGGAAATGTTTGATATTTAATTTTGGGACACACTGATGTAGATTTTATTGCATTAAAAAACATTAGGCAGGGGTTGCTTTAAGACACATACACATAAATTAAAAAAAATTCACTCACCCCATTTAAGCTGCCCAGGTCCTTAACTTTGTGTTCATCCGTATTTGGCTCATAGTTGATGACAGCATGCTGTTTGTCCACACTACGGGACTAAACCATACAAGATCCAGTCAATCACTATAATCCTCACTAATCTCAGTGCTTCAGATAAAAATCCAGTCAGAGTAAGAATGACAGCTCAGATCATATGTCGGGTGGATTCACAGTACAGTACCTGCAGCATAAGCTCACAGTCATCCCTCCCTACAAAAATCATCTCTCGGGGGAGACGATGGCGTGTCCCCCCACCGCTCACCAGGAACCAGGAAGTCAGACTCATCTCTGCCTGACAAGTTCACATGTGCCCCTTAATGCATCCTGCTGAAAACAAGAACAGTGTTAGACTGCAGTTTATAGCTATAAATCTATTAATGAGACCATTAAATATTTATCCTTCGATCAATGAAAAAAATATACTCTTATACTGTAAACGGGAGTGGGTGAGGCATGCTGTTTCATATAATTACATAAAGCAAAAATTATTTCAGCATTTGTGCGTGTGCTTGTGTGTCATATGCACAGTAGCTATTTCGGTTATCACCCGAGGACATTGGCAAGCTTATCAGTCCATGTAGTGCAGCTAACAACAAGAAATTAAAATAAAAAATGTAAGTTCCAAAAATAAAGAGACAGCTTACAGTATTTCAGGCATTCTTCTAAACTCCCAAAGTGAGTCGCTCAGCAGGATTGTCCTGTCATCAGCTTCACAACGCACTCCACTGAAAAAGCAGGAAGAATAGTTAGATACTGTGCAAAAAGAGAGTGCATGTGAGGGTGACAGGGAGATGGGGCTTAGAAAGAAAGAGATAATAAAACATGTAATATGACAGCTAATTCAATCAGATCCAGAAACTCTGAGCCAAACAGAAGACAGGCATATACACCGACCACAGGAAGTCAATGAAACAGAGAAAATACAGACGTAAATAGAAAATCCACTTCTCTGCTCCCCATGATTCTCTCATATGATTTCCAGGCAGTTGTCAGGATTCCCATGCACACAAAACAGCACAACAGCACTTTTCACTGACACAAACACCCCGTCCCCTCTCTGCATTATTAGTAGGCAGGCCTGCTGACTCATGCTCCGAGAGAGTCATAGGTGAATTAGTAAGATTTAATTACGCACACGTTGTCATATGTGAGGCTCCTTTTTGTACGTCAGCTCAAGCCCAATGGGACTTGACAGCCCCCAGCCTCCCAATAGAGAACTACGTGGTCCATCCTTTCAGTAGGCTGGCTCCTAGTGGCCCAGATTTTCTCTTTAGACGCTTGATCACACACACGGCTTCACCCACTCTGATATGAATCTCCTCTGCAAATGACCACACATCAACTGAGGCTGCAAGCGGCAGCAGCTGATGAGTTAGAGTCGGCCAATGACTGAGCCTGAAAATTAGCTCGGTTAGGCCATGTCTCAGTCCAGCGTTCATCGTGGAGCCATTTAAGAATGATAGCAAAGACCAGCTAATAATAAGCAAAAAGTATCATCTAATTTCATCCCAATATCGCGCAGATTGTAGGATAAACACAAGACTGGCCACAATGAGTCTAACATTTATTAGCGACATGTCATCTGAAGCGTGCATTAATCTGTCACGTTCAGTACATCCCTTTACGCACACCTTTTAAGCCAAACACAGGCTAATTTAGACAGATATCTGTTATCACGTGCTTTAAAGCCAACGAAATCATGTTTAGGATGCTGCCTGCTGATATCCCACGATCGACCATTATGGGCGACGTATAGGTCTGTCGCACAAACAGCGAAGCTCATTTCACTGTCTTCATCCTTATATCAGAGGAAGCAACCAAAGGCATCAGCGCAGGCCTGTTAGGGAAATAAAACAATGGCAAAAATGTCTCTCACCAGGTGCTCTATGGGCAAACAGCATCCGATGAGTAGAAGGTTATGAACAGCGATGCTGCTGCTGCTCCTGCAACCCCTCTGCCCAGCCTAGGTCCTTCAACACTGCTGTGTCTTGGCCTCAAGGTGGCGCAATGCGCTCATGTAGGAAAAGATGAGGTTATGTAATATAGACAGCGAACCATGAGTGGCCCATATTAGGTGGATGATGGATCATTTATTTTGGGCAGTGACTCGATAATTAAATTGAGTTGGCATATAAATTACAGTCGTAAGACTGGAAACGCTGAAAGTATAATAATAGGAAATTAAATGCATGCATTGTATATAAATGATACGATTTGATTATATTTGCATTGAAACTTTTTAAAATTATAATGTAGCTGCTATGTTAGTATTTCAATGTTTTAGATTAAGCGCTAGAGTGAGTAATCTACTGGTTTCCAGCTCCGTATAATTATGTTAGGACACAGCTTATGATAGTCTATTAAAGGTCAGTCTTGTGTTGAACCACTAGATGGAGCCAAAGTACTGTGCTGTGATTTCGATGCCGACGTAAATTCAATTGTTGAGCCTGATTAGGAAGCTAGTATATAATCAACAAAATAAAAGCAAACCATTTTTAAAGGTATGGGTGCTGTTAAGGTCCTCCGGCTTTATTTGCGTTAAGTTAGAGAAGGGGCTTTTATGCGATTCTAATAAACTTTATTCATCATGAAACCAAAATAAAGGAAAAAAGAATTGCCCAGCATCTTTTCGGCTGTTCTGTAACTGCATAACGACATACGAAGGTCAGGTGAGAGAGTATAGGGTATAAACCTGCCCATCAGGCCACCCTAATCCACTTGCCACAAACTGTTTTTGTTGGACATGCCCCCTATAGGTTCCATTAGTCATGAATTACTAGCTTTGTTTAAAAGCAAGCGCACTTGACTGTACACGTTAATCCAATCTGATCACTGGAAAACTTGGAAAAAATTAAAATCCCACATTGGCTTCAGCCATAATGAATGGGCCCAATATTTAAATGCAACAGCTGAATGAATGAAGCTGAGACTTAAGTTTTATCGGTGCGTTATAAAATTCCATTAGGTCTGGAATGCATAATATTATTATTATTGTTATTATTATTATTTTTGTTGTTGTTGTTGTTGTTGTTGTTGTTAAGTATTTCAGAATGCTTTACTGAAATGTTGCTTACCTGTAACATAAATTAGACCTTTGGAGTGGATAAGAGTTAAATCCACGTTTCTCTTCAGTTTTGGAATACAGGCTCAGGTGCATTACACAAGCTGACAGATTACAAATTGTTTTGTAAATCAAAGCACGTTACACTCTAACTCTAATTTCTTTTTTCCCTTTCTTTATCTTTTACACGTCCACCATCGAAACAAAACGCGTACATTATTTAAATATATTCTTATATTTAAGTATATTATATAAAACTATTTATGAATCTCATTTCACATTATTTTAATTGCAGGTAGTTAACTTTAGGTTTCCCTGTATACAAGGCAAAAGCCCAGAAAGAATGGCCGGTCTATCACCACTTCTCAAGAAAGCAAACAAATTAAACAAATTCAGCAACAACAACAAAAAACAGAGTTTAGTTCATCCTGTCGGAGAATAACATTTCAATTAGTTTAGCTCAAGAAGGCCGACTGAAATAAAAACACTTTATTCAGTGTTAATGACATTTCCAGTCTGCACTGTAAATTTGCATAAAGACTGCATATTCATAGTGGCTTGAACCCCCCCCCCAACAACAACAACAACTAATAAACACGAGTGCAAGAGCTGGGTTTATCCACCACTACATCCTTGTTACATACGCTCTTTGGTTCACGCGCTTTTTACTGCTTTCCTTGTAAAACAGTGTCTCTCTTTCTCTCCCTCGCTCTCCCTCTTAGCCCAGCCCCCTTGATCCCCTTCGTCCATTGGTGTCTTCGGGGTCTCCCTTTTTTCTCTTCTCTTCCATAGGTAGTCCATAATGAGTGTCCATTGGCTTTTATTATGACTTGTCCCCCTCCCACTGGCCGCCTTCGCCCTGCCCATGTTTTGTATGTCTCAGTTCGTCCAGCGCCTGACGTTCAAGTTCGCAGAACGTCACGTCCGCACTTGAACTTGCAGCGCAGGGGGCTTCACTATACCCCCATCACTCTCTCTTTGCAAAAAAGTCATGAAGAGCTCCGCACAGCCCGCACCGCACTACTCCTCACCCTCTGTATGATCAGCAGCTCATTGCTTTTTTTTTTCCCTTGTTGGCTGTCAGACGCATCAATGAAGATATTTCATTTGGAGTTTACCTTGTAGGAAAGGATTTCCCAATGTGAACTCAGCTGAAAATCCGTCACTAAACCAACATGTCTCGCCGCAAGCAGGGCAAACCCCAGCACTTGAGCAAACGGGAGTTTTCGCGTAAGTGGAGATACATTGCATTTCGACTTAATTTCATTGGTTTTTCCTCTCGGTGACCCATCTTTTTCTGTATACGGCAACTTTCTTTTAATACTTAGGATACGTCCACCGCTGTCCTGACTAAAGTGACAAATCGCAAACATATCCAAGACTACAGGTTATCTTTATAATCATCACGAGGTCTTCTATAGGAAGTTTTGGAGCAGCGTGACAGGGAAGCTCAACTTGTGTTGGTTAACGCGTTGTATAACACAGCCTTCAAGGTTTCTTTCGCCATTAAAGGGCATGCATGAGCTTTATGGCCAGAGACCTTTGCCTATATGAAGGCGGCACAGAGTTACAACTGCTACCATTCACTTAAGTTTCCATGTGCACCTTTTGAAGCACTACTACAGTGCAGGTCCTTTTTAACTGTAAAAATGCATTTACAAAGGTCCTAGTTGGTTTGGACACGGGGAAGTGGTGTTTACACACACATACACACACACACACAGACACACACACACACACACACACTTGTCCGAAGCGCAAAGACCTCGTGTGCGTTACCTACAAGGAATGCAGTTTCTTTGCAACAATTTTTTCACCGCTGGCGTTTAAACACGGCATATCCAATCCATTTGTATCCATAAATTGCATGAACACGCAGAAATCTCCGTGCGCGACACTGTTTTGAGATGAAGGAAGAGAAAAGAAGGACAGTCGTTTTACGCGCGTGTATGGTAAAACTGCAGGGCATTGATTTTGATTGAATGTCACATTCTTCGCACAGTTTAGACCAATTGTTGTTTGCCGAAGAATTATTTTGCTCCATTCGTCGGTTAAGAGCTTTATCAGTATATTGCTTTATCAATGCACTCTTCGCGCGTCAGTAAATGCGGAGACGTCTCCAGACTAGGTAGGCTGTTTAAGTGTAAGTTAGAGTTCGAAATTAACAACCTGTGCTTTTCTTTTATCTTTATTCTTGTATATATTTCTGCATGCTCTTCTTATTGCCGCTGAAACAAATTATGCTCTGGCAACATTTATTCTATGATTTGTCGGAAAGCTGTCAGATGGGTTGCCAGTGGGGGGCGCAATTTGATTGTAGTCCTACAGGCCACTCGTGAACTTGAACTTGATCCACTTTATCCTGTCCTGCTTGACCAAGCTCATGCACAGGATCGGTTCAGCAGCAGTAGGTTATTACATATTTTATGTTCTATTGAATGTATTCATATTTTTTCTAAAGGTACACTAAAGGTACAATATTCCCCACATTCAAAGAGGATCCAGAAATAAAGTGTTTACAAAGAAACAGTTACAGACCTTAAATTATGAAGAAAAAATGACCAAATAGTATAAATATGCTTTTGTTTAATGACATGAAGATTTTGCTTTTGACCAGTATAATTCTGTTATTGGTTATGACCCGAATCTGTTTAATTTACTTTGGAATATTAATTGTTTTTTTTTTTTAAATTATTGCAAAATAAATAAGACTGCATGAAAACACTGCAAAATTCTGTTCTAGTGCTAACTGTCAGCTTTCGTGTTGCAAAAGGGCACCATTAGAAATTTAAATAGGCACTTCCTTTTAATTTTTGCATTTATTTTAAAATGAAAATAATCCCTTTGGTGTTTTCAACGAGGGACTGTAGAATACAATGAATGATCTGCCGGTATTACAGGGAGTCATAATACTCTAAAACAGTAAAAAAAGACCTAATGATTTTTCTGATAGTGGAAGAGACCTGCTGCTGTAACCCAGTGGGAAACCTTCGCCTAAACTACTTTAAATTCTAGCACAGTGTGATATCAGAAAAAAAAAAAAAACACATTATATTTTAGCTTTCAAAGTTATTCACATCACTCTTGCTTGACATCAGAATGAGATTATTTGGTTTGAAGAAAATCTTTCCACCTAAACCAATCTCATACACCTTGTATGTGTCCATGGCATAAGCTGGTTAAGATAAGTAAAATAGGGGTGAATTCCCTCATCTTTAATGCAACTCAACATACAAGTAACAGGGCCTATCTTGCATAGTCCCTCACCACCTTCTCATCTGACCTGATATAGAATTAAAGCTTGAACCGGCGGCAAGAATTCATCACATCTTATCTCAACATCCCAGTCGGGGCGCCAAGTGTCGTTTACCATGTGGCTAGATGACTTCTTTTAAAATGCTCTCTCTGTTCACTCTCTCTCTCTCTCTCTTTCTCTCGCTCTACTTCAGGGACCTACTCCACATCCAACCCCTCAATGTCTAACCTTGGTTCACGAGATCCCAGCACTTTTAACGAAATGGGGTCCAATCATCTTGAACTCAAATTAGAATCTATTTTTTGATTCTCAGAGGTGTTAGGTTCATTAAAAAAGCGAGATTGGCAGCACAATAAAGAGGGTCAAGCAACTTAATCGTTTGACTGCTGCCTGCGAGCTGAACATGTCAGTCCTTATCGAAGCTGTCTGTGTGCTCTTTCTTCCTTTCTGCCTTCTTTCTTTCCTAAAAATCCCATCTGCACATATACTCCTCGGCCTTATTCCTTTACAAGAAAATATAATAACAGTGTATGTAAACTCAGAAAAATATCAATTCTTGCTTCACTACATGTCACAACTGTCTTTCTTCTTTTCCTTATCCAGCTGAGCCGCTCTCAGGTGTTTTACCAGAAGAAGACTCTCAGGACTCCCCCAGCCTGGGAGTGGCTCAGGGCGAGCCCCTAAAAGGGGACCAGGACCTGCTGACCTGCGGCCAGTGCCACTCTCGCTTCCCCTTAGCTGACATCCTGCTTTTCATTGAACACAAACGGAGGCAGTGCCACGGTAGCCTCTGTGTGGACAAACCTCTGGACAGGCCACCATCCTCCCCACTCGCCTCTCCTCTTTCCACATCCTCGTCACACTCGCGGACCCAACATCAGCACCAAAGGAGGGTGCGTCAACCTGTCGAGGTGGCTGTTCAGGTGTCACCGCAGGATGAGGATTGTTTATCTGCACCCTTGCAAGGAATAATCCCTAAGCAGGAGAATATGACAGGTAAACACACTGGAAGCTTAACATGGCTGCCATGCAAGAGTAAACAGATGAGCAGGAGAAATTTGCATTCAAGTGTGAATAGAGTCTTGAAGCTCTAGATTGTGTGGAGTGGGTCACACTTTTAAGGTTCATAGGCAGTTTATCACAGAAGACAACAAATACTCGCTGAAATTTCCCTTCTAGTAGTGAGGATGTGTCCAATCAGCGTAACCTGACGGCGAAATGTCTGCTGCTACATTTAGGAGTTGCGAATTTCCCTCAGTAGAGTCATGAATACACATGAAGATTAATAAGGATATTGATAAAAGGCACCGAAAAAGACGCATGGAGACAGACAAAGAAACAGATTATAAAAAGACAGAGAAAGAAGAGATCAGTTTCTTTTGGTTTGTTGCTGCATCACAGATGTGCTCAGATCCTTTGGACTTCACATTCTCTCTCATGTGGTCGCGAGAGATGTATCTCTATCCCTGCCTGGCTTATTACACTGCCATATCTCTTGTACCCTCAAATATGCGCCTGCTGAAGCTCACTGTGATTCTAAAATTAAAGAGATAGGAAAGAATGTAATTACGTTGATCTGTCAAGGAAGAACTGTTTATTTGAGGAACACTACAGCCACTAATTGTCAGTGTTTTTCTTGATTTGAGTAATTAAGGACTTCTTAAGGCAGCTAGTTGGTTTGTTGGTTGTCCACTGGGGCTAAATGAGGCTGTTGTGAAAACATGAGTTGCTGTGCAAACAAGCATGGGTCCCTTATGACTGGTTTTATAGAGTGGAGTTTGATTTTGACCAGCCCATTTTGATGTTTATTCATTTCCTTTAACAGATCTGATAGCATGTGCCAGACTGCGCTGATTGCCTGGGCAGTTGTGATTGAATTTGAAGCCAATTCAGGCTGAATGCATAGAGGGTAGTTTTCAATAATGAGCACTACTGTGCTGTATTAGTCAGCGCTTCGGCTTTGCAGATGGCATTGTAAAGGGCTACTGTTATTTGTTGTCAATGTTTTAGCACTCTGCCATACAGAATAACCACTGTTCATTAGTGTGGGGTTTGTTGAAAATCTTTCTCACAAACTGGGATGGACGCACACATGCTCAAAAAACACACATTCTTCTGACATGCCTCTTGGCCTTGTCAGCTGTTCGAACACGCCTTTCCTTGCTCACTTGGATCATCGTGCAATGGAGTTCACATGATATCATGAGGTCACTAACACTGTGCGAAGAACTTTATTTATAGGTCTCATTTCTTTGGACATTGTGTAACAGTCAGGATTTCCTTGGGTTAATAATGAATAGGTTAAATTGACTGTATGTGGTGCAAGATTGCATCCTGTTATGACGCCTCACCTCACCTTTTGTTATCATCCTGTTATAAAATCTGAGGTCAAAATTAACAGTCTGTGCTGCAGAGTCTGTGCAGGACATCATATCAGTTATACATGCATTGCATATAGGACGGCCTCGTCCCACCGCTTTTTTTTTTGTCCAAGATTGATGGATACAGACTGGCAGTGCCAGCGCGCCACCCCATACTCCATATGCTAGCTGCCATGTTCTCTTACCCTGCTCAGTTAGAGGCTGACACTGAGCTGAGGCATCTCAATATATACTGTTCCTACACATGCCTCAAGCCCAGTCCAATCCAGGCGAGTGTATGATGAATTACACCCTTAAAGATTTCCCTGCATCTTGCTCCCCTGCATCATTCAAATGAAAGTGACCCTTCCAATCTCCACCCCACTCCTGAAATATCACTTGACACGGACGGATTTCCATATGGACAGCAGTTTGCGAAGGCAGCGGCTCTGGCTAGGTTAAGGAAAGTTGCTGCTTGACTAAAGGGAGCTGACACCCAGAATGGCTGAACTTGTAGGTGGGGGGATATGAGAAGGGTGAGGGCTGAGGAATTAGGGGCAGTACGTAATAGACCGATAGCTCGAGATGAAGCTGTGCCCCTCAGTCTGTCTCTACAGGACAGCTGAGGCCGTCTGGGAGTCTCATGACTGCAGCTGGGGTTTGGGTCTGCAGTCTGGGGCTCTGAGCTGTTAGACGAGGGCAGAGCAGCCTGCGTACCGTCATTTGCATGATAAACAATTAAAGATATGCATAGAGACATCGTAGCTTGTCTACAGACCACGGTTGTCCCAGAAATAGAGCAGACGATGGCTTCTCAAGCAAATGTGATTGCAGTGTATAAAGCTGCTTTTATTTCCCAGCATAAAATTGCTATTAAAGAGACAAACCGGTAAAGTGGATTCAAAGTTTTCATTTACATTAATTATTTCATGGAGTAAACGCAATTGTTATTAGCACAATAAATAAATTAGAGTCTAGTCTTTATTAGATACACAACCACAGTGCATATTGTCTTCTTCTTGACCTATTTACAAGAAATTACAAGAAAAGATTGCATGAATTTTGTACCACATTTTTTGAGGTATTATTACTACATTGTTCTGCCCTGTATTTATCCATCCCAGCATTAGCACCCTTTTGAATTCTCACCAGTGTAGCCACGTGTGTTAATGAGGCCACTGCAACCGTGGAAATCGACCACCATCTCACACTTCAGCTTCTTTCCAGCGCCCTGCCTCCATTGTAACCTGGACTCTGAATCGATACTGAGTCAATTACGGCAGCCACCTTTCACCCTTTTTTCTCTATGAGGAAGAAAACATTCAAACAACAGAGAAGCATTTCTTGCAACACCTCTGTGGCTGTGGAGCATTTTCTTGCAGCAGCTTGCCTGTCCTGTTTCTCCCCGTGTGTTGTGGAGACAAAGGTATTTAGCAGGCTCCATATTGGCATTGTGCCACCTTTCTCCAATATCCCCTCCTTCACCAAGCAAATACATATACACACAGGGTGCCTGTCATGCAGAACTGGGGGGCTGGGCAGTGCGTGGAGATTGTGCATTAGTGGCGGCGGTGGGGGGTGGGGGGGCTCCTTGGTAGCGATATCTTTTCCTGTGTCCAGTGTGCATATGCGTCAGCAGACATATGGGTCACTGTGCAAGTTTATATCCTGTGCTTTTGTTTGGGTGATCACTTTAATTGATACTGAAAAGGCAAAGATGCGTGCGGCTGCAATGATTGGACACCAGCTAATATTTTAACATAAGGACTCCATTGTCTGTAAAAAGTGACTCTAATTTGATCCTACAGTCGCTTTGGGCTGTGATAAAATCAGTCCTATTTTTGGCAGTGGGCTCCACTACGTTTTAATGAAGGTGAACAGGAGTGGTTTTTAGGATGAATTTTTCATGGAGCACATTTTTGTATGCTGAAGCCAAGCTCTAAACACCCACAAATGTTGTCAGTGGAAATTCGTCAGCCTTTGTTGTTGGATTAAATGTTAGTGGTTCTGGCTGTATTCAAGTCTACTGAGTGTTTACATCTTGAGTGCGGATGCTGTGAAACTAATGTACGTGTAAATGTGTACATTTATGTGTGTATAAGTGTGGTTTTGACCACTTAAAATGTTTATAGGTTTCCGTGTGTGTGTAAAAGTGTGTGTGTCTTGCTGTTTGTAGCTTTACTACCCTGGGCGTGCAGGCTGAACATGAAAGAGTCTTTGACTTGGCAAGCCTTGCCTGAGGACACCCCTCTGAGGACTATGCCAGGCCAGACTTGGCACACAGCAGTGGGCCTGAGGGACAGGCTGGGCCTAAATGTGTGTGTCTAAGAGGGAGTTAGAGGAGGTGTGTCTGTTTTGTGGGTTTAGGAGGCAAAACGTATGGTGAGGTGGTGGCTATGACTGACAGTGGGAGTGTGTGAAGTTAAGAGCAGGTATGCAGTAGATTGTGCGTGCTGTCCTCAGGGCCTCCTGGCTTGGACTTCCTGTGCCTCTGTTTGTCTTCTAACAACTCCGGCATCACAGCCTCGGGCCATTCAGGTGGAGGCTAGCTGAAATATGCACACACACACACACACCTACACACACAAACATGCATGTGAACATTCAAAACTAGGCTCCCACAAATGCATGCACGCACCCACAGATGCACACACACCTGTTCTATGAACACAACAGTGCACACGCCTCCTTTAAAGATGCACACATATGCTACAGTGCACACATACAGTGTAAACCCCCTCCTGTGAACCTGTGTTTTGTCTGTAATAAATGTGTTACGGTAGAGGCCCCATGATGTGTTGTGAGTTGATGAGATCTGTCAGAAACATATGATCCTTATTTTACCCCCCTCCCCTCTGTCCCTCCCACTCTCTTCCGCTTAGCCTTTCCTCTCTGTCCCTATCTCTTTCTCTCCCTCCCTCGCTCACAGCCTCTCTCCACACATCGCTCCAGTAGTTTGTCTTGGGGGAGTGGAAACTGAAAGTTTTGGCTACATTAGTGTGTCTGCACCTCTTAAAGCCTTCCAACGTCCACTCTAGAGCTCATTCTCACTCTCGCAGATTTGGCTGCAGAGTGAGGCAGACATAAACACTCACACATACACTGCCTCCATCCATCCCCTTTACCCACTGTCAAACAAAGCTATACAACAGAAACATTCTTGTTTGTCTACAGCCACGTCATGCTGGATGAGAAAGTATCCTCAGAAATAAGCATGTCTTGCTCCTGTCCTGTCAATACTGTGGCAGGCAGTCACATCACGGGGTCAGAGGGCATCTGACAGCATCAGGGCCTGTCATGCCAGCCGCCGGCTTCACCACCTGCAGGTTAATGACTTTATTTTTAGACAGAACAGAAACAGAGAAGAAAAAGTGTCTTTGATACAGCTGTTGCTCAGGAAGTGGCAGATGAGAGCAGAGAGGAGAGAAGTAGTATTTTAGGAAGTAGGCAGGTTAGTTTGAGGTGAGAATGGGAGCAGATTTGACAAAGTAATTTTCCCTTTGATATTTTCCTAAAAAAATACCCATTTTGTCATAATCCTGTAAATCTTTATTTAGGTCACTGAAACCGAACCAGATTTGGAAATTTTGTATCTCTAAGAGTAACACACTATCACAGCTTCTATCTCTATGCAGAATGTCATCTCAACCTCTGATATTCCTTTTGTGACTGTAGCATTTAAGGGTGTAGTGCTGTTGGATGGTTGCTTTGTCTTTCTCCAACTGAAGGTGATAATTCTGAGGCCATGGGAGAGCCACAGTGACAAGGACATTGTGTTAGTCTGATCCCACTGATCCTGGTCACTATCTAGTTTCTTCCTCCACAGTCTGGCTCACTACAGGTTTCAGTGACAGTACTGACTTGTCAGAACTGTGAGTCTGTTGGTGTGTGTGTATCTATTTGTACATTTGAACTTGGTTGGATGGTTGCGGACAGCTCAGTCTTGCCCACCTCATCTCAACCACAAAGTTACAGGACACAGGGCCTTTCTGTCTGATGCTGCACTCGTGAAAATTCCCAACCTTTATTCTTGGTATATTCCTTGGTGGGTGCTCAGAAATGCATTGCCTCCTAATAGCTCAAATTAACCATACATTTCATCTTAGATTCAAATCCCAGATCTTTTAAACATTCAGAAGATAGTTAATTCATTTACTTTTGAGAGTATCTTGATTTAGTCATTAGATTAAATTTAGGTTGTAAGGTGGTATCGGCATACTGCAGTTTGCTTTGCACACAAGCATACGAGCACAAGCTTGCACACAAATGAGAGTGATGCACACTAGGTGATCACTTATGCACGGATGCATGCATGCACACACATACCTCCACAACTGACCCCCAGCCATCATTCCACACAGACACACGCATGTACGCACACTCATAAATGCACACTCCTGTCCCAGGCACCCTTTACTTTTGCAGGCTGAATCTCACTGATAACATGCTGGCGCCCTCATTTAAATTTGAAGCGCTTCTTTAATCTTCAAAGGCCTGATTGCTTTATGAATATGCATGGACTGAGCTGACTCTCAGTTCATTACCTTGTTGTAAATTCTAATGACCATTAGGGCCCTGCACGGTAATTGCCAATTGTTTTGCATTTTTGATTAGCCCATTACCGAAGCACATTCTGAACATGTCTGCCCTGCCTGCCTGCCAGGCCACAGCAAGAATCGGAGGGAGGGGGAGAGAGAGATGAGAAAATAAAAGAAGAGAGTGCAAGGGAACCTAGTGCGAAGGGTGGTGAAACACGGTTTAGGCAGCGTAAATTTTGAGGCTTGGCTCAAAGTGTTGTTTCGGGGGGAAAGTGGGGTGAGCTAGAAGGGGGCAAAAAAAAAGAAAGAAAAAGAAATGTAAAAGCTGTAGAATTGGATGTTCCCTAAGCAAGCTCCATCCTGCTTGTTTCTGCAGAGCTTGAGTGCAAGAGTGTGTACCTCACTGCATTTATGTCAGCATGCGTATTTGTTGACTCTGTGTGTGGATGTCAACTTTACTATGTGTATGTACCCAAGTTTGCGTGCAGCTGGATAGGGAGGGGTGCTGTGTTGGGAGCGGAGAGATTCTGATAGTGCATCCCAATGCACGTTGTGTCTGGGACTCATGAAAGATTGATGGTTCCTAGCAGAATGGCATCAGCCTGCTACAACTTGATAACATCTAATGGATAATTTAGCACTCTAAAACCTGCAGGCCAGTCCACCTCTCTAGAAGGCTAAAGAGGACAGCAGCTGCTGGGCTTTCGGGGCCGCTGCTGTGACTGTTTGTTGGAAAAATAAATGAGAACAAACAGAAAGATGTGTAAGAGAGGGAGTAAACGAGGCAGGAAGACAGAAATAAAATGCAGAAGTGTTTCTGTGACCACGATTTGAATATCTCAACTGTGTTGATTGCCCAGCTCCGGTCACAGCAGCTTAAAAAAATAAAATAAAATAAAATAATGCATCTTAACTTGAAAATATTCCTAACACAGTCCTCACTAGCACTTCAGGAGCTAAACTAATCCAAATATCTAATTTAGAGCTTGTAGAGGTGGTTTACTGGACAAAAAAAAAAAAAAAATCAAATTAAAGTAATTATAACCTTATTTTCCTTTTTCGCTCCTTGCTGCTACAGTTTCACAATTGTTGCTTCCAACTGTATTTATAGCAAAAAAAGCAAAGAATATAATTACAAATGGAAAAGTCATGTCACTGCATTTTTCTGTATGACAGACCACCCAGATATTTTGATCCATAAAATATTGCTTGTGTGAAGAGGGATACTCATTCAGTTATGATTCTTCTTCTCTCTCCCCTCGCTCTCTTTTTCTCCCTCTCATGTACCATTCATAATCTCCGTAGTGTTTACACAGAGCTTCGAGGCCTACTGTCAGTCTCTTATTCCCAGACTATTAAGCTGTTGACAGTTTGGTTAATCGTCCCACAGTTTGACTTAAGGGGAATCAGAGAGAGGTCAGCAATGTCTGTCTCCAAGGTGTGTTGAGAAAGTGGCTTACATGTGTGCGCTCTGTGGCATGCCTTTTATTGGGAGTTTGTCTCATTTTGGATGGGTGGGTGAGCAAGCTGTCAGTTTGTCTTTGCCGTGGTTGTGGAGGAGCCCCAAACACATTACAGAAATGATCAAGATCTGGATCAGCTATAGCAAGTTCCTAGTTAGAGTTAATAGGCTGCCTGGATGGTTTATATGCAGTGTACGGATGTTCATAGTCTCATTCACATGTGAGAGAGAGACATAACAGCATCAGCAGGAGCAGCAGCAGCAAGGCCCAGTATGTCCAAAGGAGGCTTGGGCAGACAGCATGATAGATGGCTTTGTTAAAGGGTCCCAGGGTGTCCCCTGAACTTGAAGCACTCTGTTTATCTTGAATAGGAGACGCACATAGTATTGGGGGGCAGTGAGCAGGAGAGGGAGAAAGAGAATGATATAGCTTTCAGGGGAAAGAAGAGGGGAGATTGCGGGCCGGGCTAGTGTCTGAGCAGGCCTGCATGGGGGTTGGGGAGGTTAAGGGGGGGTCGTGAGCAGGCACGGCTGCTGGAGAGACAGAGAGGAGGGAGGAGGGGCGGGGGGGAGCTTTCCTAGTAGCTGTCCATTAACAGATGAACTTGGCAATGGTCCAGGCCTCAAAGGTCTTGGGAGACAGACACACATGCACATATATTCACACATGCACACACATAGACAGATGTACACTTTCCTGGTACCTGCTCACTGTGGATGGAATGCCACCATGGTTCTTTTTTGTCCAGAGGCGAAACAGGACACGTCTCTGGTTCACCTATGTCAGAACCAGTTCAGACCGGTTAGTCAGCCAGGCCGAAGGAGGCAGACGGACGGGCCTTGTTGCTCAGCCCTCCTCTTCTCTCTCTATCCTCGTCCTCCTCCTCTGTTTTCCAGGCTTTAGTGGAAGGAACAGAGAGAACCTCTAACCTGAGGGCACAGGACAATGCAGAGGAGAGAAAAAAGAAGCGGGGGAGCGTGGGAACAAAGCGAGAGACGAATGGATCCGGTCGCAAACAGGGTGGGAAGAGGAGAGAAAAGTGTTTGGTTGTTGTTGGTGCTCTCCTCTTGATGGGGCAACATTAGCTTAACACCACTGCTGCTATTGTGTACTGAAAACATGACGGCAAACACGAGATTGGGGGAAAGAATTTGATGTGGAAAATGCACATAATGGACTGTTGTGCTGTGTGGGCGAAAAACCGCCTGTGTCAGTTGCAGCCATATTCCATATAGCATACTGTATGTGTCGGCGTTGATGAACGTGTTTGTCTGTGTGAGCTGTAAAAAATGTGGACGCAACTTCTCTCCTAATTATGACTCGGATGTGTCCCTCGAGTTTTGAGAGCAAGCTGTTCGCGATTCTACTTCAAATGTTCTCAGCTCACACACAAACCTTCCCTCAGCATGGCAGATCAGAAGGCTCTGTCACATCACGAACATCTAAGGAATTCTCGGATGCCACATTTTTGTCACTTTATGATTGCAGGTTTTGAAAAAACAGAGCCTCCCACTTTAGAATATTTATGATTTTAATAAAATTGCTTCTGTGATTGACAAGATGTTTACATTTTTGGCCGCTCGCATACTCATAATTTTAAGTGAAAAGTGGGGTTATGACTCAAGCAGAAGTGTGTAATGCTAAGGTGAGAAAACTGACTTTTTTTTAAAAGGTGTGATACTTGTGTGAAAGGTTGGTTGTGAAGACGTGGGGATGTTTAAGAAAAGGAGTGGATTAGGTGTCACCTTTTCAGCTAGCCTTGCAGGTGTCTGCCACTCTTTTTTTTACCTGATGCCTGACTTTCTCTCCCTCACTTCTTCTTCTCTTCTTCTGTTCTCGCTCAGAGCCTTTTGTTATTTGATTATGACAAATGGACACCAGGGAAAATCTTTAAAGTTCAAGTGCAGATTTTCTTATCTTATCTTAATTGCAGTAATCTCTTTGATTTTTCCCCCCAAGTTTAGAAACAGTTGATGACTATAAATGCAATGATTTTATAAACAAGTTCACATTCGAATCCAAAAAAAGACAAGTGTGATGTTTTAATATAAGGACAATAGATTTGATTATACGTACCCATCACATGCATGCTGCAGGAAAAATGTGGATAATATATATTTGCATGACTGTGAGTGTATGCACTTAATTGTCTACATGTAAATGTGTGCAATCCTATTTGCATGTATTTCACACATGCCCACATTAGTTTGTTATTTATAAAGAAGGTTCTTCTTTTTATCTTCCCCCTTTACTTTCAGCCTTCAAGCTATTGCTCTATTTCTTAGAAACATGTTTTCTTTCCCAAAAATCTTGTGTGGCTACTTTGGTGCTGAGGCCAAAAAAATATCTTGCTTTTATATATGTGTGTGTGTGTGTGTGTGTGTGGGAGAGAGAGATGATGGCTGTTTTTATAATGCCCCCTGCAAATTTGCATATGTATATGTGCAGATTGTATGAGAAGAGCTCTCACACTTAGAGCAGTTGGATGGGGAGGGTGATGGGGGCTGCTGCAAGGGTTGTGTGTATGGTTTATGTGTGTGTGTGTGTGTGTGTGTGTGTGTGTGTGTGTGTGTGTGTGTGTGTGTGTGTGTGTTAAAGGGGAGTCTTATTGGCGCTTTCACCCCCGTCAGACAAAGCCGGCCACTACTCCCAGATGGTAGCCTGCTCTCTTCGGCCATGTGTCTGGTATTTGTATGTGTGTGTATTTGTGTGTGTATGTGTGTGTGGACACAGACATCCAGAAAGACTGAGTGATGGAGAAATTTGTGAGTGTTTGTGTGCATGAGATTCAAGCAGATGCTGAGAGATGGCCATAACTTGAGTAAGCATACATAAAGACATGTAAAGACTGTGAGGCTTTAATTTATCCTTTGGATGGGTGTGCATGATGTGCCGCGTTGCGTCTTGTTTGAAATGCATTGGAATACATAATTCAAGATAGATGGACAAGAAAACAGAAATGGATAATTTGAGGACTCAGGGATGGACAAAATGGGACAAAAAGATGGGATGGAGGAGGAGAGACAAAGATTGGTGATTTTTAAAGGTGATGACCTAGAGATGTCAATGGGCACCTCTCTAATGGGGTCAGCCTTGAAGACTAGGCGTCAGGATTATGTTTACCTCAACTGTCTGCTGGGCAGCAAGACAATGAGTCAGGACCTATGAGTGTCTCTCATATGTCATGCAAAAAGTATTCAACTTGGCAAATAATTCTAATGGTACAGGAGTCCAGATATTCAATATGAAATCCTGCCTAAGGGTTCTGTCTAAATCCTGGTGTCCCCCTGGGGGTGTATGTTAAAGCAAGCCTTCAGCCCTGTTAAGAAGGGGCTATCTATTGCTTGGACAGACTCCAGCTTCTCTGACCTTGATGTTTGTTTTCCTTGTATCCCCAGACATAAACATGCTTCTCGCATCCAGACGCACAGACAGTCAGGAAGTTATCCTCTCTGATGTTTTTCTCTTGCATCTGGCTCCTATGTGAACACAGGACAGAAGTAGTGGGTTTGAAAATTTGTGTGCACGAGAACAAAGTCAGGCGAACACAAATGTTGTGTGAATTTTTCAGTGTGCATTTTTTTACACCCTCCACCACACACACAAACACACACACACACACACACGCCTCCGACTCAGGCCCTTCTCTTCTCTGAGACCTGTCAAACTGGTTCTCTTTCATTAAAGCAAAGCCCTTCTCCGTTTTCTTGACCAGGTAGTATTTTGTTATCAGACAAGAAACTAGATTCCCTTATGACAACCTTTTGCCCCACAGCTCAAAGTGCCAAGATAACTATTCCCTCTTTATACCTTTATTGAGGCAAGCCCTTCTCTGCTGGTGAACGGTCTGGCAGTGCTTTCTGTGCTGGACATGCCCTGTTCTCCCCAGGCTCTGGTACTGCATTGGTCTGCCAAGTTGCAGGGCCAGATTGCCTGTAATAGGCCTGCCATTTCCCTCTCATCATCTGTCAGCACTCTGGATCCAACTGCAGGGTCCAAAGAGGGCTACCACTCTCCAATTAAAAAGGTTAATTTGCCCTCGCCGATCTCTTCCGCCTCCCCCCCCCTACAGCTTTACTATGTCTTCATTAACACTCATTTGTGTCGGTGTAGCTTTCTTTTCTCTTTCTCTCTCATTTTACTTGGTTTCTGTAAATACTGCTTTAAGTTGAAAAGGTAAGACTGAATGGCCATTAACATATTTTTTGAGCCAGCATATGAATTAAATTGCTGTCAGTGGTTTCAAAGTGCTTTTGTAGCCTTGGCCAAGCAAATAATGTTAAATTCAGCAATCAGTCTTGAGCGCACAACTTCCTGCTTAATGTCACTTTGATTAACTGAGCAGTCTCAGTAGAGGATGCATGGGCTTAAAGAAAATATATTTACAGCTTTCTTGGAGAAACTAAAATGAGAAGATAATTGCAAATCTTGCTCATATCTATCTATCTATCTATCTATCTATCTATCTATCTATCTATCTATCTATCTATCTATCTATCTATCTATCTATCTATCTATCTATCTATCTATCTATCTATCTATCTATCTATCTATCTATCTATCTATCTATCTATCTATCTATCTATCTATCTATCTATCTATCTATCTATCTATCTATCTATCTATCTATCTATCTATCTATCTGTCTATCTGTCTGTCTCTGTCTGTCTGTCTGTCTGAAGAAGATCTTAAAACAGCAAAGATACTGCGCAGGACCATAAAGCTCCCAGGCAGCTGGAAGAGCCCAGCTTGAAGGATAAACTGGGGCGTGTACTTGTTTTGAAAAGTTTCCTCAAACTCAATCAAGCTTAACAAATAGCAAAAAACATCCTAAGCTTTACAGTAATTCTAGGAAGTCCATGAGATGACGGTGAAAATAAACACATGCCTGTCCAGTCAAATGAGGAGAAAGATTGACAGCTCTTTCCGTCTATATGGAGGCCATACTTCATTGTTATTATCCTCACACAGTGATGTCAGTCTCTTAAGCCTAAGTCAAACCTGAGTGGATGAGCAATGTGCAAGTGAGACTGAGATCCACCTCATTTAAACAGATGGAGAGGAGTACTCCATCTCCAGTACGCTTGGTACTTTGGTATTTTCTTTTTTCCTCTCAGTTACCTCTTTCTCCCTGATCTTCGTAGTTCTCTTCAATGTTGCAATCTTTTTATCTTGGAGGGAACTCCTCCTCATCCTCTCCCTCCCTCCTTCCCTCCCTCTCTCTCTCTGTTTTTTTTTTTTTGCCTTAAGCTTCAGCAGCGGTGTCACATGGCAAGATATACATGTGGACATGTCGCTTTGTGATCCCAAAGCTCAGGAAGGAAGCTGCCTCTAACCGCTGCCTGTGCTGCTGCATTCTGTCAGTTAGCACTGCCGTCAAAGCTCCATCCTCACGTCCGGCCAGCACAGCTAATAAAATATTTGGTTTGTGGATCTTTTTGAGCAGGATATTGAGATAACTGAAATATAGATAACGCTGGATTTGGATTTGCACATTTCTCTTCATTTGTCATAACTCCTTTAGCCATGATTTTAATTATTTTAGACATTGGACAACTTTTGCCGTAAGTTATTCAGAAGCCTTTCTCCTTACATAATACAGCTATGGTAAAAAAAAAAAAAAAAATTAGCTAAGCTAAGTTACAAAAATATGATTTTTTTTTTATTCTCACAGAATATAACACACGTTTGATGAGAAGTAAATTTAAATTAACGAAAAATTCAGCCTTGTCTGTACAGTTATTTTACCTAAATAAATCGGTTGTAGCAGCTGTGTCATCATCTGCTGTTGAGTATGAAAGCTGTTAAGTATAAATGAAATTGGGGGGTCATTCCTGGTAGTTTAAGTGATTAACATAAGCTAATGACTTTGGAAGGATGAACAGGAGGTGAAGATAAAGGGGGGGGGGGGGGATGTTGTCTGGCTCCCTCACCCACCATTAAAGGCCTGCCCCTGGACTGAGAGAGTGGGCCAGTTTCCCATGCACGGGCAGCACACGCAGGCCCTCTTTGGTTACACAAAATGTCTGCCTGTATGGCTACGGAGAGAGATATTATTAGCGTTATTTTGCCGGAGTTATATGAGAGCATGGTGCTTTTAGGACCCCTTGTTTGAGTGGCTGACAGACACTTGAGTTTGTGCTGCAGATTAAATGAAATTTTAGCAGCTTTTTCTTGGGACTAGGCCATAAAACCACACAAAGGAAGCAGCTGCCACTAATGTAATCTAGAATGGGGTGCTGCAGTGTAAAGCTGTCCACCACTCTTTTGTTTTTGCATTCTTCTCTTCTTTGCAGCTCTTTATGCCTTTCTTGACACCCTTCAACTACACCCCTTCCTCTCCTGATAATATCCTTGTTCTCTCATTGCCTTTAATTCCTCTTTTCATCAGCTACCCCTCCATGTACTGTAGAGGTGATGAAACTGGGGGAGAGCAATAAAGGGCATGTGTTTTATGAGCAAACATATCTTTTTATGTCTTTATATATCTATACAGCGGTGTCAAAGGTACATGAGATAGCATTTGGGTCATCTGCAAAGCATTCTCAGCCACCTTGGCTTTATTTTCTATAGGCCTACACTATATCAGCTAGAAATGTATGGAATGAGGAGCTATGCAGGTTAACCTTCTGCAAACAAAGTTAATTTTTCAGAATGAAACACAACCAGTCTGCTGACCCTTGTGTCAGTTGTCATGATTTCTCAAAATGACAAGGTGGATCTCGGGGATCTGAGAATTGAGAAAAAAATTCTGCGATTGTATAAGTAGCATGCGGAAGAAGCTGTGGAAGGAAGACTTGTTTGAAGTTGACGTTTGTATCTGCATAGCAAATTTTTTAACTGGCCGGCGATGCTTTACTCAAGTAGTAACTTCTGTAAATGAAGTTTTATAGTCTGTTAGAGAAGCAATGGCACAAACATCTGGCCCATAAATCTCAGGTGGTGCTGCAGAGTGCAGTCTGAGGAGCCAGTTCTACCTATCCCCTGATCAGCCATTAATCCAAATGTCTGCATTTCCACATGCATTTATATAATGTTTACAAGAAGTCTTTCTATTGTAGGCATTGCACTGTGAAGTGCTTCTGTACCGTCTAATACATGTGAAAATAACCTGAAAGCACAGTTCAATGCATTGCTTCTGCAGTGTGCATACAGCAAGTATATGAGTTTGTATATTTCCTATGGTTTTTTTTGAATATGTCTTGCCACTGCCTGTTGAGGAATGTCTCAGCTCATTGGCCCTTTCTGTAAAGAAATAATGGCTTTGAGGTGGACTCAACCAGCCTGCCTCCCTGCCAGCTAGCTGTACATGCATGTGTCCTGTTCTGCAGCTGTTTGTGAATAAATCCTTCTGTCACTAAATGCACACAGGCTTTCTTCACCTGTCCTGCTTATCAACTCTTTTTGAGAAGTAAAAGCTCATTTTGGTATTTTTCGAAGACATCTTTTACTAGATTTAAAGTAAAATACGATTGCTTATTTGGAGATTATTCTTGCTGAAATTTGGACTTGTTACTACTATTATCTCTCTGATGTGCTCAGTCTGCCTTGGATTATTTTATCTTGGTTACCTTTGGTTTTACGCAGCCTTTGTAAAAACAGTAAATTAATGTTTTGCACACTTGCCCACCAACACAACATGTTTACTTAAAGCTGATGACTTCATAGGAACAGTTCTTTTCCCCCTTTTGCCACCCTCCCTTTTTGCTCCTCTGCTTTGCTCTCCCTCTTTCCATCCTCAGGGTAGGTTGCTATAGTCCCCCTTATAAACATAGTAATCTATAGGAGCCCTAGACCCAGACAGATTTTTGGCATGGCTGTACAGGTAGCATTCCAGCACGGTTTGAGATCTTACGGCCCTAGCCTCGTTAAAAGCCTGATTTATGCTTTACAGCTGGGCACAAAGGAACCTACAGGTTGGCTACCTTAATTAATATCATGCTCACTACAGCTTGGACCTATGCAAGGATCTGACACACCTCCGGGGAGAATATGCAGAAAGATCCACGTGATGGTAGATGGTGTGAGTGTGCACGTAACTGAAAAGACAGCTGAAAAAACAAAAACAAATACAAAAAACTTGTACCTGTGTTAAGCATGCTTTTAAAAGCACATGCAGTGCAGCCAAACTGAAGCCATCACTGATATATATGCTAAATTGGTCTTCAATAGCAATATTGGTTATGGGTGTTGGCGTTCTGATCTTTAAGTCCCATTCTGTACTGTTTGGCCCATTATCTTCCATTCTTTGCTATAGTGGCTGATCAGACCACATGTCTTCAATTAGTAGGCAGGAATCTGGTACGGCGAGACTCGAAGATGAAGAATTGTGTGAAGCATGGCCTGCTATTGCCAAGCATATGGCCCATCCATCTTACAGACTGTTATCGATGGTAAACGTTACATGTACATGAACTGAATGCCTTAAACCTGCTCAGTCTTCTCTCCTCCAAGTTGTGTTGCTGAGAAAAAATATAATTTAGCATGAAGTGCAATCAAACTTCAAATCACTGATTTGGCAAATTATTTTAAGGCATTAGACCAAATAACAATGAATAAATAAAAAACAAATCAACAAATGTTATGTGACTTTTTGGCATTAACCTCTCGTAACACTTCATATTACAACTTGGTAATAACATGGTAATAACATGGTAACCATGTACAAATAAGGCTGCAATAACTACAGTGAGAGCAATCCTGCTGTAAAGGTCTAGAAAAGGAGCCCAAAAAGAAATATATATGGGTCACTTTGGATCTCTGACCACTTCTTCGCTCTCTTATGTCTCTCCCTGCTTCTGTAGTAAGGGGCTGAATTTAGGGCTGAACAGGAGGCCATTTTGCAATTTTAATCAAGACTTGGAAAGCGCCTGGGCAGAGCAATGGCCCAACACAGTTTTCTCCTTGATGAATTAATAATGTAATGGGGAATGGAGGCTTGGAAGAATGGATGGTGGTTGGTTGGGGCACTGAGGTCTCACTGTTAGGGCCTGTGTCCTTATTATGGGATCAGAGAGCTTCATGTCCTAAGCTTCAATTCCAGTGTGCTCTTCTTGGTAAAATAAGTGCTAAGATTAAAAAAGAAAATCACAGAATATAATGATCAAATAATTCTGTAACTTAAACTGTGTCTTTTTCCTAAGGAAAATGGATTTGTGAGCTAGATCTGACCCTGAGACACCCCTTGATCTAAAGAGTCTGGCTATTGATGCTTCCTTAACCACTCGACCACCGTGTGCACAGTCACACACACCAGATGGGACGCGTGTTAAACCCTCAGCCTCCACAGCTCCAGGCCACGGGACACTCCAACACACTGGCCCTCTTGTTTTAAAGTGCCATGTCCCTCCACAATGCCTTGAGGCTCCTATGCATAACGAGCTGCTATGCTTGGCCCAAGCTCACATGCCCTGGTCCTCTCACCCTGAGGTGGTAGGACAGGGTGAAAAATAACTGCATGTTTAAAACAGCCCTTGTTCACTGATATCCAAATGATGACCCATGCCTGAGAGCTTCTGGGGCTACTGTGAGCGTGTTTATGAACAAACAACTCAGGTCAACATCAGGCAAAACTTTGTGTTTTCTAAAAGCTGTCCACTTTTGCACAAGGCAAAGAAAATATAGTACTGGTATAGATTACCGTTGATCCAAGTGCATCTGAAGCCTAAAACCACCACAAAGACCATCAAACAAATGCACCTTCAGTGCTGATTTTTTTTTTTACAGAAGTATTAGTGCAAAGAGTTTATCCTTCTCATTTGTGTCAAGTAAAAGTAACAGAGAGTCAAAAAAATTTGCACACGCTGGCCGAACGGATACATTTTGAGATATACCTGGCACAAAATACATGCGAGAAGAAAATGAGAAGTATTTTGAGACACAGGTGTTTATAAGTGAAGAGTCCCTTGGGGTTTAAGAAAAGAAGGATTTAGAGAAAATTTTTTTGCTTGTGTGTGAGTTACAGTATCTGTGTGTGATATAGGCCAAAGGTAAAAGCTAATAGATGCATTGAAAGGGGCAAGGGAGAAGCTATGGGTGGGTTACAGAGTGTGTGTGATTGCGAGAGAAAGACCTGCTCTGACCTCTTTCAGTGCTGTCATCAGAGCGTGTTAAGAAAATAACGTGATGGAAAGAGGAGCATGCAGGCTGCATCAGGGACAAAAAGGGAATGACTTCAACCTTAGACAGGCTTAAGTGTTTACTCAGTCCAGACAGATACACTGTGTGTATGTGTGTTACAGTGTGTGAAGCTGTTTTTATCTGTTCGGATGTCCAGAGATGCACAGACTACAGGTCCTTGCCTGTAGATGAGAGAAAGTCTCTTTAACTTCTCTTCTTCTTAAACTTAGGCCAACTTCGTGTTTATTTTTCATCTGCTTTGCGTTTTACCCCGACTTTTAATTTATTATTTATGTTTGGCTGTTTGTGCAAGTCCATCTAGGAGTACATGGTAGTGAATGCAGATCTTGCCTCATACATCCACACATTTCACTTAACGTAGTCCCTATTCCAGAGGAATAGAGTCAAACGATAAATAACCATGAAATTCAACATGAGTGTTTATTGCAAGAGAGCATCCTGTTCTTAAAGCTACCATGGATTTCAGTATCTTTATAGGTAGATAGGAGACTGCTTAACTGGCTTTAAACAATTGCTATTTCATAAACGATACAAGGATGTTGCAGCCTGGCTCATTCTGTGCTCTGTCCAGAAGCAAATGAAGCAAAAGCACATAAAGACACAAATATGAGGCTTTATTTAAAGTAAGACAGTTTTTCAGGTCTGCACTTTGTGTTTCCAAATTTTAAACTTGCAATATGCTGCCTTCTTATTGCTCAGAGTAGTCAATAGCTCTGTTTATCAGAGCTTTTCTGTAAGCTCTTTGGTAACGTGACTTCAGTATGCATACATTAGATCTTCAGAATTGCTTCCATGTGGCATTTGTGATGTTTTGTCCATCTTCCTACATGTCTGTGAAGACATGTAGTGGGGGGGAGGTCAGACACAGGGGCCTGTATGCTCCGGTGAAGCCGTATCGCGTCCTGGCAAATGGTATGCAGGCTCATAACGCGCTCCACTCATCCAATAGCCGGAGACGAAACAGTTTTGACAGTGTTGAATGCCCTGCCCCGGGGGCCTTATCATCCTTTGCTGCTTGCCTGCCTCCTTCCCCTGTTTCTCTTCTCCTGATGCTATCTATCTAGAGATTTATGCAGAAATGTGCAGCTAGTCGACCTCCCTGGTCCCCTTCCATCCTTTCTGCAGGGACGGCAGCCTGTCATAAGCTGAGCTATGCAGAGATAGTGAAGCTCAGGCTCTGGCCTCATGTTATACGAAGGCTATCTTGACATTGCACTTGAAACACACATGATGCTTGTAAGAAATGACAGAGATGCGCTCATGTGAATGTTGAAGGTTGTATAACCCAAAATTGTTCGTGTATTTACAATAATCTTTTGTATTCCACTGATTTCTAATATATTGTGTTATGCTCTTTGTTAGCCTATTTTATTCTGCTATCCTCCCCCTAAGCTGCAATTTATTGAGACATATCTTTTCTTTGACAGAACACTTTTCACATTTCCCCTCTGAAGTGCTCAGAGACTTCTCACCCATCTGGGATATTGCCCGAGTCCAAAAATACTCCTGCTTGATTAAGTCTTCTTATGTACCTGGATATGTGTGCTTAAACTGACACTTGGCAGTTTGCAGTTTCTTTGATTCCCGTCCTTTATTTAATACCTTCTCCACTGAGCATTGGCTTTTGTTGACGGTGGTTTGATCCTGTGAAACGGATCCCAACTCAATAAATAATCTCTGCGGATGCTTACATAAGCGACGGTCCATTTAATTAGACTGGTTAAGCTTAGAAGCCCAGAGGTCTTTTCACTGTACTATTAGAGCTAGGATGAGAAACAATAGTGCGCGGCCTCCCACTGTCACTGGTAAGCAGAGAGCAAATAATGATCTGCATCAGAGACACGGCTGGCCCTGCCTATTATAAGGTCTGCCGGACCCGAGCCGCACCCAAACACGAAGCTGTCCAGCTGCGCTTAGTCGGAGTGGATGAATGGATGGAGAGAATGATAGATGGAGTGAAAGAGAGATGGATGAACGGGTAGATGGATGGTCAGTTCAAACACAGTTCAACTGAGAAAAGATCAAAAAGACTAAGGTTATGCTGGGAAACAGACAGCGTAGAGTGATGCAAATTTAAAATTATTCTGGCAAGTGTGTTGAATGCAAATACACAGACATGAATGCATGGATACTACAGGAAACAGTCATGTAGTCATTCTAACAGTGAGTGTGCGTGCTGATTACAAAAAAAGGCACAAAATTATACGAGAACACACATTTGTCTACTGTGTATGGCGCATTCATTCATTGGCCTCTGTGTGGGTGCCATCTGTGGTTTCTTAGTGGCTCAGAAAAAACTCCCAAGCTCAACTGTTGCTCTTATCACCTTTCATGAGAAGGAGAAAGGAAAGGTAAGAAGTGTAAAAGTCTGATTGGGAACAAAGCTACAGCCAGCAGCTTACTTTATACTGGCACAGGCCTTCAAAGACCACCATGCATCTTTATCTGGAGATCTGCACCCCCTCCCCTGTCTTGCTCATGCCAGCTGCTTTTCTTCTCCTAGTCTACCTCTGTCTTTCCCCGTTCCTTTCTGTTTTAGCTCTCCATTCTCCCCCCCCCCCCTCATTGTGTGTCTCCTTTTCACTTTCCCTACATTTGTGCCTTATGTAGTGAGTAGTGGTCAGCTTCCCCATACTGTATAATGTGTGACTCCAACACCAGTCAGTGTTGGCTGGTTTTCTGTTTAGTAAACTGTATTTCCTGCATCCGGCTTTGTCTCAGGAACAAGTGTTTGTCAAACAAGCCTTTTGTCTGTGGCCAGTGGCTTAGCGCACCATAACGAGCCTGGCTGGGACAAAGAGCTGGGTGTATGCGGCTGTGGCAGAGAAACACAGACAAACAGATCGAGACGTAGAAGTAAGAAAGAAGGTCAAGGCCAGTCCATTTGCTCTATCAGGTTTCAGGCACACACACAAAGAAAGAAAAGCAGAGACAGAGAAAAAACTTAAGGTGATAACATGTATGAGGCATATGACAGATCCTTCTCTTAGTCTCTAAAGCTGCTAATGAAAAATTACAGTTCTGTTGTTAACTGAGCTGAAAGTCATGTAAACCAAGAAGGCCCCTATTGTGAGCTTCTGTTACTCCCCCATCTTTTTCCTCAACCTCTCCTTTCCTGCTTCACCCTTCACCCCTGTCCAGTCCCTGACTGTGAATACCCTAATGACATAAACAGAGTGGTAATCACATTAACAGGAGTTACGGCCGAGGCACTCTTAAGAGGCACTGTATTGACAACCCTCTGTCTTCCCGAGGCACTCACTCCAACACCTATAAACACTTATGAATATTGGCAAAGACCTTCTATTAGCATAATCACTTTTCAGGTGTGTGTGAGTGCTCTCTCGAGCCATAGCGACTGATAACTTTGAGAAATGGCAGTGACACACTGTGTCCCTCGTGTCTTCTGTCTCTGTGGCTTCCTCCTCCTTTGGAAGCCAAGCAAGCTAATCCTGTTAGCCCATTCCTCCATTAGCTAAATGACCAATATCAGTGAAAGCTGCATGGTCACACCAGGACAGGCTCAGCCCACTATCGCAACTGGTCAAGGACAAGAATAAAAATAAAAATGGAGGGCATGGTAAGTCTGCTAACTTTTTATTGTATGGCTAAATAGTTGTAAACAATACATCTGTGAGTGGTGGGTGAGGAAGAGAAAGCTGTTGACATGTTTGTGTCAGTGCATCTTTAACTTGCCAGCACTTGGTCAATGGGTTGTTTTTGTGTCTGTTACTTGATTTTGTTGTGGTTTTGCCAGTGTGGAACAGCGTGGTATAGCTACTCTTTGTGTAAGTACATGTTGTTGAGAGAGTGGAAGTATGACTAATTATGGGAAATGGGCCATTAATGATAGAGGAATATGCACAAGCAATGTGTTCCTCAGTTGCCTAGAATTTCTGGATTCTGTATGACTTTGGTCAAAATTGTTGGCTCCGATGTTTTGTGAGTGTTGCTGCGAGGCTACCTTATCTTCTCTTTGACTTATCATAATTTCTCTTCTGTCCTTGCAACAGGCCTACCCCTAGATCAAATCATTTCTCTCTGATATCAGTGCAATGTCCATTAATATCACAATAATAGCCTCCCGCTGCTTTGTGTTGCAATGCTTCGAAAGTCTTTGAAGGAATTGTTAACCTCCCATTTCATTCCTTTGACTGTGTATCTTCTACTTTCTATTTTTCTTTTCTCTGTCATCCTTCTAACTTTTTGCTCCCAAACCACCTGCCCTTTCTCACTTCTTCTATATTCTTTCTGTCTCCTCTTTCCTTCACAGTCTCTTCTTTCAGCCCCTGCCATGAAATGGCAGCTAAGGGGTTGTCAGTGTGGTTTCTCCTCTCTGCTGATCCTATTTCAAAGGGACGTGTAGATTCAGCATTAGCTCCAGCTCTCTTGCTCTTCTGCTCTCCAGCCCTAACTCATCACAGACTTAAAGTTACTAGAAGAAGAGAAACGGACTGAGAAAGCGAGGGAGAGCTTTCCTTTATTCTATTAGAGGACAGACTCATTTATAAGATCATCCTTCCTCCCTCGCACAGTTTCGTGCTTCTCCATACAAGCAGAAAAAGGAAAAAAAAAAAACCCTTCAAGGCCATCAAACGCCTCGTCAGAATGTCTTTTATCCTTTTGAAAAGCTGTCCTTCCATCCCTTTGAGGACAGCTATTAAGGACAATAGTGGGCTTATTTAGATATCTCCTCTGCCATTGTTGTAAATCTGGGCATGTGTTGGTCTGGCTTGTTGATGCCCATCAATGTGTCCACTGCTCGGATGGGAATAACAATTATCATCACTGCTTGTGGCATGAACACAGTTTGTCAAATGTCTATAGATGGAGTAGTGATTGCATAGCACAAGACATGCTGGTTTTGATGCATAAGAAAATGAATTGAGTACTGGCTTTGAAGTGCATTCTTGTGGCTCTTGTGTCCTTCAGAAATATGGTGGGTTGTCATTAGGAATGTCTCCTTCACGCCACACTTCTCTCCTTTGCTCCCTTCCTTTCCCCCTGCCTCCTTCCATGATCCTTTAGTGCTCACTTTCCTCTAAAAACATGGACGTCTCACATTCCAGCCAGCCCCTCCTTCTTTCTTGTCCTTCACAATAACAAAAAAAATTAATCTGTTTTCCCCCCTCATGCATATATACTGTGTGCTCGCACATTAAGACGGGGATGAGGAAGCGTGTAGACTGAATCAAAGCAAAGTGAACGGGAGAGGCCAGGTTATTGCAACTGTTTTACAAGTGACACGGGGCTTTCTACTTAAAGCCATAAAAACACACACATATTAAGGAAACATACATATAGCAGTTAATGTAATGGGCACGTTTTATTTGTGCTTATGAGAGAGGGAGAAAAAAATGTGTATGGGCAAATGGCTTTTTTATGATGGAAAAATTCCATAGTGGGTCAAAGCCCCTTGCAGGTGGCAGCAATTAACTGTAATTTTTGCAGATTGTAATGATCCATAATTTACCAGTATACCCCCTTCCAACTCTTTTCAGTCAAGAGAAAAAGGTTTGTGTGGAGGTTTGATTGGGTGCACATTTTAGCTGTGTCCTGGTCTTTAAGTGAGATTGTTCGGAGGGGGCCACATTGACTCTGGACACATAAGATAGAGAAACAAACCAAAAAACACCAATCCGTTCCCTATGTTGCTCATCCACCACATCCCTCCTCTTTCTTTTAGACTGTCACTATATTTTTCTGGCCCCTCTCACCCTTTTGCTTCAACAGTAGAGGGCTTAAAACATGCAAAACTGTCCATCCACCATCTTAGGGATCACCCATAGTTTCAATCAGGCACACATAGCCTATCATCCTCTCTCCCGCTCCCTTGTTTTCCCTCTTCAAACACAGTATGGCCATGGTTTGGGTTCAGCATTGGCAAATGACTTCAGAAAAATGCCCTCAAGTGAAAGAAGAAAAAAGGGAAGAAATGATAAGAAACCCCAAAGATGAAAGAGGGAGCACATTTGCAAGTGGCGGATGCTTCTTATTTTGCATATCTCTCACTTCTTCTTTCTCCTTCTTCTCCTTTTCTATTCACCTGAGAGGATTTAAATAAATCCATAAAGCATGAAATATCAGAAATAGAAAAGTAATGCATGAAATGCATTTTCATTGGAGCCTCCCCACCCACACACAAACACACATACCCAATTTTCCTCTTCGCTTCTTTTTTTTCCTGTGAATGTGTGTTTTTTGTGATAAACGCTGGTACAATTTATTAACATGTGACCTCTTATTTGTATTCAGTGTTAATATGCAGCATCAGATACATGTCCCACTTTAGCCCTGCTAATTCTGTAAACAAGGCTTTGGAGGGGAGATGAGTGTTTTTAACGAGATTAGGCGTGCATTGTCAGGCAAATCTCAGGTCAGTGTGCAAGTGCTATTGAAAGTCAATTATTGTTTTAAATATTCCTATGCCTTCTTCCCGTGTAATTTGTGTGTTTGCTGCCTGTCTCTTGTAATTGTGTTTTATCTTTTGTTCTGTTAAGTGTTAAATCTAAATTCACACACACACCTACACACACACACACACACACACACACAGTTTTCACATTTTATAGCTGAGATATTGAGCAATAACAATTTTACTAAGACGAATAATTTGCTCTCTTTAAATAGAGTGCAATTGTAAATTTTTTTTTTTTTAAATGTTATTCAATACCTTCATCTAATCATAATAGTTCTGGTCAGAAGTGATCGCAGATATTTTATAGGCTGTTGTCAAATTAGTCTATATTCTCTTGGTTTTTGATAATTACTTTACCTATTTTAAAACCCTACTTGCATTATTTAAGCATCATGTTTCCTTTTATAATAATATATGGTGTTAATAAAATTACTAATGTTCTTTTTATAGTTTGAATCTCCCAGTTTACATTTATTTTCTCTCTGTGTGTTTCTTTTTGTCAGATAAAGATGAGCCCAGCAGTTACACCTGCACCACATGCAAACAGCCTTTCACCAGTGCCTGGTTCCTGCTCCAGCATGCCCAGAACACCCATGGCTTCCGTATCTATCTGGAGAGCGAGCCCGGCAGCCCCCTCACCCCTCGTGTGGCTGCAGCTCCCGGAATGGGGGGTGACTGTAATTCCTCCCAGCCCCCTCTTCATGCTGTACACTTGGCTGATGGCAGCCCTTACAGCCTCCTGAGAATGCCGGGTTCTGGGTCTGGTCGGGATTCAGCGTCCACGCCTCGTGAGGGCCGCTATCCCCGAACGCCACCGCTATTCAGCCCACCTCCGCGCCATCACCTCAGCCCTGATGACTTAGCCTTGGCAACACACCATCCCAGTGCTTTTGACCGGGTGATGAGGCTGAACTCTGTGCCATTAGAAGCCCCTCAGACCATGGACTTTTCTAGACGTCTACGTGAGCTGGCCGGAAATGCCACAGGAGGTTCTCCGCCTCTTTCCCCTAACAGACCCAACCCTATGCAACGGCTGCTGCAGCCTTTCCAGCCAGGTTCTAAGCCTCCATTTTCAGCAACACCTCCCCTCTCCACCTCTCAGTCACCTTCTGGCTCACGTTCCACACCTAATCCTGTAACAAATGCAGTCCAATCGACCACCCCTCTCAAAGCAAAATCTTGTGAGTTCTGCGGGAAGACCTTCAAATTCCAGAGCAACCTTATTGTTCACCGGCGTAGCCACACAGGGGAAAAGCCATTTAAGTGTCACCTCTGTAACCATGCCTGCACACAGGCTAGCAAACTAAAACGTCACATGAAGACACATTGTCAGAGTAAGTCTTCACTGCTTAATGCCAAGTCAGATGATGGTCTTTCAACTGCTAGTTCACCTGAACCTGGTACGAGTGAGCTGATGGGCAGTGCCACAGATGCACTCAAGTCAGTGGTGGCAAAGTTCAAAAGTGAGAACAATGGCCTTCTGCCTGAAAATGGAGAGGAGGAGGAGGAAGAGGAAGATGATGAGGAAGAGGAAGAAGAAGAAGAAGAAGAAGAAGAGGAGGAGGAGGAAGAAGAGGAGGAGGGGGAGGAGGAGGAAATTGAGAGAAAGCCTGGAGTAGAAGAAGAGGGAAGGAATGACTACCGATTTAGCTTGAGGCTTGAAGGGGCTCGCCATCACCAGAACAGCGAGGCTCTGCACCCACATCGCCGGAGCTTATCCAGGGAGCCTATTGATGAAAACTCAGCCATAGAGTCAGACCGGGCAGATGACGGAACCACTACTACTATCAATGGCTTGAGACCTCTATCTAATGACAACATGTCCAGGAAGCTGTTGGGTGGAGGGGTAAGTCCTGGTTCCCTCAGTCCCCTGTCCAAGCGCATCAAGGTAGAGAAAGACCTTGACCCTCCCACTCCCACAATCCCAAACACAGAGAACGTCTACTCTCAGTGGCTTGCTGGCTACGCTGCCTCCCGGCAACTCAAGGACCCCTTCATCAGCTTCACAGGTGGGGACTCCAGACAATCACCCTTTGCCTCTTCATCTGAGCACTCTTCAGAAAACGGCAGCTTGCGCTTCTCTACTCCACCCGGTGAACTCGATGGGGAACGTGCCGCATCAGTACGGAGCGGCACCGGCAGCGGGGCCAGCACTCCCCACGGTGTCAGCGGCAATGGCAGGCCGAGCTCGAAGGATGGTCGCCGCAGTGACACCTGTGAATATTGTGGCAAGGTGTTTAAGAACTGCAGCAACTTGACTGTGCACCGACGCAGTCATACTGGAGAGCGGCCCTACAAATGCGAGCTGTGCAGCTATGCGTGCGCTCAGAGCTCAAAGCTCACCCGTCACATGAAGACCCATGGACAGATGGGCAAGGACGTGTACAAATGTGAAATCTGCCACATGCCTTTCAGTGTATACAGCACTCTGGAGAAACACATGAAAAAGTGGCACAGCGACCGCCCTCTGGCTAATGACATTAAGACTGAGTAGGCAAAGAGCAGCATGCTGGTTGCTCTCTCTCAGCTCCTCTGGCTAAAAAGCAACCCTGGCTAACTAGCCAATAAGTAAGGGGAAAGGACAACAGGGTTAGACACCAGTACACAGTACAGCCCTGTTTTCATCCCGACTGGAAGAAGCTAGATGCATGATCCATTACCGGGGCAATACTATTGCATCACACTTAAAACTTTTTGAGCCTTTCTATTGTGCAATAATTTACACGTTTTGTATTTTTTGTAACTGGACAGCATGCTCTGTGTGTTTTGGCTACCTAGAGAGAAAATTGTCCTCAGCTGGTGGGTTTGGTTGTACATGTGTTGCTGTTTATACTTTTGATTTCTTCAACATAAAAAAAAAAAGACTTATTAAAACCCATGCTGCATACAGTACATACTGTTTTACATATCATGTACAGTTTTGAGTTCAAACATAGTGGGCAGTGTCATATAATCAAAACATCAAGACAAGCAGGGTCACACTTAAAAACTGATCTTTGTGAAAGATTTTCCATGCAACATTTAGATATGATAAATATATATAGAGAGAATTAGGCCGCCTATGAAATGCTAGGCACTGGCGCCATTAAATATTTCTTTTACAAACAGCAGTGAAATTAACAATATGGTGTGAAATGACAACAACGAGTGCCTTGGATATTTTACCTGCATTAGTTAATCCTCCTTTTTGCTATAAGCTCGGAGTTTCAGCTATAAAAGATTACACAACATTTTGTGCACATATGAAATAAGCAGGTCCTTGCATCAAGCACCTGTACGACCCTTGTGTTTTTTTTTTGACTTAGTGGAGCATAGAGAACCAGCTAAAACAAAAAGAAAAAAAGAAAAAAAAGATTACGTGTATCTCTGGTGAATCATTTATCTGCTTGCCTCCTGTAGATTTTTTTTTCGAGATTACAGTTCTGTTTACGGGCATGTTACATGCTTGAGTTTGGTATAGAGTTTTGGTATAGGTGAATATGTTTTTTGGTACCGTACTGAGGGGGTACTCTGGCGAGGTGTTTTACCAACATAAAGCTCTTAATTTTTCAGAGTTTATTTTCTTTGATAATTAAACAATTTGCAGGTGTTTTTTGCAAGTAACACAGAGTAATGTTTCTTTTGTGTCCGCCAACAGCCACTTGAAGACCCCAGTGTGGGATTTAGTTGTTGTAAGCCAGACAGATTTTTTCAGGTGAGGGTTGGGTGGGTGTAAGAGCATAAGGGTGGATGATGTTCAGGGTAGTAAGTGGGGAGTGGGTTTACCAGGTGTCTCTACAATTCAAAAATCTATGTCGCTGTAGTGTTATTTCCTGTCACCGCATTAGATCTTAGAAACTGTTTAGCGATCCAAATTTTTTATAACAAGTCACACTGAAATCCAAAATGTGATTCTAAATCAAAGGACAAGAATATTGAAAAAAATCAGCAAATTTTCCCTCGCAGACAAGGTTTTAAGTTTTCACATTTAGTTTTCTTTTCGTTTGTCTAGACCTACGCGTGGTAGCCATGTGTTTTTTTTTTGTTTTTTTTTTTTTTAAATTTTTAGTCTTCACTCCCTGTCATTGTTGATGATATAGCACTTGTCACTCTGCCTTGGATTCTGTATCTGTCTCTCTAATCGGAGGTACAGTCGGTTGAGTATAAAATGAGTACCGGATTTCAGGTCTGGTACTGCCTACGTGCACTGTTCAATTTTCCCAGTTTACAGTCGGACGCTCAAGGGAAAACTAGCTCTTATGCTGACAGATTAGTGTGGTGTCATTGCTTTGCATTAAAAGAAAAAAAGAAGAAAAAAAAGAAGAAAAAGAACGTTGAACTAGAAACTGTTGCCAGCCATGTCTCCTTCTGAGAACTAAACATTGGTTTGGATCTTGGAAGTAATAATGCAGGAACTGCCATAGAAACATCCTGCTTCATACTACAAACTATAGAAATATACTGCTCAGTACAGAAAAATAAAAATTCTACAAATTTGATTTAAACAGATAAGTAAAATGTGCTGTTGATTTTTTTAAAAAAAAAACAAAAACGTAAAACATCAATATCTTTAGGGGAGAACCTTATTTAAATTTTGTTTGTTTACTGTTGTTTCTCTTTTCTGTCCTGGAGACACCAGGACACTTGATCACTATGTAATGAACTGTAATGTCTCTCATGTTTTTTGCCTTTATTATACACAAGTCTTCAGGTTGAACAAAAATTTGCATTGGGGAGAGATTTATGATATATAAATATATAGAGAGAACTTAAAATACTTAGGAAATTGCACACTCATGTAAGTTCCTATGTTCAAAACACATTTATGGTCTACTTTTTTTCCTGTATTTAGAATGGTATTTGAAATTAATGTTCACTTAGTGTAGGCACTTATAGTATTTATGTTGGAGCCTGTATTTTTAACTGTTTTGCCTGTACTCTTTAAAGGTTTCAATGTACCCTTTTTCTGTAGTGAAAAAAAAAAATCCCAACAAGCTGCCACCGTATATTTTCTTAATTTGGCAGGATAATATAGTGTGAATAATTTGTATGCTTGAAAATAAGTATTTCTGAAAAATAAAATGTTGTGGTGTTCCCCAAGGGTGAGAGGTCATATGATGGCCTTTTCAGGCAGTCCCGCTGGAGTGACCACAATGAGGTAAAAACAGGTGGTTGTACATATCTTTTTAGTTTGTTTTATATATTTTTCTCTCCTGCCATTTTATATGCAGTAATACAAGCTATTGTTGGGTTTTCTTGGTAGAAAAGTTTTTACTGTCTTTGATCATGTACCACCTAAAAACATTCCAGCTGTTTTGCTTTTTTTTAAGGACATTTTGTCATATGCAATCAATTCAACATTAATCTGAAAGATTTTTTTTAATTTTTTTGCTACAGATTGTTTTTTTTCATTGCCAAAAGATCCACGGTGCTTTATAATTTAAATATGGTACATCTCATATGCAAGGCATATTCTAAATAACTGAACTCATGCGAAGAAAAGTTTGGTACATGTTATCCATGCTGACGGTACTAAGGTACATATAGGTTTTCAACCTTATTTCATCCTGTGTATTTACTCTCAAGCTGTTTGTTCTAACCTGAACTTGAAGTTGACCTTTGGCATTGGTTGACATTATTTATTATGACTACAAACACGCATGTTCCATTCAGAACACAGTCACTGCAAAACAAATCTGTTCAGTTTTCTCTCTCCTGATGAAGTGTGATGGCTTAATTTCTAAGATGACCAAAGGTCATTGACCAACATTTACAAGTTCTTGCTTGAATTAAAGAATTTATTGTTGTTGTTTTTTTCAGTTATGGAGATGCCACTCTATTTTCAGCCGTTGTCTGCATTATTCTCTTCACTCAGCCATTTTGTCTTGAAAAATAATAAAAAGTATTACATACATATTTGAATTTGGTGCTTTTATTAATTTTTTTTGTCATAGTATGCACAGTCACAATACTGTATAAGACAATTAATAGTGTTACATAAACATTTTAATACATTCCACAGATATGTTTGCATGGGTCAGCTTGGATCACATGTCATCAGGGTGGAAGTTTACAATCATATCTGTGGGCAGTGGCCTTGTTAGGTCAGCTAAAGATCTGTGTTATATCTCCAGCAAACTTCTATTCACCCTAACCCCCTAGTTTCCCCACCCACACCTCTAGCAATAGCTTTCTTTCTGTCTCTTTTTGCCCTTCTTGCCTTTGGTCTTCACTTTTATCGTCCTTTATCTGACTTTATATATGTGCCTGTGTCCAAATCTCTTTTTTCTTTTTCAGACCACTCCTTTCCCTGTTTCCTCCTAACCCTGCTGAAGCACTGGAGGGCAATGTGACAGACTAATCGCTTTCCTTGTCCGAGCCTGGTGCTGTTTGCCTAGCAGGGCCAGATTAAAGTTCACAGATAGAGAGAGGTTCCTGCTTAGGCCAGGTGTTGACAGTTGAGATAAAGCAGAGTTGCAAGGAAGTGAGGCTGGTTGGGTGGGTGTTGGGAGAGAGGAACCCTGTGTGTGTTCTTGCACATATACACACTTCTAATCTTTAGCAGGGGGGTTACTCCCGCCCACTAATCTAAGATCACCCAAGTTCAATGTCAGGAGTACAACAATGCTTTGGTCCACAAATCCTGCCACCAATCAACCCATGCATAGCAGACATACTTTTCCCATAGCAGACTCTTGGCCCTTGCCTGCAATTCCCTGCCTTCCTCCTCCTCCTCCTCCATACATAAACATATATCCTTAACTCCTAAATTTAACAGTCACTGCACTCTGACTGCAAAGTTTTTTGTCTTGTTTTTTGTGAGTTTTACCTGTTAAAAAATTCTTATAATCTTAGACTAGTTTTGTTCATGAAATTTGGGAAAATAATGTCAGAGAAAATAAAGAATATATTATACTAATCTTACAAGAATTCTCAGTTGGAGGGCAAGAAATGTATTCGTTTATTATGTTAATTAAAAGACTTCACAAAAAGTGCCGTGAAGATGAAGATTACTACCTTCCTCTTTTACTTTTCCTATAATTTATCTTTCTCATTCGCACGTGTTTGATGCTGTAAAGGCCTCCCAGCATAGCTCTGGAGAGCGCGTCCAGCAAATAGCAGGGACGCTAAATCAACTCGGTAATCCTCCCAATATGCTGCTTCTCCCTGCCCAATGCGCCCTCTCTGTCTGTTCCTCTACCTTGCTCCTTTTCTTTATTGCTTCTTTTTCCTTCTTGTGTCAGCTGTCACTGGATTGTGCTTATTTATTTCTCCCAACCCCCCGTTATTCATTCCCTATATTATATAGATTCTCTCATGCTTTATTTTTGTTCTTGCCTCTGATTCAGCCTAATTTTTTCTTGGGTCTGAGCCTAACTCACGAGTGTCAGTAGAAAAGGCTGAAGAGCAGAGATGGCGAAGCAGACTGCAGCTGTGCTGGGGTGCAGCGAAGAGGGGCCTCGTCCGGACTCCTTGGAACAATATAAAAGCACTAATCACCCAGGACAGCTGACACCCAGTGCCTCACACATATACACACCGTTTCATAGACACACTCACACATGCACAAAGATCTGAGGATTGCCATTATAGGGTGGAAGGAGAGAGCTCTGCCCAGACAAGACTTGCAGGTCTGGCCTGGCTGGAAAACAAAGTCTGTGTTTTGTCTATGGGCAGCAATGCTTCAGGGCTGAAAGTGATTTCTCATAAACACGGACATATGTATGTACAGTGTGACTATGCACGCAGATGCTTATATCTGCTACACAGCAGTCACGTATAGAACACACGCATGAAAATTTAAAAGGCAGTTAAGTACAGAGGGGTATAAAGGAAAATTTACCCCCATGCATGTTTGTATGCAGACAGACAATCAAACACACATGCTTACTCGGGAACACAAACCACATAATGGATTGGGTGCTTGCACGCTCACAAACACACACACAGACACACACACACACACACGTGCGCACACAAAAGTGTCTTCGGGAATGTGACCTTTTCCCAAAAGCCTCCCTTTCCTGCCTCAGCTCCCCTCCCCCTCTGGCTGTGTGAAGACTGAAGGGGTCAAGGGTCAGGTTTTGGGGGGCTGGAGATTAGGTTTCACATGACTGAGCACCTTTGTTGGGGCAGGCCGGCAGAAAGGAAACGTCCAGGAGGGTAGCTGTGTCTGTCTGAGGAGAGCGAGAGATAGAGTGAGGGGGGGAAGGGAGAAAAGAGGGACAGACGGATGGATGTGTGGATGAAGTTGAAGTTTGGTCAGCGACGGCTGAAGTCAAAATGCAAGACTGAAGAGGAAGTTTTTGAGAAGGGCACAGGAGAGGAACAAGAGATGAGAATGAGAAAATGTGAGAACATAAAAGAAAAACCAGAAAAACCTAACCCACATTCCTCACTCGATAGCTCTGCTTGCCTTTCTCCGTGCACTTCTCCCTCTCCTCCCTCTGTCTCCTTCTTGCTATGACCATGTGGCCTCTGTGTCGGGCTGTGGCCAGCCAGTGTCCTCAATGCCTGCTGGCTTTGCCGATCTCTCCATGACCACACAGCGAGAAGAAAGCCCCAGCCAAAATAGTAAACTGGATCACAGCAGAATCAACCCCCTCCTTTGCCTTCTCCTCCTCCTCTTTCTCCTTCGCAACATCTGAGTTGTAGTCTGCCCGCTAGACAATATATGGCGTAACTGGCAGTGAAAATCTTGGCGGAGACCTGGATTACCTCGTTTGTGAAGTATTGCTTTAAATGTCTCTGTGTGTAATTTTTTTTCCTTTTTCCTACTTCTCAGACCTAGAGAGAAATATTTTAACGACGTGCAACATTTTCAACTAAATGACTCACAGAGGTGGGACTGGTACTGCTGATGGCTTCCAGATAAGGTGAAAATTTTGACCTCACAGCGAAAAAAAAAAAGGACAGGGGGTGAAGCAAAGAATTTCTTGAATACAGCACTGGCCATAATTGGGTGGCCTCTTTTGGTTTCATGGTGCACAATCAAATATGGGTCTTAGGATAGATGTTGCAATTCTGCATATTAATTATATCCCAATGCCGTATGTGTCTGTACTGCTTTACAGGGAGGCACTATATATGTAAGAGTCACTGCTATTGCATTGTATCAGTATGTGGTTGTTCTACCTTTCTTTGAAGACTACAGGATTGGCTCATTCCAAAGCTAGTGTGGTCAGACTGGAAGAGAGATTGTGGACGATGGAGCAGAAAAGGGCAGTAGATCTGAGACACTGACTGATCTGACCTTGAACCTCTGTAAATTGAGCTTAGAGTGACACAATGTTTAACAGTTAAACACCTGCATCTATGCTGTCGTGGCCAAATAAAATGTGTTTATATGTGTACTTGTGTGTGTTACGTGTATTACACTGGGGTGGTGTGCATGATATATATGTCCAGTTTAGTGCATGCTTATATTTTCATATTTGTGTTTAGGTGCTTGTGTGCTCTCCAGGTGCAACAGTACTGGCAGAATTTATATGGCCAGTAAAACAGGGTCATGCTATCCATACCCTCTTGCCTTGTGTGTGCTTTTCATTTCACCTGCATGTGTGTCTGCATGTGTGCGCTGTATGCTGTGTGTGCAACTGGAGACAGCAGGGCGCCTGTTTACTGTCCTGTGAATAAAGAGCCAAAGTTCATCCTGCTGGCCTCTTCATGTCCCTATATTGCATATTTCAGTGCCTGTTAAAGCTGGACAGTAATTTATAGCTGCTAAACTATGTCACCCATCGAAGCAAATCTCCGAGTTATTAATTCTGACTTATATTTAACTACCAAGATAATCTTTACATTGTATTTTTAAATGTGAAATGAGAACACTGAAATCATGGTCATACATGTCCAGTAAATATAAGGTTACAGCCAGATGACTGTACAGAAGCATGTTTTATGAAATAAAATAAACCAGTATTTGCCAAAATGACATTCCCAGCAGTTTGGCATAAACAAATAGACAAAACATATGATTGCAATATAATTGCAAAAATCACACATTTTTGGTAGATAATGTAAAAATTCTCAATAGGTGTAAGTTAAGGTTGTGAAGAAAGAAGATGAAGTTGTGACCTTAGTAGCCCGATTCTATGAAGTATTACGTGTACATTGATTAACATCTCTTTGCTTTCATCTGCTGACAAAGGTCAGGTAGCCAATAAATGAAGAAGCATAGCGCTTGCTTGTCTGCGATTTTGGTTGGGTGACAATCATGGTGATAGTGTAGGGCCAAGTGAGACACATAGGCCTAGAGATGGTCCACAACCATCTGGAAATCACTGGCCATGGAAAAATCTATATCCCCTAACTGGAGGGCAAGTATCCGGTGGAGATTGATTGCAGTTGCTGGGAAATCAAGTATTGATACTCCAGTCATATGGGCCTAGAGACCAGTCAGTGAGCCTCTGGCAACAACTAGTTGTTAAAGAAAAATTTAGATTCCCTGAAGTTTTAAAAAACTTCCTCGTGATTTCTTTTGGTTGCTAAGAGTGTGTCATGGTCACCTATAGACTGAATTATGATGGTGAATCTAAGAGAGGTGTGACAGAAATTGGATATGGAAACCTTCCCTTCAAAGCAACAGTTGCAGGCAAGCCAACGTCTTCCAAGGAGGTTCAGGTGCTCACAGCAATCTGCTAGCAACCAAAGCTTTGGGGGAGGTTTTTGGTGCTGCACCCCCTTTGTAGCCAATTTCATCTTGTGACAGCCAACAACCTCCAAGAAACAGGAACCAAAAATTGAGGGTTGCAATACTGAGACTCATATCACATTGGCAAAATAAAGGTCTAATAAATACTGGGAGAATGACATATAGTTCTTTTGTGTTTAGATGTTTATTTTCTTTCTGATTTTTCTGACTGTTTATGTATGAACGTGTATATACTGCGATACTCCGGCACTAACCCTCCCTTCAGGGGCCAGCAGAGCTCTCTGAGCCACTCCAGCTGCTGCTGCAGAGGTGATAGAGGCTAAAACCATTGAGGTGGAGGGGTGAAGGGCTTTGGAAGTTTCTGGAAGTTTCTGAGAATTGCTGTGCCATTCTTGGTTCACTCCTGGTTCATTCCTGAGGCCCAGGGGTTAAAGAGAGTGGGATGAGGGGGAGGGCAGAGGGACTGCAGGGCCACAGTCACACGCTTGACCTGGCAGACCTTGACCTTACTCCAACCTATACATACTTACTTTTGCCTGCAGTATTTACAGTTTTGCGAACGAATCACATGAACTGTATTTGAATGTTTTGGAAGCCCTTTTTTAATTTATCTCAGAGTAATGTAAAGTAGTTAGTGTGTGTCACAGAGAATCATAAAGATTTCGTTTATGTTAATTGATATTATTAGTTAGGCTCTTTTTTTATTGTCATTTCTCGTGTGGCACTCTCACTGTCAGATCTACAGATTTGTCACTGTTTAGGTAGTTTGTGCATTTAATTCTTCACAGTTTTTCATAATTTGCCATTCGCCATGATGGACTTTGCAAGTGTCCAGGCTCTTCCACTTGGGTTACACTAGTGTAGTTGACACTCTTGAACCAAGCTGCCTCTAATATTCTGTCCTTCATGGGGCCAACCGGTAGTCTTTAGTGGGGACACATTCATTGTGGGCCTCCTTTCCTACAAAGCGCTTGTCAGTCATTGTGTTGAACTTGTGTTGTTTCTATGCGGCGCTTGGTAGCACAGCTGTCGTCAAAAGACCCAAGGCTACTCTATCCTGAGCTGAAAGAAACAAACAAACAAAGCCGTAAAACAAGAAAATGAAAGACAAAAAAGGGTCACAAATAATGAGTGTACAAAAACCATCTTGTCAAATTGCACCTTGGGAGTCTGTCTTCAAGAAGAGTGAGGGGTAAGAAGCTTCTCAGCAGACCTGGGGCACAAAGGGACTTGGCCCCTCCTGTGTTACTGTTAGCCAGGCCCTTTAGATGAACTTGTCTCCTTTCAGCTGGCGCTCTCATGCCCAGGTGTGTCCTTGTGTGTGTGCATGTGTTAGTATCCACAGCACTGACATCTCTTTGGCCCCAAGTGCTCTATTGAAAATAAGACGGAGAGCGAAGCAAATGAAAAGAGATAAAGTGCAAAACAAGGATGAGAGGAAGAATAAAAGAAGAGTGGCTTCCTTGCTTTTCAGGGCAAGGACAATGTTCAACCCTTTCTCCCACGCTCTGGACAACACTCTCTCCTTCACCGCAGTCTACTTAATGTCAAAGACAATCAATTTATATATTAATTTATTGAAAAGCCATCAGGAATTTGTTCAATAAGCACCCTTTTGGAAATACTTCAAGGAAAGAGATTCACCTTTGTGAATGTGTGAATTGAAAAAGGAATCCAAGGTAAACCACTTCTAATAAAGTAAATATGTTTTGCAGATAACCCTTTTTGATATTTAAATTGCATTATCCAAGAACATAAAGATTTGATCCGATGTGACAAATTGAATGCCTAAATTCAATATTCATGACTATTTTGTCCATACTTTCCCAATATTGCAATCACTTTGGGTAGCTAGCCAGCCAACCAAGCAGCCATCCAGACAGGCCAGTGATGGGCTCCATGCCAAGGCCAATTGAGAGGTGCTACTGTGGTGGAGAGCCAGAGGGGAGATGGTCATCCATTATTCATCACTAAGCCAAATAATCCCCAACAGAATTGGTCTGGTCTTGTCTGGCCCAACGGTTAGGGAATGGATGGGATGGTCCGGGGGGCAAGAGGGAGGGTTTCTGGGGCTGGGGGATGGCAGTCTTTTTTTTTGCATGAGGTTTAGTAGGATCTTTTCGGGGGGCCGAAAGGGGTAGCGAGCTCTCTGTAAGGGGTGGGAGGGCGTTCTTTGAGGATTAGATGCAAATATGTCTTTGATAGCTTTCACAGTCTGGGAGTCCCATTCTGTTTATGGATATTCATATTAAGTCTAATCTTTGGAAACAATCCCTGACATGGAGAAGTAAGAGGCTGCTGGGATGAGGATGGCGCAGAGAAGCAGCAGGGGGTTCTGGGGGATGGAATGGATCTGAATGGGGTGTCCCCTGACCCAGATCAGGGGCAGGACCAGTAGAAACCCTCATGGTGTGTGGGACCTAGCACCAAGTGAAGGATGACCCCCCCTTGTCCCACCCACCGAAAGCACTGATGTGTAAAAATGCAAACACCAGCACACTTAAACACACACAAACATACAAATTCTTGTACAGACACACAAAGTATAGACACAGACAAAGCAATAGCACTTCATCTGTGGTGTCACAGACAAACAGTAAATTCAGACACAATACAGACTTCCCCTTCACTTTCTCACTCTCTTTTCTCTCTTTATGACTTGTGTATTTTTTCAAGGCATTGGTCCCAGTTACTGTTTTGTCTTTATGTCCTTCCCTGCAGGCATGCACAGTTCACAATGAAGAAGAAGATGATTCTTCTCAAGCTGTCAGCAACTAGCAGCTGTGTCTCTTTGAGCTTTTACAAACCTCTGCAACAGTGTTGAGTTATTCACCTAAGAAAACATGTCTTGTGGACAAATACTTTTCATCAACAGCCATGACATTTTGCCCCAGGAGTTTCTTTTAACACAAGTACTTAGTTGTTTTCCTCCTTAAAGAAGAACAGGTGTATGTACACTCATGTACATGTACACACACTCATATCAGAGTGTGCTTTTTTCTTGCTCTTTAAAATTTTCAAAAAATGATGTGTCATTGACAGCTGAGAGCCTACTACTAAAAACGGTGAATAACAGAGAAAAAGTACAAATACAATGTATCAAACCAAGAACATCAGCATAAGTTTATAACTAGTCCTGGTTCATCAGACGCTGTATCAACTTTCAAACTGGCTTGACTGTCATAAAATCCAAAACACCTGTGGCACAAGGTTTTTATTTCTGAGCAAAACATTGTAAAGTTATGATGGAGCAAATCACGACATGAGCAGCATCGATAGTAAAAATGAGCAAACTCAGGTGTATAACAAAAACGTTTGTCTGTTAGTGTTAAGTGTGGCATTTTGTACAATTTATACAGTGGACCAGACATGGAAGGTCCTCTGCCTCGCACCAGGTCAGGGATCACAGAGTGAGGTGAAGGACCCAAGGGGAGGAGGGGAGGTTTTATGCTCCTCCTCCACCCCAGCTGGGACTGCAGTCTCGCCTCTCCTTACAATATTCCTTCCCCCATCTCCTCTTTTTTCCCCCCCTATACAACCTAACCCTGGTCCTGGTGTGCTATAGGGCTTTGGGTCAGGGGGTTCATAAAGGATATAGAGGGTTTCCCTCTCTATCTGTGTGCGCACAATCTTGTGTAAGTGTGTATGCATGTGTGCGGTGTGCCTCTGTGCGTCTCTGTGTGCGTACTGGGGGAGGGGGTGGGTATTAGGGGCTGTGTCTCACGGGCATCAAGGGAAAAGGAAGAGAGCCAGACAGCAGATCATTTCACTACACATCCAAACATGTACAGGCACATGCATGCAGGCATGTGTGCACTGCGTTATTTGCTCTCAGTTAAGTGCTTTTGTCTTCATTGATATTTTATAGATGACATTCAGCTCAAAAAACTTTTAGTCAGGAAACACATACTTTGATGAAAAGTGATGTTGCAAAACTTTAAGTAAAATACCATAAGTCACATGACAGTTAATATGATGACATCGTAGACAGGGATTGTGTTGTTGCTATTCCTGCACAACTGCACATTTCTGAATGCTGGTCAGTGTAGCTATTAACATCATGATGAGACAAAACATTGGTCACAATGGGCTATGTTTTCCATTTGAATGCGTTCACTCTGTTCTTTCACTGAGGTTGGTAGGGTAGGAGTGGGCTAGGGTAATGGGGGGGGG
>NW_024582431.1:1519870-1526113 GCF_018398535.1 Haplochromis burtoni
GGGTATGTATGTATGTGTGTGAATGTAATGTTGGTGGTGGTAGGAGGCTCAGCTGATGCTGACCAGTGCACATGTACATTTCTTCAAAAAAAGTGACATCATTATATGTGTACTGGATTATAATTTTGAATGTATTGTAAGTGTGTGTGCAGCATTTATGAATTACAGCAAGTTCACGAAAATGAATGGAAATAGCTGTCGCGCGCACGCGTGTGTGTGTGTGTGTGTGTGTGTGTGTGTGTGTGTGTGTGTGTGTGTGTGTGTGTGTGTGTGTGTGTGTAAAAGAGGGGTTTGGGGATTCTGGGACCCCTTTTCCCAGACATGCACTGACCTTTCCAACCAGACAGGGATAAAGGGACAAGGAGGGAGGGCTGAGGACACAAGGACACTGGAGTGTGTGTGTGCATGCAAGCTTATTTGTGTGTGTGTACATGGCATGTGTGTGTGTGTGTGTCAGGGTGTGTGTGTGTGTGTTAGTTGTTATCACGGACATCTGAACCAGCCAGTTCACCCTGTCCTGCTGAGTTTGGCCTGGTACAACCAACTCCCCACCCCCAAACATCCACTAACCACAATCCCCCATTCCCTCCATCTCTCTTTCTCCCCTCATCCCTCTCTCCTCTCATCTTTTGTCGGTTTCTGTCATTGTGCTACCCCCTCAGCGCTCTCTGTATGCAAAAAAGTTGCTGAGGGCTCGCCTGCTCTGGACCCTCGCAAATCAATTTGTCTGTGGGAGAGGTGAGGGCAAGGAGGTGGGATGGAAAAATGCGCTGCTCGGAGGACAACTAGGTGTAAAGCCTGAGGAATGCAAGTCTCACTTCTTCAACAATGGCAATATCTCCTATTCTTTGCCATATTGGTAGCAAATGAAGAGGTTGTCATGGAAGCCAATTAGTAGTGGGGTTACTTGTGGGTCTTTAATAGTTAATCAAACTGAAATTGTTTGCAAACTATAGACAGCGCAGTACAAAAAGGTTTTATTACATAAACATTAACTGAAAAATTGAGGTTTAATTTGCAAAGTCCAGTGCTTTTCTGGCTGTTGAGCAGGGTTTTGTTGGTTGGGACTTAAAATGAAAGTTGTAAGTAATGTCTCTGCTCAGTTTTTCAGATTGACACTTGGTTAAATCCACTTCAGTGTTATTTTGTCAGCATATAGCTGCCAATATGCATTTTTAAAAACTCACAGCTTATGCTCACTTATTGCCTGTGGATGTTGCTATTTTGGCACTTTGGTCAATAATGATGAATAGAAATGGGGTTCACATCTTTCAGTTTAGGTCTAGCCAACAAAATTTCACATATAACAGCAAGGAATCTTGGCGTTGTATAGCCTTTCTCTTAAATCTTTATTCTGTTTAAATGCAGAATAAAAACAAAAGATTAACTATAATAACGGTAAAACTGTTTTTTTTATACTGAATAAAAAGGGAAAATTTATTGAGTTTTGACATTTTTTCTGTTGTTTGACAAATGGCTTACGGACATATCTAATTACCACTGTGTCAGTCAGGAACAAAAAAAAAAGCATGTAAATCCAGACTGACCCTGCTGCACTGAGAGAAGGATCAGGCATTGATTGCAGTTGTCCCTCTCTCCCGCTCTCACCCTGGATGCAGACAGGACTCATCCCAAAGCACAGAGGCTTGAGAGGGCCTTTGCTTGACTGCAACAACGATGATCAATACCTGTCACTTCGGTCTCGTCTGGCCCTGCTCCCCTGCCCCCCACCACACAGTGAGGCAGTCTATGAGCCAAAGACTTTCACACACACACACATCAAAACATGGTGAAGCACCATGTGTGAGAGTACACATAACAAAAGTTTATAAAATATCTGCATGCACACTAAAAGTATATGAGCATGCAAACATAAACAGGCAGATTTATATGCAGAACAGATACATAACATGTGCTGTAAGATGACACCCACCCACACACACACACACCCACACACACACACACACACTGTGACAGGGAGGTCAGACAGGGCATTCAGACCCAGACACCAGTCTCTTCTCTGGGGTCAAATCACAAGGCCAAGGTCTACTCTCTAACCTCAGTGGCCCTTCAGACGAACACAGAGACACAGACATACACATTTCCACAATAAACCCGGCTGACCAGCCAACAGAGAGGGGGGAGAGGGAGGAGGGGTAAGGGGGAGTGAAAGAATGGGGTGATGGGGGATGGCTAAAGGAGCAACTTATGGTTCTGGACAAATGCACTGATGGAAAAATGCAAGTTAAAATTTGCGTGTGCAAATGTGCATTAACATAGTAATTCACTTTAGAAACAGGACTTTAATTCTAATTATTATTATTTTGTGCAAATTAAAAAATGTCACATTTATTAACCAGAAAATGAAATGCACCTAGTTGCTCTATGTCTGAGACTGTTGAAGGGTAGAAATAAAAATAAAATGTATTGTGCTGGCTGTTACCGTAGAGATGGGAGTACAGACTTGGTTTTGCTTGTTCTCAATTCTCTCTCTCTTCTCGTTCTGTCCTCCCTGTCTCCTTACTCAAGAGACCCTTGCTCTGCCCAGCCGGAGAGATAAGGAAGTGGAAGGGCCAAGTTTACTACTGCAGATAAGCTGTAATTGCAGGGTAATAAAATGACTTAAAAAAAATGAAAGGAAGAAATGATGTAGGAGAGGAAGAAAGAACGGACACAAAGGGGTGAATTGAGCACACAGAGAAATGATTGATGTAAGCCGTGGCACTGCCTTCGCTGACAGTTATCAGCGAGGGCAACCTTTTGCTCATTACAGTCATCTACTTGCAGCCTGGGACCAGTGGTTGCGCTCAAACAATAACCGCCAGCCTTGACCCTTTCTGATAAACAGCAACTGCAAACTAACTTGCTGAACAATCACTTCTGTGTTATGGGACACTACTGAGTTGGTGCTTCTGTAAATGCAGGTAATTTAAAACGGTTTTAGACTCATAAAACCAGCTGTTCAAGTTTTGTACATTTTTTGTTGGGGCTATAAAACTACGACGACATTCACAAAGCTGTCATTCAGCATAATCACCAATCACAATCATCATATGTTACCCTGCTGCTACAAGCAACAGTTTTATGTAATGTTTTGTCAGAATTCAGTTATGACTAACTGTATTAACTGTTAGTCGTGATCTGCAGGTTTTCAAGAAATATTTTTTTAGATGGTCAGTTGTCAGTTGGTCATCAAGGCATGATAAAGATGAGAGATGCTAAAAGCACAGATTTGTCAGGTAGTGGTAAAATAACACAGGTAGTTGAAATGGTGGAGCAACTGAATAAACAAAGCAACTGTAGAAACTTTACTTGTGATAGATGAGGAGGCAAAGGAGGCAGAGGAGACAAAGACGGGAGGTGTAAAAACCAAGAATGAAGGAAGAGTTAACCTGGCATTCTGATGATAAGAGCTTCAAGTAAGTAAACCTCTTTTGAGGTATTATAAGCAACAATTATCTGACATTATTTTTGCTAGCTCAGTATTTCAAAGAGGTATTCTATAACAAAGGCGATAAGTCTATATGGAATAAGTTGTTCATTTACTTTCAGTCTGTCCCCACCTAATTTTAGTTTTAGGAAATTTTAAGATTTAAACTACAGTCCAGTGGACTCCAGCTTTAGAATTTCATAATGCCTCAAATCCATTATAAAACTCATCCAAAAGACAAAAACTCCTCCAAGGATTTTTATAGATATTGTCCTTTGGAAGAGATTTGAAGTTTCCACAAGCAAAAAAGTGCTGCTGGACTCAAAAAACTGATGTGACTATTTTTCACAGTAATGAAAAAACTGGTTTGATTAAAAAAGAAGGTGTAGAATGAATAACATATCTCATTACAAAGTCATTTCATTTCTGAGGTTGTACTGGTAAAGGGGATTTTCATATAATGCGTGTGACAGGCAGATCTACCGTTGGTGTGACCACCAGCCCTTACTTCCTTCCTCTCTGCTGGCCTGGGGAAGAGTATGTGTCCTGTTGCTTTGTTCCTCTGAGGGTTGTGTATGCAGGTGTGCATGTGTGCACACATCTGTATGGTAGATGTTTTTCGGTCACACTCCACAGATCGTAGGAGGTCAGGTGAGATTGAATCTGGTTCTTGATTCCTGGAAAAATGGAGAGCTGCAACATGTCACACAAATGCCCTGACACACAAACGCCAAGCACAGAGAGTAACATGCGCAGATCTCGCACACATACTTATTTTTTTCAACTGTCTGCCCCCTCCCCCCCTCCCCCCATTTCAGTCAACATTTCCTCTTCTTTGCTTATTTGCCAATTACAAAGGGTCAGATTCAGATTTAAATTCTGGCATTTACTGATTGCTTAAGTTTAATTTTAAAGTACTTGTGAAGCTTCTTCTGTTTCAGAGTTTCTTTTGTTCAATGAACTGTTGATTTTGCAGAGGAAAAAACATAATGTATAGTATCCAAATAATTTTATTTGCCAGTATCAAATGGTCCTTTTAACCTTATGTTTGTGCTGACCAGCTGTAAATTGGAGCACATCACATTTTCAGGCTAACTTTTTAAACTAGTCTTATGCTATCTACCCACCTCCCTCTTCTGTGCACAGTCTTATCTGAGAGGCCATTATACCGGCTTCTCCATATACTACTATCTTCACCGACAGTGATAAGATACCTGGGAATGAGGTAGACCAGAAAAGGGTTCAGGCAGGCTATCTGTCTCTCTGTCTGTCTCTTTCTAACTCTCTCTCTCTCTCTCTCTTACACACACACACACACACACACACACAGACACACACACACGCACACAGACATAGAAGGCTATAAACAGGTTGTCTGCATAGTATCATAGACAAGGCTTTGCTGTGATGCACCGGAGGAGCCGCAGTCTCCTGCTCTCTTAGCTCTGTGTAAATACACTGCTCATTGTTTATATAGCGCGGTGTGGCTTCAGGTTCCAGGGACCATCACTCTGGGTCTGGGTCAGATCGCCAGAAAGACACACACACACACACACACATACACACAAACTTGTAGAAGTATGAGTGCACATGTGGCTGCTCACATACACACATATTCCCCCTAATGCAAACCAGACTCCCTCTCTCCCTCTCTTCTTAGAGAGAGAGAGGGAGCGGGAGTAGGGAGACCGCACAGCGTTGGAGCTCGGCCAAATGGACCAGCGGAGCTTGTTTGGAAAGCTTTCAGTCAGAAAGCCACTTTTTGGCAGGGCCCCTGTGAGTGCTGCTGAGCCCTCTGAAGCGGGCTGGAGCTGCTAAAATAAATAATGGTTAGAGCTGAGGGGGTAAGAGTGGCGTTGGAGGGTAGGGGGGTACAGGGGTAGCAAGACGAAAAAGGTGGGGTGGGGGGTGGATGACGGAGAGAGGGACTAGGGTGAGGGGAGGATGGGTGTGGTTTTAAAGACCGCTCCTGTAATTATATCTGTCAGTCGACACCAAGGCACTTGGACTGCCAATTCTCATGTTTCCCCTTACTCTCTGCTGCCATCACGTAGAAAAAGAGACAAACTAGAGGGGACAGAAAGACAGAAAGATTTCTGTGTGTGTCTGAATTTGTCCTGCTGCATACACATTTTTATGTGAGCATCAGCATGTGTCTGCGAACAGTCCTGCTAGCTCCCTGGGTGGTGTGTGAGCATGAGTGCATTGATGTGTGTGTGTGTGTTGGTGGACCTGCAGGGAAACAAACCTGGTCATTCTGGGAGAGGGAGATAAGGAGGTGTTTCACACGAGAGTATGTTGGTCTTTCAGCGGGGAGCAAAAAAGCGGCCCCTCTGTACTCTGGCTTGCAAAAAAATAGCCAAGAAAAGCTTTTCACACATTAGCTGAGTAGTGCATGAGCACAAAGTATGTCGAAGAGCGTTAAAATGGACTGAGCATTATTCATTTTCAAATGTAATGATCATGGCTAGCTAATCTGTTGATTTTTGTGGTGCTATGTATGACGTGTGACTTCTAATCTAAGCTATCAGCTAATTTTAATTTTATTTGCAAAAGCAATTAATTGTTGCAGTTTTAAAAGTCAATTATTTACCATTTCTTTCATAGTTTTGTATGTTAGCAAACTTTTACCTGGCAAGAAGTGCACACTGATCACCACAAAATAGTTTTCTAAAAATGTAGTAAATATATGTAGTTAAACTGTGATTCATTCCTACAGGGAGTGCAGAATTATTAGGCAAGTTGTATTTTTGAGGAATAATTTTATTATTGAACAACAACCATGTTCTCAATGAACCCAAAAAACTCATTAA
>NW_024582431.1:1527447-1570463 GCF_018398535.1 Haplochromis burtoni
GATGATGTGGACAAAATACTCATTTGCCTAATAATTCTGCACTCCCTGTATAAGATTATGTGAAACTACTTTTTAATGTACTTGTAAGACTGTATGAGTTTGTGCATCCATTCCCACTATACTGACACAATAGGAAGCATGGAAACAACAGGAAAACCTTCCATTATGTTAATACGGGAGAGTTGAGGCAATATTCCAAGGGTTATAAACAATATTAAAATAATTGAAGTCTCATTTATTTAACAAGTGAATCCAAATAGGAGAAACTGGGGGCTATTAGTACACTGATCCAAAGTGATTACAGTCAGTTTTAGAATTTACTGATACCTTCAGTACAAGCCAATAAGCTAATCGTGCCCTCGTTATGTGAACGTCTTGATAGTGTGACCAGTTACCATGAATAGTTTTTATGGCTGTAACAACATTTAAGTTATATAACGCTGCTGTTGTAGAAAGGGTCACTGCTGAACCCGAAGGCCAGACTGTAAACCTTTATGCAAGTTTACAAAGGGCATTTTGAAATGTAGTTATCTAGTACTAGATTGTTTCCTCTTTTAAATACGTCTGACTGACTAGCAAATTGCTTGTTTTTTTAAAAACCTGTCTAACTCTCCGCTTGTGAAGTTTACACCCTGCGACTTCTTTTTTATCAGTGTGCCATGTTGTAATTAACGTCTTCACAACTGAGAGCAATGGTGATGACCAAACTGCAAAAAGAAGATCCAAGTTGTATAGAATCATATAGAAGGTCACAGGTTACTAATAGACCTGTCTTTTCTTCAACAGACATTTTGACTTGTCATAATAGAAAAAGCACAGGTGTTACTCATAGCAGTAATCACAGCTGTTCAACTGAAGCATCCCTGTCAGCCTCAGCAGTGTGATGGTGAGCCAGCATGAGAGCTGAAATAGAAAAAGCAAAATGTAATTCAGTCATCACTGAATTTTAGCGCTCTCTAACTCAGCTTATCTGATTTATTTTTTTAAGATGGGTCATTAATATTGCTAATAGCTACTGAGCTACTGAAATACATCTTTTCTGAAAAAAAGAAAACTTGTTATGAGCTTCAATTTACATACTAATACAAGCACGTGCGCTTTCCCTTGTTCTTTCTTCATTTCTAATGCTCTCTCCTTCACTGCTTTGCAGCGATCTGCCTCGCTCTCTGATCTCGACCAGGATTACGTCCAAGGAGCTCACCCCTACCACACACAATTACCGCACTGGGCTAAACATACCGCCCACAAGGTACAGTATCCATCAAAGGCCTTCCATACTCTCCCCAACGCTCGTTCCCTGTGATGCCTTTCTCTCTCCATTATTACTATATCTCATTCACACACTCTGCCTGTCTGCCTCTTCCACTAGAGTCAGGTGATATGAGATAAGAGCTTCCATTTCATGAGATAGGAAAGACAATAAAATGGCATCATTGTCAGTGAGGAAATGCATGTTGAATTTATATGTGTTGTTTCTCCAAAACAAATATAATAAATGTGCAAAAAGTTGACAAGACAGAGTCAGATAGAGGCAGCAGACAGCCAGCAACGGTGGTCCAAACCAGCTCAGAGTGTGTGAAAGGTGTTGATTTAGCTGTAGGAAGGAGGATTAAATGGCTCATTGGTGGAGCTAGGAGGGGAGAAGGTGCGAAGCGATCGGCCCTCCCTCTCTCCTGGTTTCTCTTTCTCTCCCTCCCTCGTTCTCCCTCCCTCTGCCAGGAGAAAAGGCCATTGGGGCTGAACAAACAAATCACATGGCCATGAAACACTACTCACCACTGCTGCTCTGGGACTTCATTCAGACAGCATTTTACTGGTCTCTGCAGTGTGCTCGTACACACATCCAAAAAGACGAACATACACGCGCATGCATGCAAACACACACTCTTCTGACTCCCCCCATCAACATGACAGTGGTTTTACAAGTCCCCATAGTGTGAGGTCTCTTATTCCCCAAGTAGCACTAGAACAACATCAGCAGTAAAAGCAGAGGGAAAAGCGGAAGGAAGGACAATTCAACTACTGAACTGCTGGTGCTCAGCATTGCAGGGAGAGTTGTCAATAAAGCTCATAAAAAAGGTTGTGAAAGTTGTAACTGTGTTTTGTAATGGGAAGTTGGTGTCAACTCCCTTTAAAGTTATGGCCCATTTAAGGAGAAGTGTGCTTAAATGTGACAAGGATGCACCTTGCAGGAGATCTAAAATTGATGGGGAAAACTGAAAATGGTCGTTAGTTTTGGAGCTGCAGTCGTGTTTGTGCGCGTGTGGTTTTGGAGGGTGTGTGGCATGACAACCTGCCGGTAACAGAAACCTTAGGCTGGCATTTTCTTTTTAAAAATGAAACTTTCACTTTCATGTTCGCTCCCTCGCCCCTCGGTTAGCCACTAAATGTCACTCTCCCCTCTTTAAAACAAACAAAGCCAGTTGAGTCTAGCATTAGCTGCTATTTGAAATGGCTCAGAGCCTTTAGAAGGAGCCCCTACAATCCTTTAAAAAGTGTATCATGCACAAAACGCACACCAACACCCCATTAGTTTTAAAAATCAGATGGAAAATATCAGAGAAAATCTCTGACTTGACTGGATAATCACAGCCGCTGGATATTAAAGGCCTGCCATGGTATTATGGAGGGATGTGGGAGAGGCTGAGGGAGACACAGATAGTGGTAGACCAAGAGAGAGCCACAGTGGGAGAGAGAGACAGGGAGCAAAGGCCATAGACTTTGGTTTTGAGCTACATTAAATACCATCTACCTCCAAACCACGCATGACATGGAGCTATCGCCAAAGATACGTCTTCAGTGTCAAACTGTCATAACATAATCACAAGCCGCTTAACTGAGCTCTACTGCCATTTTTTAAGAAAATGCAAAAAGCAACTGATCAGTTGATCTTTGGAGCTGTGGAAAGCTTAAAGCATGCTATTTTATAACTATTATTTTTTAAGTTGATGTGATTTTTCTATTAGCTCCTTTTTTAGCTCCTGTCCACTTGAACATAGGTTTAGGGCTGCCACAGTGCACCGTAATGATGCTCTGCAACTTTACGGTGCCTCTGCAGTTTGCATATTCTGCTCTTAAAAACATTTTTCAAAGGCTAAAAGATCTTTTCATCACTCAAGCTTACTGTATCTCACAGAAGACAGCCAATAAAAACAATCTGTGTGGTCAGTTCGTTGATTCATGAGTTCAGTGAATGCAGTAAGCAACATATTAAAACATTTTTAGACCTTATAAGTTGTGGATAGCTGCTGGGTGCCAAAGATTGGAAGAGTAAATTCAATCATTTCATGAAGTTTATAAAAAGTTAGATGGTAAAAATGAATGAATTAAAAAAAATGCAAAGGTTTTCCATGATGAAGTTAAATTAAACACTGATAAAAGCTTCTTGCCTCATAGTGTGTAACAAACATTGATCTAACTTACATAAGCAGGCTGAAGCCAAAATTTACAATGTTGCTGCAACATTGTGCCATTTTCTCTTTCATCCTCGTGAATAGTGTTTTATCATATGAATGGTGACTTTGTCTTATTGGAGAAACTCATTTATCTAGAGAAATGGCCTAACTATTGGCTTGCAGTCTGCAATATAGTATTTGACTGATGACAAGATATTAAGACAGATTAAGCATAATTTTCAAGAGAGCAATATTAATGTGTTTTTTCCACTTTGCAATGCCATGAATTATGCATAATTTCAGTCCAACATTATAATTGTATGGATAGTTATAGATTAATAAGTTATGCAAATTTGCCACAATAGAAACAGTGCCTACATAACCTTACATGAGCTTCACAAACATATACATCATAGGTCCTCTCCCATCCTTAAACAAGTAACATCATAACCCTTCCACATTAAGATTTGTAATTCATCTTAGTCTCTATATTATTTTACCTTTCTGCCCAGAAAATTGTACAACAAACAAATAATGAATTGGAAGTAATTAGAATTGCTAATTTAATCTAGGGTCAAATTTTCTATCCATTTATCTTTACAGGTGAAAATTTGGCACCGAATAATTAGTGCTGATTCTGAAAACAAAATCTAGATAGTATGAAATTAACTTCAATTAGCCTTACATTACTTGTTAAGGACAGTATTACTCAGCCTGTGAGAGCAACTGCTGCTTGTCAAGTCTGAGAAAATAACCCAGATGAAGTCATAGTGATGTCATCTCGATTATCTCAGATATAAGACATGAGACCGGAGCTTGAATGAAATGGGTGTTGAAAGATGAGTTGCATTGTGGGAAGTGTAGGTTTTATTACTGGGTGAATTACATGAAAATTGGTGTAGAGGTGGAGAATTCAATTTTGGTAATGATATGAGTCACTTTCTTTAAAACTGCAAGATATAGCATTGGCCTTGGTAAAGGAATGCCTTTGTATTTTATTTACCACTCACATTATTATACTTATTATTAATGTAGGCATCCTTCCTTATGCATAAAAACATAAAATAACATCTAGTCTATGATTAATTATCTTCTGCATGGCTAATGTGGAAAATACATGGGCAGAACTTATATTATGGTGACAGGGAGTTCTGCCTTAATGCTACAAAAATGAATTTTGCACCGCTGTTCTCTCAGGGTTCAAGGTGTTTGTCAAATCTCTGTCTCTACTGGGACACAGTCTGACATCTGTAATGCATTTTTCTGTTCTTTTTGCATGATTAAGCAAACTTGGCATGCAGGTGCTACCCAATGGACTGCACCAGTACAATATTCCCAGAACAAATTAAAGTAGCTGTCGTATGGATCACTCTCTCGCTCTCTCTTTCTCTCGCTCTCTCTCAAACACACACAAACACATGGACACGTGGACTCAAAGACACGCATGCACACACACACACACACACACACACACACACACACACACACACACACACACACACACAGGCAGACAAACACACACAGAAGAAAACAAAACCAACCCAAAACAAGCACAGCCGATCTCAAATCACAGGAGAATGGCAGATATCAAACAACTGAGATTCATGAAACAGCTAATCTCTCAAACTTGAATGCTTGCGTCTAGAGAGAGCCTTAGTTTCACAGAATAATGTCTGCTGTGATGTTGGTACATCTGTGCCATGGGCCCACTTACTACAGTAACAGCAAAACTGAGGCGGTGCAGCAAATCCTCTACCCAAATCCACTGCCTCCTGCTCTAAGAGTAATGATCAAGGGGCCTCAAGTGACATCACTAATGCACTAACTAGTTTCAGTCCTCGGCAGTCTCATCACTTATTCAGATGGACCCAGAGAGAGAGAAAGAGACAGATATAGAGAGAAGGAGAGAGAGGTGACAAGCACTTCACACTCTCAATTACGCAGTGGAGCTCATCACTTGGCAATCTGTCCCAATCGCTTTAATTGGCTTGTAATATTGCCTCTGATCTTGTCGCCCAATTAACAGGCCTGTCTGGCAGTAAGACTGGGAAGCCAGCGAGCATGCGATGCCTGCGGATCTGTGCCATATGGAACAGAACCACTGATTGGCCACTGATAAGGCATTGCTTCGCCCCTCTCACACCAAGCCATTGTTTGACAGGGGTGGGTGTATATGTCTGTGTGCGAGGGGGCAAATTATGGCAGTAATTTAATACGGATAAGGATGATTCCTTTGTGACGAGGGCACTTGCCAGAAGCATTATTTGTAAGTTGATCTAAGGGAACAGATTATTATTACAAACACTCACACGTTATATAAACGTATGTAGCTTGATGGTTTCAAAACTGTTGAAGAACACTGCAGTTAAAGATGCAGTTTTAAAGCTTGATCTGTGGTGACAAGAAGATTAACAACAGGTTTCTCCATCCTCTTATGAGCACAGTTTTTGTCTTTTTGTCTGCTTAAAGTTCTTTGCTTTGAACTAATTTTCTCAACGATATGAATATTTCAACAGACTATATTTTCTTTTTAATATATAAGCACATTACATATGCAGACTGCTTTAAATTGACAAATTTAACTGAAAGAACTGTTAGAGGGGAAGAACGAGTAATTGTTAGACCTCATAGGTAATGTATTTTTATAGTTTCTAATTAGTCATCAGATAACGATTAGTTAAAAAAAAGCCTGAGCCTATAGCAGTGTCACTTAATTCAGGCTTAACCACAAAAGGAAAGTTTTAAGCCTCCTCTTAAAAATAGAACATTTGTTTTTCATAAAAATCTGTCTCCCAAATCTCATCTGGGAGCAGTTTCCAGAAGTGATTAAATTACATTAATTCAATTTAATTGAATATAATTAAAAAATAAGGAACTAATCAGAAACTACTTGATAAGTGATGAATGTTAGCAAGTACCTTTTAGATGATTTCATAAATGAGAAGAAAACCCTTTTAAACTCTGACCCCTTTCTTGTTGAGAATCTAAAATAATCCAGTAGAGAGAGATTGAGAGGGTCAGAGGTTCAGATGATAAAAGTGAGTTAACTAGCAAGTTAGTAAAGAAATCATTCGCCCTGTCATTGCTCACGTTCACTCGGGTTAGTATTAAATGCCTTACAGTAATGTGGCTAAAACCATTTTTCATTCAGAGATATAAAGTGGTAGCAGCAGAATGCAATCTCTCACACGGCATAATCTCTATCAGCTACATCCGTCTTACCCTGAGGACTTGGTGACATAATATTCTGCAAAGATCATGCAAGTTAAATCACTGTGGTGCCTTTGATTTCACAGTCCAAGGTGTTTAACTTTCAACTACACTGCCAGCTTAGCAGAGCACAAGCTACAGAGGCTTGGCCCTGGCTAGTGCCCCAGTGCCAGGGTAGTATCCCTGAACACTGAGCACTTGGCAAGAAACACACTTGACAACAGTACATGGCATGAAACCCAGCCTGGTTTTGCAAAGCTTCACATAAGAAGAGGACATGGGAGAGAAAGGGGAGGAGAGAAAAAGAAACAAGAGAGGAAAGATGAGATTCAAGGGGGGAAAAAAATCTATGGAAGTGATAAAAAGGAAAGAAAGACAAATCAGTCGAGGAAAAAAGAGACAAGGAGGGAGAAGATGAGCCTGCATGGCCTTGTCTCTGTGTCCATTGCTGCTATTTTCCCATTAACAGGGCCCCACATCTGTTTCTCTCATTCCAGCCACACTTTAAGGTCCCTGAAGGTGCAGTTAAATTAGAGCCAGCACGAGTTTATAAATGTAAAATCCTCCAATAATCTGGAGCTGACATGACCCCTAATCTTCTTGCTCTAGTCAGCAGGATGAAGAGTACTAACTAAGGCTCTGACAGCACCAACATGTGTTTTAGTCACAATACTTTAAAGAGGAACATGCAGACATGAGGGGTTTTATGGAGGAACAAGCTCTTATTTGTGCACCTTTAGCATGGTTGAGACACGTGGATGGGTGGGTCAGGTATTTATTTGTGGTGTTTCATTGCTGTTAAATAGTGTAAAACAATAATTTGTCTCCAGGTTACACTAAGAACAGCATTTTATTTTTTATGTTCCTCGCTGCTTTTTTTGCAATATATAAATCAATTGTGGATATTAAAATCTTTCAAGATCATGGCTAAACCCGGTGGGGATAGAAACAGCGTATTAAGGACAGATAGAATAAAAAAGACAGAAAACCCACATCTTTCAGTTCCAAAGGAGGGGGTTTCACTAAACTAGCCTGTCTAATGCAATTAATCTAATTGGATCCAGCGTAAAGTGACAAATTACTACCTTTCACTCTAGGGAGTAAGAGGGAAGCTCTGGAGAAGGATGTAGGCAAGCATACCTTTGTAGTTAATGTTATATCTTCTAATTCCATCTTAAACCTTATGTCAACCTAAATTGCTGGAAAAAAAACAACTGCCTATCAGATTGAAACAATTTGTCTTTATTCATTATGACCTGTTCAAACATCTGTTAATTTTGGTATCGACTTGGTGTTGGGCAACAAATAAGAGCAGAAGCTAATATTTTTGCGTGAAATTTGTGTTTTGAGGAAAATCAATTGATACAATAAGTTATTCTTGGGAAAGGCTAAATATCAAGCATTAGTTGTATTTGATTTGTATTCACTGACTGATCATTACATAAATTCATTTTGCCTCACTCAACCTTGCAGTCGCAGTATCGATATCAGAAGGTCTGCCCTATTTGCCTGGATCTGCATGCATTTACACTTGACATTTGAGTTTTTGATTTAATCTGAGAACATATGCACATGAACTCTGCATATTTCAGTGAAATTGTGTTAATGCGTGCCCTTTTCTATAACCTTGATTACTTGCTTTGGTATCAAAAAACCTTTTTGTGGACATTGATTTCTGCCTGGGGCCATACTACTGAACCTGGAGCAGCATATCTCAGCGGATATAATGAACTTAAAGAAAGCTAGCTATTACTGGCACCTCTGACATTTTGACATTATCAAATGCCTTGGTTAAAACGCACATATGGAACAAAAATACAGGGTGATATACATATAATTTGCATTGCATTTCCATAAGTGATGAGAAGTTGAGCATCATTCCTCTTGGTTTGCCGATGTTAATGTGGAGCATCAAGCAAAAGTTTGAATTGGTTTTAACCTTGCCTTTGTCTAGTACTCCTAAAGTATTTATGTAAAGTAGGGACCATGTTTTTTTTTTGTTTTTTTTAAGGAGACATTTGCTATCGGCTGTGAAATTCCGCATTTGCGCAATTCCACTTACCCATGGTAACTATGCACCTCGACAAATAATTGTTCTAAATTGTGACCTGTGAACTGCAGATCCTGTGAAAAAACAGAGGTGGGAACTCTACCGTTTCTCTCCCAGGGCAGGTACTAACGTGCCCCAAATGAAAACTACAGTGATCCAAAAATGCATCTCATGCTGGTCCACTTGAATCACTCATCTTAGTTTTCCCTTCGCTGCTTTTTCTCTTTAGCCCTTTCGCTTTTTCTCTATACTTCTTTCTTCATCCTTCTCCTCTTTCTCTGTCAAAGTCCATCCCCCCCCCCCTCTGTCACCTTCACTCCAAGCTCTGTCCTCCTCCCTTTTTTTCTCTTTCTGTCTGGAGAGGAAACGGTGGCCATTAAACGTGTCTGCTGGGGTCTGGGGGTCTGGAGAACAACCGTCACATTGTGTGACCCCGCCTTGGACCCCAGACGGACTAATGAATAAGGGTAACCCCCCCACCCCCCTACCTCTTTCTCCATCCTCACCCCTCCACCCACTCTCCCCTTCATGCCAGACCCCTGGTAGGTAATTCCCCCACTTCTTTCACAGGGTCCCAGACATCTCCCGCGGCCTTTGACTGAGGGCTTATCTTTTCAGAGGGAAATGTGTGTCATTTGGGGTTTAAGGAAAAAGCAAAACAAAAACACTGTCACTACTATACAGTTCAAACCCCTCCCCAAACCCTCAGCCCTGCGTTTCTTTCCCTCCACTTGCAAAACTTGCAAGGTCTGGAAGGAGGCTTAAGGAAATACTGTGAGACATCTACAGTGTCTTCAATTATCTTAAGCAATATGTAAATAGGTGAAGAGACAGTACTGAGATTATATAGAACTGGCAAAGTCTGATGAGGTGAACAAATGGCTCGGTGGAAAACAGGATTATTCCAACACTGAGGGACTAATATATTACTGAGATGGATTCAAAACCTGTTTGTTCTCTAAAACTACTGTACAGCCAAGCAAAACACATTGGAAATAAAATAAGCTCATTGTATTAGGAATATATAGCAAACACTTCTAAAAAGTCTGTTAAAACCATTATCTATTTTCCGAAGATTACAATTGTTATTGTGTCATTTTTAATGCTCTACATCTCATCATTTGTGCACTGACAAAATCCACAGCCCCGAAAAAAGAAAATGGACTGTCTTTTTGTTCCGAGACACCTACACTAGCAGCAGTCCCTTCAGTAATCACATGAATAACACAAAGCACTGGTGCTCCTCTGAAAGGCAACCATGTATCCCTAGGAGATTTAACAATGGTGACATGTGTAAGCTCAACGCATACAAAATATTGCTCCACTGCTCTATCTCTTTCTCTGTTCTCCTACCCCTTTTCTTCTTCCTCTTCTGTCATGTTTGTTCTACGCAGCGCCTGCCCACAGCACATCTTAACATCATTTCACAATACTCAGCAATTCAGAGTCGTCTCATTATTAGTATTTCTTTAGTAGCTTTGTAGCTAAAGTACTTGCACTTACGGCTAATGTATTCTGCACACTAAGACTGACTGCAGCTATCAAAGGACTTGCCTGAACAGCAGTAATAACTGGAAAATTATTTCTGATAGCCTGAAACAATCTTCCAAATCATCACAGAACTTTATTAAAATAATATCAAATCAAATTAGCCAGCGTCCCCCTGTAATGAATTAAGTAAAGGGTTATGCCAGCATTAATCCCATCATGCTTGGAGGCATGGGGGCGGTGGGAGCGTTTAATAAACCAGTCAGCCCCTTCAAGCAGTGGGGCTAGCTTTGGATCTACCATCCACCCTGATGCCTGCACTGAAGGGGGAAACACATCAAAAGACTTCCTCACTCTTCTCTCCCCTTCCTTTCTTTCTCTTTTTTCCTCATTTCCCCTCCAACTATCTCCATCCCTGCCTGTGTCTTTCTAAATAATCTGACGCTTTTTTTCCTCTTCCAATGCTCCGTTGTGCCGGTGGCTGAGATTATTCATAAGGGGGTGAATCTTGGTGGAATCTCAGAAGGCTGGTGATAAGTGGTGGAGCCCACTGGGACATCTTGGCCTGTCCTCCCAGTGCAGTCTTTTCTTCCAAGCCGCCACAGAGAGAGAGGAGTGAGACTAAATCAAATAGGTCACTCTTCAGGCATGCAAAGACAGAGGTATTTTGGATATAACTGTGGCCAGATATAACTGAATAGCTCAGAAGAGAATATACTGTGACTGTTGCTTGTACTCAAGTTTCTATTTGCTGCCTCAAATAGCTTTTTAGGCTACAAGTCACTTTCACCCATTCACACACATGTTCATCCCTACGGTGATGGACACACTGTGGGCAATTTAGGGTTCAGTATTTTGCCCAGAGACATTCGGGCAATGCTCAAATCTAACCATTGCCCAAGAAATGTCAATTAATTATCGAATTATGGAACATTTTGTATTTGAAGATTGTCTTTTGAAAGTTGTTATCAAGTTGTTAAAGTCTGACTAGGAGACAATGCTGAAAAAAATAATAGTCAGATAATCCAAAAGGTTTTAAAAATGTAACTTTACATCCCAGTTTTCAGGTTTCACTTCCATTCTAGTTTACTCTATTGGCCTTTCAAGATTATTGTAGCTTTATAAAAGCAACTATTCTGCCATTAAAATATATTTATATATATTTTTTAGGTTACAATAAAACATCAGTACTAAGTGGAACCAAAATGTCCATCCTTCTATCCGTGCATTTTTCTTTCTTATTCCCAAGGCTGGGTCTCAGGAGCAGCAGCCTAACCAGAGTAGCCCACACCTATCTTTTCCAAGCCACCTCCTCCAGCTCATCTGGGGAAACAACAAAGCGCTCTGAGGCCAGCCGAGAGATTTAATCTCTCTCTCTAATGTGTCCTGGTTTAACTCTGGTACCTCAGGAACAGAACATACCTGGAACACCTCACCCAAGAGGTGCCCAAAAGCATCCTAATCAGTTCCCCAAACCACCTCAACTGACTCCTTTAAGTGGAGGAGCAGCACAGCTACTGACTGAATGATTGAACTTCTCACCCTATGAATAAAGCTGAACTAAGACACCCTTTGGAGAAAATGCATATCCACCGCTTGTATCTGTGATCTTATTCTTTCAGTTATTGCCCAAAGCTCATGGCCATAGGTGAAGGTATGGGCATAGATCAACACCTAAATCAACAGCTTTGCTTTTGCGGTCATCTCTCTCTTCACCACAACAGACAAGTACAGAGTGGACAAAAATATAAAATGTATCATAAGCTGCCTTCATTTCAAATAAGACTGGTATCTCTTGAGAAAATCTTGTATTTCTTTGTGTGTCTTGCATCTCTTGGGATGTTCAGATTTATAAGAGATTTCTGTTTGATGACCAGTAAACTCCTTACTAGGATGAATGGTAAGCAGTAAAGAACACTGAATGAAATCAGATTTTGGGAAAAGCTAAGAAACAGTTCAGTGTGCCTCTCTGGTAGAAGATCCAAAAGTGCAGAGATCTTCTTGGTACCTTGAGTGCCTCTGACCAATTTCACAAGCCCGCTGTTCAGTCTGGTGTGCAATCAAATAATTGTACCAGACAAAGACTTCTTACTCGTATGCTAAATTTCTTTAAGCAAGGCGGAATAAATATAATTCCTGCTTGCTGAAGTCGGTATGTGATCCACCAAATTGTCCCACTGGAAGTTAGCCTGGGTAACTGTGTGTTGTTTGTCAAACTTGTAAAGTGTTTAACTTTGGTCTTGACTTCTTAACAGAAATGTCTGAAAAATCTGGCTCATTAACATACTTCTACCTTTTCTGACACTTTGTGGATGTTTCATATGTAATGAAAAAGTGACTGACTGTAAATACTGAAATGTCACTTTTTAACTCTACTACATTGTTTATACTTGTGTGACACACATAGTACCATGGTGGTACTTTGATTAATAGGGCCACTACCAGCAAAAAAACCAGTATGCCCTAGCTCTGGTAATTTCACCCACATTCATTCCTGAACTTACTATCTGCTCTATCTCTCTGTCTCTGAACCACTCACCCAAAACCATCACCGCTCTTTATGAAAGTTTTTGGACAGGATTCATGGGTCCTGTTGTTGCACAGCAGCAGAGGTCTGAGGGTGGGTCACCGTGTGCCATGCAGGCGGAGGTGAGATAGCATCTTCAGACGGTAGACGAAGTGAAGTTAGCTAATGTTTGTAGAGCACCGTCCTTGAGGCAGTGCAAAAGGCCCACAGACTAGCCAAATTTTTAAGGGCTATTCAGATTCTTTGCCTGCCTGAGAATATGTCAAGACATGCCTTGATATCGCTGCATCTTGGGAATTAGTCAGTGCATAGCTTCTGTGTGCGTATGTCTTTGTGTATGCTTTGATAGGCATCATCGATAACCTTAACCCTCCTCTCCCCTTCCCCCCAACACAGCTCTGTTTCCATGTGGCTTCAATGTGTGAGAAAGTACGGGTGAGAGAGGGAGGGGTCACCGCGCTGTTTCCCCTCAGGAGCATTTGTCCTGTGCCATCTGGCACCTCATATGCATGGGCACAGGAGCAGGAGGAGACATGTGTATGTGTGTGTTTGTGTGTGTGTGACTTGCTATCTTGATATTTTCATTACGTTAAGTATCCTAACTTCACTTTGTACAACCAATCTCAACACATCACCATCAAGAACTTATATTCTCCTTTATTTATACTTATTTATTGTCCTTTTAACCTATGAAAAAAACCCCCTCCTAACTTTGATGGTAAAGTTATAAATGCATGAAGAGATCAATAGACGACCCCTCCTTACATTTTTTCTTCTTTTCTAAATGCCTTTACTTTTACACTCTTGCTGTTACTCCATTATTCTGTCCTCATTTCCCACTTCTTGCATGCCACCATCTTACCCCTTTCCTTTCACATTACAGCCTTTTTTCTCCTCTGCATGTGATGCATAGCAACAGCTCGGCTGGCTGATGAGGGCCAGTAAGAGATAGCACCCAACCTTGACACCCCCAGCTGCAGTCCTCACATGCATGCACACACACAGAGGAGGGGAAAGGACTGGGGGCATTGCACTATGTAAAATAATCACAATGAATTTACATTCATTGTGCCATGGATTTGTTGCTATAATAAGGCTGGAGAAATCATGAATATTCACACACACTTTAAGCAATTATGATAATCGGCATTATTTCTTGCCTCACTGCTATCTGTCAGAGGAGGTGGCAGCAGAGGCGAGAAAAGTAGGTTGGGATAGTCTGCAGTTTTACACTCCTAAAATTATATTGCATTTTTCTTTTTCTGCTCATCCATTTCTTTTTCCTTCTTTGTCCTCCTTGCACTGCTTCTCGGTATCTTTCCTTCTCTATTCTTTTTGTATCCTCCTTTTCACCTCATTTTTTACTCTCTTCTTCTACGATTGTTCTGTGCTAAAGTCCATTGTGTTGTACGAAGAGGAGGGGTAGGATCTCAGAGTGAGGATGGCCCCTGGGTGCTACAGAGCTGGCAGCAGAGTTGGTCTAATCTTCCGGGTCAGGCCTGGCGCTTTCATCTTCTCTCACTTGGAGCCCCTTGTGTTTGATGTGAACTTAGCCCAGGAATAACTGTTCCTTTCTTCTCAGCTAACCTGGCCCTGGAGTAGGGGAAAGCACTTTGTTGTTATCCTAGGAGCCAAACAATGCTGGAAGGAGTGCAGAAAACCTTAATGAAAGGCTTTTGATCCACACTGATGTTAAAGCGAGAATCTTGAGAGACTGTGAGCGAGCAAAATAAAGAAAGTGCAGAAATCGCAGAAATCAGAATGTAAATTACATCAGTATGGCTAGATGGAATTTTTCTTTAATTCACATCCTTTGAAATTAATTATTTTAAATTTGCCTGCATTTGTTTCATGTTTGAGGGGACAAGAATAAAGGTGCAAGCTATATTATTTGCTGAAGTTAAATTAGCACAAGAAGCCTTGCAGGGTTTTAATGATTAATTTTCTCAGGTCTGCAGCAAGCAAACAATTTCTCTGCTTCTTGCTGTATCTGTGCCACATATGCCAAGACCAAAAGTGCTTTTTACTTTGTGTGTGTATATGCGTGCACATCATCATGGTTCACCAGTGAACCTCACAACGAATGTTCCCTTGAACCCATCAGGTGACCTAAGCCCTTGACGCTGTGACCTTTCTCTCATGGGCTGCAGGCCTAGGGACTGCTAAAAGTGCTTCTGGGCTAATTTAGTGCTCTCTGTTGAGCTACTAAACATAAACAACATTTCCCTAAAACTGGATCAACAGCAGTTTCACTTTTACTACAACATCATTTTTTCCACCTTTATCCTTCTTGAAAGAGTCAAAGTTAAACCTTTTCAACCTACAATTTGAAAATGAAGTTGAACCCAAAGGCCAAAAAAACAAGTCACAAACAAACCTTTCTTTTAGGAGGAAGGATATACACTTTGGTATTCGACATGCTTGCTGCCATGGTGATAGCCCAAACCTCTGTGCAACAGCAGCACATTAACCCCTCTTGACCCTCTATTCTCACCTGTGATAAAAGAGGAGGAAGAGAAGGAGGAGGTGCCCCCCTTTCCACCGCGCCGCACTTTCGAGTACCCGGGCACCAGCAGGCCCTTGAGAGCCCACAGTCATTAGGAGTGCTTTATTCTTGGAGAGGTAGGGAAAAAGAGAGAAGAGGAAAAAAGAGAGGAGGAAGAGAAGCATTGAGTCTGAAAGATAATATATGGTCAAGGCTGGAGACTTGTGGGCACTGGATGAAGAGAGGGTCGAGAAAGAAGCAATGCTTTTATTGAGAAACACCAAGCAAGCCAGCTGCTGTTGGGTTTTTGTTTGTCTTTCATTCTAAGTAAAGAATGGTAGGGGAAAAAGCTATGGATAACTGGTCCTGGGCACTGACTTACATGCAGGACCGTGGACACAGGGTATAGTTTCAAATCCTTAGTTCCTCATCTCTCTTTAGCTAGCTTGTTTTGTCTGTTGAAAGTAAAAAAAAACAAAAAAACGTTCTCTTTCCTTGTGCGCACGTAGTTTGAATGAATGTGAAGAAAAGATGAGACTACAAGGAATGCGTGTATGATTTGATAAATATTTCTGCTGCCTTTGCATTCATACAATCGTCTAACACGCACATAAGAGGGTAGCGTGCTGCAGCACTCTTCTGACAAAAAGGACTGGCTCCCTTCCATTGACTAACAGCATTGAGGGGCTAACCTTAACTTTCACTGAGAGCTAATCCCTCTGATAATCAATAATAAAGACTAGCTTTCATCTCAGCTGGCGTCTTGATAAAGTTGAGAGGCAATGAATGATTGAATAGTGGGAATGCGTTCGATGAGGCCCTGAGAAGTAATTGAGGAAAAAAATTAAATAAATAAATGCATCTCCCCAAAAATAACTGGGTAAAGCTTATGCACATCTGATGATATGATGAAAATAAATGAATAATGCATTGGCTATCAATGAGGGAGCAGAAGACGCATTGCTTCAGGCCATGGTTAAGCCTCTATTCATAAAGAGGAGACAGACACAAAGGCCCAAGGACTGTGGGAGTCCACCATCAGGGAGGGAGGAATGAGGACACACATTTTAAAAGCAGAAGTGTTTTTTCCTCCATGCAATGTCTCTTATTCTGTCATATTTCTTTTAATTAGATGTATTGCAAATATTATTTGTTTATGTTTGGATTAGCTTTAAGAAACCAGGATGTGGGAGTGAAGCCTCAGGATTATGGAGGCAAACACATGTTCAGGGCACCCCTTCATTGTCGTTCTCATCCCTTATCTGCAATTTCCAAACGCTCCTTTCACCTTGGCTGGATATTTTAATCGCCTTGTCCTTTGAAACAAGCATTTGTAAAACTATATCTTTAATATATACCACTGTATTTTGCTGTTTATTTATTACATATGAATTGCTATTACGTTTAATATATCTGCTGTCAGGATAACTGCACACCCAGTGCAGTATAAATTCCTTAAAATGCACAAACACACATAAAAATGCTGCACACTAAGAAGGACAAGTTGAAAGCATCACAGATTATTAAGGATGGAGAGAAGGATAACACTGTGCTTGAAACATGCAGAGAAAGAAGAATAGGAGGCTCTGTTCCTTTTTTTCCCTCTCTAGAAGCATTTGAGCTGTCTGCAAATAAAGATGTCTGGGCCTGGTTATTGATCGAGTATTTGGGGAACAAAGAGTTAATCCTCAAGAAGGCCCATGGTGTGTGTTCTTATTAAAGTTCAAAATGTCTTTTTGTCTGTGTTTCTCTCACTTCCTTCTTTTTTGTCATATTTAACCCTGAAGGTGGACTACACAGTTTAGCAGACTGTATCACCCAAGGTTGATTTGCAGAGGTAGGAAGTAGTAAAGTATAAGCAATTTGTTACCATACTTTCATTATACTGACATCTTTTATTTATTCTTATCCCCTGGATTTTATAACTAATGTTTCTATGTTCTGCTCGTTACATTTTTAAAACAGGTTTTTTACAAACTAAGATTTGAACCTACATAGAGGGAATAATAGCATAAAAGATAATCCTATTGGCATAACCATCACCAGTGCACGAAGAAAGATATAATTAAAAATGATGCATAAAATGCATAAATTATAGGACTATAGTCAGTAGGAAGCTCGAACTGTGATTTTAGTGCAGATGCCCATACCTTAACAAGCCTAAACAATTTTTAAGTGCAAGGTAGTTTTAAATGCAATGTTTCCAACAGTTCAACAAATATCAGCAGCCAGACAAATAGCACAAATATCTATTCAGTTACACACGCTATGTTTCTGCTGGCTAACGGTACAGCTGCTGTATTTCTCTGGGGGAGAAAGGGAGTGGGAGTGATTCCTTCACTCAGAGATGGAAAAAGATGTAAGAAAGACAGACCAGCAGAGGAAGAAAAACATTTTTCAAAGGTAAAGACTGCTCTGTGGCATTTGATTAACTGTAAAGTTAAAGCTTACATATTCACATACTAACTGTGTGTTATTCAAAGGTACTAGGCAGTTTACTGCTGGCTACACTGATTAGTTTGCAGTACTCTGGTGGAGTTATACACTGAGCTGGACTAGAGGAGAGCATTTGTAGTGGTCAATATTAGCTTAAATCAAGGATAACAGGTCAGCTGATCTACTAGAGCTCACAAGAGAAATTATTGTGACTTTTCTAAGTGTTTCTTTTCCTCATGTTGCATCACTACAACTGATCACGGGATTCCCATGTCTGCCTAATCCAACTTTAACCCCTAACTATGCATTTTTTTCTGTTTTAGAGCTTTTTTCCACACTTTACTTGGGTAAAGAAATTAAATCTGTACTTGTACCAGAGTGTGTTCACCACAGATATCTGTATTTCTACAGTTATCTTTTGATAATGATGTTTTTACTGTTTAAGGTGCAGCTTTTTGGTACTGTGAGCACATAAAGTCCAGAAAAGTCAAAACTAAAAATTGCCCAAAATGACTTTGAGCACCCCTATTTCAGCTCATTTTCATTGTGACATCCATTACCTGAAAATAAAAAATAAAAACACATAAATGTAACACTGCATATGACAATATTTTCTATCAGTGCAAAAAACAAACAAACACACACAATAAAAAGCAAGCTTGTCACCAACTAAAATTATATTTTGGGGAACTTAGTAATTATATTGCTGTGTCACCAAATTTCTTTTAAAAAATATGTTAAAATGGGTCCCTGGCTGGTTTGAATCCAGTGAATCTTTGATGGTTAAAATGGGGCAGCTGGATACATAGGAAACCCTTCATAAAAATTTAAGCCTTTATCAGGTCAGTCAAGCTTTAAAACCTAAAGGAAGTTCACAATAAAGAAAAAAAAATGCATAAAGTTCAAACAGCTGAAGTTGGTCAAATGTTTTGTTTGATTTTCCTGCCTAGTAAATTGCCTTATTTTTTTTTACAGGCTTTCTGTTTTTAGTTTCTAATCATAACCTCAGTTAACCCTGATGATGTCATTACATTAGAAAGCCCTGTCGAGAGCCACAATAGAAATTAAACATCTGTTTTCATGGGCAGAGTACAACTCCTTGAGATGAGTGAATAAATTGGATGTGTAAAATTGGTAAAGTGCCCATTTAACTCTGCTAAAGTGTTATCAGGTGGATTTTGTAGTTTACAGTGGCATTGTGTTGTGTTAGCAATCAGCCAAATTAACTGAACATTTCATTTATAACAGAAAATGTGGCCAAAGAAATATAAACCAATAGCACTGTGCCAGTAATCTGAACAAGGAATTTGTCAGAAGTTCACATGAAACACATACAGAAAAGCATTTCCATAATACTTTATGTTTTATGAAATGTTGAAGAATGCAACAAGACCTGAAGGCCAAGGCTTGAGCCCGTGTCTGTTTCTTTTCAAATCTGATCTGTTGGTAGGAGGGTCTGGGGTACCGTGGCATTTTGTCTTCTGAGGGGTTTTGTTTACATGACTGAAGAACCCTGCTCATTCTCATCAGCCCACAGCAACTAAAGACACAGAGCTTCATTTGCTGAGGAGTGAAGCAAGACGTAAGATGGAAGTTTAGATTTGGCACCTTTTTTTTTTTCAAATACACTTTTTCACTTAAATGAAACTAGTGGATAAGTGACCAACACAGCAGGTTCTGTAAGACAAAGGACAATTAGTCATCTGCAACATTGCAGCGTGCTGCCCCTCAACATGTTTTGACATGCCATTACAGGGCCCTGATGGAAAGGTCACTGACATACAGTAACCATTCCACCACTGTTACAACGCGTTACTTCACCCAGGCTCCACGCAAGTCATATGGACCAATGACACAACTCCTGCCAGGGCCCCAATGTCACACATGTCCCAACCACTTTACTTCAAACTTCTCCGCCTCTCTTCACCCCTCCCTGCCCATACCCCCTCATACCCCTCGTTCCCTCCTCCTTTCATGCATAGCCTCTCTGTTCCTTTCAACATCCACCCCACTCCTCCACCTCCCAGTTTCTTGCTTTTCTAACCCACATGTCTGTGTCTGTCCGTCTGCCTTTCTTCATGTCTGTTTGTCTCCCTCTTATCATGCCGCGTATCAACCCCGTTGTCTCTCTGTGGCCATCTCGCCCCGTTGTCGCTCCCTGGTGCTTTGTCTCTGTGCAACATATGCTTAGACTGGCATCCTGTCTCTGAGCCGCTGCGGGTCCTGTCCGCTTCATCTTGTGTGAAGATGGACGTTTGAAGAGTCCTCCAGGCATCTCTCTTTGTCACCAGCGCTTAGCCTCAACACTGCCGCAACTCACCACTAATACCATCAGTGCATCTGGCACGCTGGCCTCTGCTGTGTGCTTGTAAGGCTGCGGAAATGAAATGAGTCTGAGGCGATATGTTTTTTCATGGCCACAGAAAAAGGAGCACATGTAAGTTCATGACAGCAGACATCTTTCTAAAGACTGGATGAAACTGAACAGCTATGCACCTGTAGGCCCACTTTGGCTCCTCACCTCATGTTGGCTCTTACCTATTCCCTACTTGTGTATCTGACCAGGGCATGTAGGTTTCCTTCGGACACAATGGCGGTTTTGTTTTGAGGTTGTGCTCTGACAGTTGTCACAGACTGATCCCTTCTAATATGTTAATTGGGTTGACAACCGATGAAGCCGTATTGGAAATTAAGACTCCCTTTTGTCCTATTTTGCTTAACAGCCTTTCAGACGTGCTATCTGAGGCAAAGCTATCCCGCAGATTAGGTGGTTCCTCTGTCAGGCCACAAAAGCCTTCGAATATTTCCCACATATGTTATGCCACATATTCACAATCACCATGTCCCCAGTTTTCTATCAGTTCACTATAAAGACAATGGTATCGGGGGACTGGGCGCTGTGGAGTATGCTAATTTGTGACTAAAAACTATTATACTTGTTATTGTTCATGAAAAACTGATAAGAACTGAAATGTACAGCTTTTATTCAGTATGCTGCTCTAACCTCTCAGTCTGATTTTTACTATCAGTAACAACATTTGAGAATATCATGCAGAGAAGACTGTTCCATCATCGTTTCATCCTTCTGACAAAGTCTTGTGATACTAATCTGCCCACCTAGTTCAGCACTTCTCTTGTCCAAGCTGCTTTTCTCCCGGCTGCCTCTTTAAGCCTTACAGTCGACTTTGCTCACACCTCTTTCTCTGTGAGACTTAGTGTGGCACAAATGGACTACAGTCAATTCTCCTTCTGTGTTCCACTTTCAAACAGACAAATTAAGGATTCTGTGTTTTGGGGGCAAATCAACTTTCCTTTGGACCCAGCGAAATGGTTCATCATCCCAGGATCAGCTGGCACAAAGAGAAGGCCATTTTTAGTAAGCTGATCGTCACTGCCAGGAAAAAGACAATCATAGAACGAGTAAGTCCCTTTGACTTGGATTCAAATAGTAACTCCCAGTCTGCTATTCATCTCAGTAAAAAAAAAAACTTATTTAGCAGTCAGGCAGTAGATGAATAGGGAACAGAGTGTGTAGTAAAACAGAAATATTATCCTGCTCAGTGTTGAACTTTGGCCAGTTCTGTAATGCCTGTAAATGCATCTCATAGGTAAGGGGATCACAGCCTTGGCCAGAGGCGTAATAAAACACCCCAGTTCTTCTGACACAGAAAGTCTTTGCAGCAACGATTGTTTACTTCTTACTTTTACATATATTATAAGGATTCTACATCTACATTTTAAGATAAATGAAAAATGTAGCATTGACTTAGGTGTAGAGTGACAATATTGAAACTTGAGTTGCTAAGTTTACAGGAGAAGCAATAAATAGTTTTAGAATACACACACAGGCACGTAATTCAATAGGTTTTCTTTTTTCTTTTTTTTAGAATAATGAAAAACAAGTGCAGGTGGAATTACTGACACAGATTTAAATGAATCTCATTCTGAAGGCAGAACAGTATGCTAGAGGTCAGCGATGTTGACTCCATCACTGCAAATAAGATATTACATTTGCTCTTTTCATCTTGAGGTCAGGTAACTGCTAACAGCTAATCAGAAATTCTCAATTGCTCTTCGACACCACTTTGACACTTGCTAAGTGTAAGCTATCCTAAAACTTATTTCCAATGTTGCTATGAAGTGTAATTAGCATGAGAAATAAATTGATGCTTTGAATACATGAGGTAGCAAATGAAACAAGAAGTAAAAATTGAATAGTTGCCATTGAAGTAGCATAGAAATTATCTGCTGTTTTGAGCATTAAATAAAATAAGCAAAGTGGTGGTAGCGCATAATCAGCTGGCCCCATTTTGGCAGGATCTTCCAAGTAGGGCAATTGAACAAAGTGCATTGAAATCAGGTCGTACCTGGGGGCCACTGGTAATGAACTTGGCGAGGAGAAGGGGAGCGGAGGAGGAGAGAGGAGGAGGGCCGAGAGTTGCAGTTGAGCTGACCTTAGTTGTAAAGCTGCAGCAAAGGAACATGTGCTCAAAGCTGGCTACGCTAACCCTTTTCAGCTACAGACTGCAAAGTGCTGTAAGTAATGACTGTAAATGATGATCCTTCCTGAAGTTGGCAAGTGAGTAGGGCTTTAAGAGCCATGTTGAAAGGAGGGCTGTCATTGTGACATTTTCTGGGCTTCTGAATAACAGAGAGTGCAGGTGGTCTAGCAAATGTCACCTGTTAATCATACAGAAATTCACACATTTATGATAATCTGCTGTACTTAGCTTTAAATTATTTGCAGTACTTATGCATTTAATATTAAATGCACGTAATATAAAGTTTTCTTGAAGCTGGAGAATCTGGCCTAGTATAGTGAAAAAACCTCGTAAACAATTACTACACAGAAAGTAGCAAATTTGGATTTGCAAATATATAACTACGATACACTTGGTTTAAGATTGATCGTGAATTTGACCAGTATCCCTCATCTCAATCCCTTGTGCATACATAACTGCCTCATCTGCTCTTCTCTCCATTCTCCTCTGCCTGTCCGGGGGCCTAATTTAGCCTTAGTAGGCTCTCTTGGTGCCTAAGAGAATTCTCCTTTATGCAAGCCAGGTAAAATAAGAGCGCAGCACGGATGAGGCCCCTCTCCATCATGGTGGATGGGGGGAGTCACGGGTGACACCCCCTGATCAGGTGTGCATGCGTAATGGCCGTCCCAAAATAATCACTGCTTTGAATAATTTCCCCGCTCTGTCTCTCGCCCCATGATTCTTGCTGCTTCGACTCGTTTTGTGGCGGGCATCCCATAAATCCTTGCGGTAAATGTAAATCAGTGGGCCGGGTGTGTCTGACAGATGGGGGCTGCAAGGAGTCCTGGGAGATCTCTCCTCTCACCTTTCCTTTCAGCTGGAATGGATGAATCACTAGCCTGGCTAGCTAAATAGCATTAGTGTGCGTCCCTCACTTAAGAAGAGTGAAGTAGTGGCTGTGGTTTGAGCCAGTGTTAGAATGTATGTTGGTATCATTTGGATTAAGAGTGATGTAAAAGATGATATGTGTGTCACGAAGACCGGGAGAATACCTGTGAAGAGAAATCTCCCTACCTTTGTTGTTGTTGTTATGATTGGAAAATGAGGTTGTGCAGGTGGAGGAGATGCAGGCTGGCGGATCTTCGAGCTGTCAGCTCCTTGGAGGATTAGAGATCTGAGAGGTGGAGGGGAGGAATGGGGAGGAGGGGGGAGGAGGGCATTTCCTTGGTCCCCTTGGCTGTCTGCGGAGCAGAACCCATCTCTCATTAAGGGAGAGTGCCGAGGAGAGACTTGAAAGTGACATTCACCCCCCCATCCCCATTTTAGAGATGCTATGCATGACGGCCACTGCCACTCAGCCAGCAGGGTCACCTCTCTCTCCCTCTCTGTCTTTCTCCCTCTCTCTTCCTTTGCCTCGGGGAGAATATCAATGCTTTTGGTGGATGTACATACACACCTACACCTTTCATTGAAATCCATCAATTATGGACCCCTTACAGGGAGGAAGACGACAACAGTTGTAAGAAAACAAGAAAAAAGGAGGAAAAGGCGAAAAAAGGCCTTATTAGAGATGAGGAGGGTGGGGAGGAGTTTAATAATATGCAAAGAGATGAAATGATGTGTGTTCTGGATGTGGGGACAAAAAAGAGGACAGAAATCAAAGGCTGCAGGTCACTGTGGGGTCAGGGGCTGGGGAGCTGGATCATTTCTGCAGTGGCGGAGTGTCGATTTTCGCCCCCAGTTCTAACCTCAGGCCTTGACTCCTCCGCTCATATCCATCTCTTTAATCTTGGAAAGCTCCACCTAACGAGCTACATAGTTCACTGAGTCAAGGAACAATGGATGCCTTTGTACTCTATTGTCCCTCCATGACCATCAGGAGTTCTTTCGTACAGTTATGATCAATGCTTTGTCCCATTATTACCATGTGTTTTCATACTTTCTTTCTCGTTCTGTAATTACTTGACAAAACATGATTATGGTCTTTAAAAAAGCATTTCCTGTTGACTTCCTGGGTCGGTCGTTGTCTATCCAGTGGTCACGTTTGCCCTGTAATCGCCACCGGCTGCTTGAACCCTGCTCCCAGCCAATGAGGTTCCTCTATGCTGCCAACGCAGCCCATAAATAAATTACCGAAATGGCCCATAGTGCTGTCACACTTTTAACTGAGCAAAGCACTTATAATTAAATTCACACAGATATGCTGAAGTAAACCCACACTGTCTAAGGATTCAAAACACTCCAGCCTGAGAGGGTGTTATACTGTACACACTTCATATCCAGCCATAAATCCTGACTAAACTATACACTCATAAAAGCGATATAAATGGTTGCAGACACATATGCTCTCGAGAAGTCAGAGTCCTGTAAGTAATTTGTCGTGGAATCCTTTCATTTGCTAACTATCTGTTTGTCGCTCGGACTATTTTGGATGAGCCTTAAGCACAGTTGGGTTGGTGGTGAGACCTCAGCTATGGGTGTTGATGAGAAGGCAATGAGGAGCAAATGTCCAAATGTGCCCAAGTCTGGACACTAATGCCAGGAATCATGACAGTGAATTATCTCAAGATGGCCAACTATAGCGTTGACTATAATTATGATGCTTGTGCTAAACATTTAGTGTTTAATATGGTCAAAACATTCAAAACAAATTGTTTGAAAGCTGGAGATTCTTGTATAATTGTGATCATATTTTTACTGTAAAAATGCTGCCCGATTATGAGCATTCATTATTACTTTTTTCTATTTTCCTGCCATATTAACCAGAAATCTGTACTTTCTGAATGAAACACAAATCTCTTCTTTCAGATTACACTTAGAGCAGATGCAAAGTGCATATTCTTGGCTATTTTCTCTTTAGTGCAGTCCTCATCACACTGGCTGAGAGGGAGAATAGCCAGTGCCCGTGTGAAGGATAATTTGTACCTTCTCAATGAATGAGGAGGACAGGCAAATTACTAGCTGAATAAGGACTGCCTGTGGATCCCACTGTCAGAAAGGGAGAGGAGGGCAGAGAAGGAGAGTGTAATTATCAACTAGCAAAGTGCATTCATATCCTATCACAAAAGGATTGGGATGTGGGTGGAAGAGAGAAAGAGAGCAAGAGAGAGTGAAGGAGGTTGAAAATGGAGAGAGATACGGAGAGGGGGAGGGACAAGGAGTGAAGGACTCCTGGCCAAATGGATGCAAGGCCTTAAACAGGGTTAAAAACAGCCTTCTATGGTGTGGCTCCATGAATGCAGACACATTAAGACCTTTTAGCCCAGCGCACAAGCACCTCTTTGGAGTTAAAGACGAGAAGAGCCAGGCAAGGTGATGGAAGAAGATGAGGAGAGGCAGACAAGCAGGAGAGGGGTAAAGAAAGGTGGTGGGTAGTGGGATTTAATCAAAAGCACCCATTTGTAATTTCAATAGACCCAGATACGTTATGAGGATGGTGGGTTGGAGGGAGATGGTTTTTTTTTTTACCCTTCTTTTCCTTTTTGGAAGCTGACATCACCGAACAAAGCTGGTCTATTAGTGACCCTGGACTTTATTGACAAGCCTGCCATTACCCATACTTCCCGGGGTCTGTGGGGTCAGGGGTCACAGGCGGGCGGCTTGAGGGGGGCTGGTGAAGGGTCTGGGGAACACATTTTGAGAGCAGGGACACCTGTAGGGTCTCATCCAGTTCAGAACGTGACCATGAACAACAGTAAAACCTTTTGAGAGGCTGTAGACAATGCAGGCCTAGTCTCTAACAACTCCCCCACCCTCCTCCTTCTCTTTCAAGCTTTCTTCCATCTAAAACACATGGCTCTATAATGATGCACTAACAGGGGTTTGCCAGAGGGGCAGAAAATCGTGTTGCAGTTTGAGTGTATTTTGTATGGATTTGTTAAGAAGGTCAAGGGTTTGCAAATTAGTATAAAGTCCTATAAAATTGCTGAAAATTAAATCCCAAGAAACGTCAGCTTGCGTTGAGGCAGAGCGGGGTGAGTGTCTGGTCACAGATAATCCCAGAAAACATTTCCATTCACTCAGATTTTCATACAATCAATCATTGCATTATGCAGGACTGTCGTCAATCAAATGCATCAGAGTACATAACGGAGGATGAAACCAGATGCTAAACACAAACACATTTGCACAGCGAGGCGGGCAGGCGGGCAGGGTTCACACTACTGAGGGCTAAGTGATAGCAGCATGCATTTGATATATGTGACTCTGCAAATGGAGGGCATCAGTGCTGTTTGCTGGCACAGCATGGCAGCGTGTGGTGCACCGCGGGCAACTGGCACACCAGCCAAGCTTGGCATACACACTCTCTGAATAAGGAAATTAATCCCCAGTGGGTTTACTCTATAAGTGTGTGTGTTTGTGTATGCATGTGCTTTGTGGGTGTTACGTGTAAAGCGTGGAAAGTGATGAGTGAAAATATGTGTAGGGTACATATTCCATCACAAGCATCCTGTTCACTATATATCGTTAACGTGTGCTAGAATGTAGGGATATTTTATTAAAACTCCGTGTGCTGAATCTACATGTGCTGTGTTTGCGCTCTTCCTGGCAGCCAGGTCTGCTGTGGTGGTGGCGTAGCAATCAGGTGTTGCTGCATATGTTCCTGGTGTCAGCTCCCTGTTTTCCCCAGCGGGCAGGCCAACTTATTGCCAGCCTCATAATAGGAGGGCCGGGCAGAGGCCACGAGTATCACTTGGCACACAGCACTGCCAATATGGCTGGCTTTTTGTTCCACCTCCCTCTGAAACTTAACCACTTCTGTGCTAAGATTGATTGCTGCAAATTTGCATAGCATCGTTACTGTCACACGTGTTACAACAGTTTTCAAAACTGTCCATCCTTATTGTAACATTAATCACCGGACCACACAGTAAGGTTTGCTGTCATCATATTTTTAGTATATAGAAGCAGTGAGTAAACATCGATTGTACGTAACAGGACACATCAAATAAAAAAAGAAAGAAAAAGACTTAAAGTGGTTATTTCCAATATCATTATAAAAGGCTTAATATAAAAATAAAAATATTATCGCTAAAAATCTAAAAACAGCTACATTCATATACACAAATTGATATATATTTAGTTAAGACAGTAATCATGAGCAGGGAAGAACTGCATTTGTGTAATTATAGACATTTTTTGTAGCATAGGACAATCCAGTGAAATTGGTCCTTTAAATTCAAGGTGGAGATTTATATATCATATAATTTTAAAAGCACAATAAATTGCTGCCCACACACATACAAACAATATAAGCTTGCACATGAACAGCGACTTGCCTTAGCCATGTGCCATATGGAGTGAAGCTCCTTTTTTTCTCCCTCTTCCTTTGCTTGATTTCATTCCCTGTGTGAGCTGGGTTCCGAGATATTTCACAGCCCCGAGGCCTTGCCTTTGACAAGGAGAGCACATTGTTTATTTTTCCCTGCTGGCCACACATACACATACACACACGCACACATATCGATAAGAAAATACACAGCAAGGCCTGCAAACATTGATATTAGATAGTTTCTGCACTATCTAATACACACTTCAGGCAGGCATGAAGGAATATATGAAACTTTCTGCATATATGAAACTCTCTCTTTTTCTCTTTCTGTCTCACACACACGTGCACACGGACACATACACTCTGTCCATGGTCTGGCTAGAGCAGACAGGGTCAGCAGCAGGGCAGCCTGTACCGCTGCACATCTCTGTTATTCATCCATGTCATTCAGGGCAGGATCACGAGGGAGGGGTGGAGTGGTGGATGGCAGGAAAGGAGAGGCTTGCATGGCTTACATTCAACTGCCACACTGTTGCCCTCTGCTCACCCATTGCCTCTAGCAGAGGCCATCTCCCCCCTTCCTCACACACACACACACACTCCTTCCCTTCTTTAGCACCTCAGCCCTGAGGCCCTGGTCCCTGCTCCTCCAGCATGGGTCAGTGCTAAAGAGGACACATGGCAAAGGACAGACAGACCCAAGGCTGCCTGGACCCCATCAGACCTGGCCAGGGACAGAAGGGAGGGAGGGAGCAAGACACGAAATTGTGTGCGTGCACATGAGCAAGTGCAGACTTTCCGAATTAGATTGGATTTGTCGTAATTTTGAAGAACTTGAGACTTAGAGAAATAGATACAGGACTGCAGATAGCCCTTGCAGGTTAAGCTTAAACATTCAGTATATTCCAGATATATATGTATATATATCATAAAATAAAATGATTTTCTTCTTTATTCTGGTCTGTCATAATATGGCTAGTGTTGGTAAACAGAACCAACAATTACTTCACTACCAGGACAAACTTATCTGTACTAATCAAAGGAAAAACACAGAAATATACACGCACATATCCACGGCATGTCTCTAGAGTGCGAAGACGAGCTCACATGCATTTCAGAGGAGTGCCACTAATCCAGCATGAAATTCAATTTAAAACTTGGAGTGCGTCTTGCTCCCCTGCTTTGATTGAATGCCAGATATCAACAGAAAACAGAGCCGGGCTACTAAGACGAATGTATGTTGATGTGTCAGCAAGTAAACGAGCCTTTGAAAAATATGTTTGTCTGCATGGTTTATTTTCTAGTTTGGTTTTAGGAAAATGTCTAGAATGATTTTGTAAATGCTGTTGTTATATTTACTCTGTTGTTATTGTTTTTTAGAAGCTGCTGATCAGTAAAATTAAACAGCTTGAACCTTTTTGAAACTGAAGCAAACGTTGGCTACCTATATGCTTGGAATGGCATCAGATCATCACTAAACAATAACATGCTACACTTTTCATGGCTGCCAAGGCGTTACTTTGCAAGATAAAAATTGATGTTTGAAAAAAAAACAAAAAACAATGGGTGAAAAATGACCTGTCAGTCAGCAGCCATCTCCAACAATACCGCCGTTGGCCCCACCACTCTTTATGCTCAGGCAGAGAATGGGCCCCCCGTCTCTCCCAGAGACTGGGGTTAAAGGTCAGCATGGACCTCTGGACATATCCTATGATAATACCTCAGGCTGTGTCCTACGTGTGTGCGTGTGTGTGTGTGTTTGGGGGGGTATTCCTACATGAGAAAGACAGAGCAAAACACGCTGAACGATGAGAGAGATGAGAAGTAAAAAGCTTGCAGGACTGGAAGGCACAGATCATAAGATCAGCATGCAGGTCATCTGTTTTGAAATCCATTTACACGATTCATGCCCTTGGTTGTCAAGTCCATGCTGCTCTCTGCTGTCCAAGAACCTCCTCTTTTAAGATTTCCATAATTAAAGAGTGCACTTTGAGTGGCAACTAGGTGAAAATGGCTGCCATATTTGGTGAAAAGTACTAAAGGAGTATATGACTGTGCTCACATACAACCTTATTTCAGATTTTTAAGCTCCATGGCAGAAGAAACATATAGACTGCTTAGCTGTCTGTATTAAATTTCATTTGTGTATACTGATGAGGTAAAACATTAAAACAAACTGCCTCATACTGTCTAAGAGCACCTTTAGCTCTGACTCTGATCTCTACTGGATGATGCATAGAGACAAAACTTCTGTGGTGTCTAGCTCCAGGACATTGGCAGAGAATCCTTGGAGCCCTGTGCCGAGTGCAGAAGATCGTATGAATGCTCGATCAGCTTGGGATCAGGGGAATTTAGAGGTTTGGTGAGTGTCTTGTGCTCTTTGTCATGCTCCTTAAGTTGCTCCTGAGTATATTCTGCAGTGCAGCAAGAAGCATTGTTCTGCTAGGGAAAGCTACTACTGTGGAGGGATGCCAGAACCCAAAAAATCCCAGCAGACCATCTGTGCCATTCACTGCCAGTGTTATTTAGTGTTTTAATGTTTTGGCTGCCTAAATCTTAGGAACATAAAAAATAATTTTGAAAAGCTTTTTATTTTATTTTGAAGTCACTTGTTGTGGAATTTCTGGGACGAGACATGTAAAGTTCTGTGTTCTGCGAACGTCACAAATAAAATTCTGATCACCGCTGCATTATCAAGGTGTCAGAAATCTGAAAAGTCAAATAAAATCTGAACATATTTTGGAACTAAAATTATATGGCCACAAGGAAGGACATAAACTCCCTTTTTGGGAAAACCCAAACATTATTTATGTGATCAAATTCAGTTCCCATCCATATAATAGAACAAGTTTTTCTATTGGACTCAAACGCCGACATAAAGGTTTTAACAAATCGGACATTGTATTCTTTCTGTTGGCCTGAATACCACCCAGTGTCTTCGCTGCCTGAAAAGGTAATGTTAAACAATAGCCACACTAATAAATAAAAAAAAGCAGGCTATCAACCGTCACCGCTTCGCCTTGGTTTCTCATCACATGACCCACATGCTGGATGACATGTCACAGCTAGAGTAGCCTCATTTGCATAAGACAATCACCCTTTCGGACGCAGGGCACAAATGTTGTCTAGACGACATGCATTAGATGGGTGAACCCCCAAACACACACACACGCACACATGCACATATACATGCCTTCATCTGCCCCGTGCCACACACACACACACACACACACACACACACACACACACACACACACACACACACAATGACACTTGCACAAGCACCTATATCCATATCTATGTACGCCCATTCATATACACAGACACACTCATGTTGCTTCAAACACCCTGGACAGAGCTTCCAGCCAGTGGAAGACTATAAATCAGCTTCAGGTCTGCCTCGACTTGATTCACATGCTGTGTTATTATGGAGTGGTGGATCAGCATGAGAAAGTATTAAATACATCACACACATGCAAATCTTTACTGATGGAATGACAGGCGGGCCCAGCCACTCATTTAGATATGTATATCGCTCCTTAGTTAGAAGATTATGCGATTATTCTGGTCTATGTGCCACGGAGGGTCAAAGAGACAATTCCTTTGATATGAGATATGTGTTGATGTGACGACAATGAGTGCTGACAGTGTGTGCAATTATGGGTATATAAGTGTGCGTGCGTGAAAATGCGTTAAATATGTTGCTGTTACTTATGTGGGTAAGAGTGTGTGCGTCAGTATAATGCAGTGGCCAGTGGCCCCTGACTGTTTGATGTGAAGTATGTATTAATTCAGCTGTAATGAATGTGGCCGCAGCAGGATGGGTCTCTGGAGAGCTGATTATATCTGTTTGTCATCTGTGGTGAGAGCGATCTTGTGACACTGGGAACAGCAACACAGAATCTCTTTCCTGATGTGGGCACCCTAAATGTATGTGTCTAAGGGTATATCTGTGGAAATTTACCATGTGCTTTGCATATAACAGAGAGAAGGAGTCACAGACAGCTTGGCGCAGCTGTCGCAGTGTCATACTGGTAGATACATTTGCATGTGTGGACTCCACTTCCTGTCCTGGGCTTCTTCTTTGCAAAAGTGGCAACAAACATCTGTCTGCCGTCACTGTGGAAACACTAATGGTGTGGGGCATCAGCATTAGTGCAAAGGCAAAAGAGGCGAGAGACAGAGGAAGAGAGATGGCCAGTGGGGAAATAGAACAAAATGAGAGAGGACAAGAAGAGAGATGGAAAGATGACCAGAGAAAACATGTGGGTCACTTCACCGCTGTCCAGAAGGGTCTCATTTATCCTATCCCTTCTTTCCCCACATGGCCAGAGGGCAAACAGCAGCTCTGCAGTAAGACAGCATCGCCTCTGTCAGGACAAGAGTTGAAGTGACTTGGAGAACTGTTAATGGAAACAGAAGTTCGTTATTGTTGGCTGAAGCTGTGTGCTGTAACTCACCACAGTGGGCCAGGCTTGTCTTGGCTACAGCGGCTTGCAACAGCACTAATCAACACCTTGCTATTCACACACTAAGCTAACAGTCATTAACACATATTCAGCTTGTTTGCATATCTGTCTACACTTTTCAATAGAGCCAATTCATTTAACAACAAAAAAAAAAGTGGTCAGATGAAAATTTTTAGCAGTTTGCCAAAACTAAAAATATCTGCATCATCAGTCTTCAAACATCTATAAGTATACTCTGTCTTTTTATCCTCATGTTTTCATTATTTATTATCTTCTAACCTTTAAAATATACCAACACCCCTTTCTTACAATTTTTCTTATTTTTGATTTTTCTTTATTTTTGCGTTTTTGTTTTTTTTTTAATTTCATTTTCTGGGAAACAATAAAAAAAAGAATGATATGAGACCTTCTCACTGCTTTGATTACCTCCTCATTAAAAGATGAAATGAGTTAAAAAGGCTTCTTCTTTAAAGTGTAAAGTTTTAAAACATTTTAAAAGAAAGAAAAGAAAAAATATTGACCGTCTTCCCACTTTAATGCTTGCCTGTATTGTGTGGATCAAAAACAAAATCAGTATTAACCACGTTGTGGTCATATATTGACTAAAGGATAAAATGTGGTTATCCCAAAAAAAAAAAAAAAGATTGCATGACCTTCTTGCAATACCTTCACTGAAGGACTTGCATGGGCTTTATTTTCAGTTGAAAGACCACTGAACCACCGTCCTAACCGCCACAGCCTCTTCACTTCCTCTTCTGATGGAGTCTTTGAGTAAATACTATTGAGTTTGTACTCACAAGTACAAACATATTGACACATCTACATTACCTTACAAATCCTTCAATGTGCTTTCACTGTTTTCAGAAACCACTCTTTAATCATTTTATAAGATCATTTGCTGGGCAGAATCGCCTCAGGCTTTTCCTATTATCCCTGGCTGCCTTGACCTAGATATATGTGTTTGTATGTGTGTGTCTTTGTGTATTTGTGTGTGTGTGTGTGTCTGAGAATATGTGATTATAGTTGATGAAGAATAGACCAACGACTATGCGTGGTAGTGTCCAGCAGGGGCTAAAACAAAAAAGGACGTATAAACAGCATTTGCAAATGTACGCGGTAGCACACACTGAAAAGCAACAGAACAAGAACATTTTTGATGTCATGTGATGCACCAGCCAGCTGGAATTCACTATGTTCCAATTCCTATTTTTCTATGTGTCTAATGTATACAGTAGTTGTATTGTGTAGTTCTGCAAAAATAAGCAAATACTCATAGGAATGTAGATTTTGTTGGAAAACATGACACAAATTCGGCAGTGAAAACCATTTAAAATGTGCATTTAAGTTCAAAATGAATTATATCAAATATAAGAACTTCATTTAATTTCATTTAATTTGATATCGTTAGCTTCATAGCATAAGTGCCTAAGTCATTTTTTGGTCAAATTGAAAATATCAATTAAAAATATGCATGTGATATTTAGAAAATTAGTTTTGTCTTGTTTTCCGAAAACACAAAAAAATGACTTAGGCACTTATGCTATGAAGCTAACGATATGTTGGTGTGGTGTCCCTGCACTTGCATGGATTCTCTTCAGGTACTAACATGCCTGTCCAAAGACAGGCATGTTAGGATAGGTGGAGATTCTCTCACACAGTTACTGCTGGTCTAAGCTCCACCTCAATGACACTCATTGAATAAGCGGTTAAAAAAAAAAGATAAATGGAAGAATTTTGTTCACATACTTCTTCTTCATCATCTTATTATTATTATTTTCTTAGAATTATTATTAATTATTATTATTATTATGTTAGTTTTCACCTTTTAATTAAGTCCAGGAGATCCAGGAGAAATTGTTGTAACGGTAAAAATATACTTTTCTGACTGTTCGACATATAGGAGAAGAGCCCAATATTCAATTTAAAAGCATATTGAGAGAGTGTATTATGACCTAAAAGGCTGAATAAAAGAGGACATCTTAGAGCGAAGGCATCAGTTTCCAATTTTGAGCTGCTTAGTTGAACATGTGGAATGACCTCTTTGAAATATTGTCAAGAAAAGTGTTTCAGAAGTAGAAAAGATGAAAAATATGGGGGTTACATATTTTTCCTGTTTTATCTGGATAGCTAGTGAGCCACTTGGAAAAACTGAGAACAGTGGAAAAGACAGGCACGTCTTTGCAGTGTTACTATATCTTCAGATCGTATGCCTGATCCATGCTAATGTTTGCTTGCAAAGTTTGTTTATTACAGTTAAAATTAGCATAAACAATATATTGTTGCCATCTGCAGCTCAAACACAACCAGTTTATCTTTAAAATGGACAGTCCCATCATCAAAGGAACACTGAGTTGAGCAGACAACACAGACCGGTCACCCCTCTAAAACCTTTTGTACAGTCAGTGCGGCTCCTGTCCACTCGCCTCGGGACAGCAGAGTGATGGATGGAGGGAGAGAGGAGCTGTGGGTCAGGGAAGGAGGTGAGCATGAATCAGTGACAAGCTGAAAGATTCCAATATGGAAGGTAAAATTAAGTGACAGATAAAGAAAGCAAGAGAAGAAGACAGAAAATGGAAAATTAGAAGTAAAGATAGTGCTTGAGAAAAAGACTGGAATTAGAAAAGGATGAGAGAAGTGATTATTCAGCTGTTGAGATTACCTAAATTCCCATAGGGCCACAGTTAAAGTTTATTAAGGCTTAGGCAAACATGTGGGCTTGATCTGTGCTGTCCATATGACCACAGTAAGCAGGTAACTCTGTAGATAATTAGGTCCCTAATCCTGCATGAAGAAAAAAAACCCATCTGAGCAAAATTATATACTTCAGCATACTGTCACTAAATGTGCTCCATGTAACTTAATTCACCACAATATTGATGTATGTAAAGCAAGGAATCATATTGTGGATATTTATGTATATTTTGCTTAAACTGCCTGAAATAGTAAATGATATCATTGATAGCCTTTGCTAGGATGGCAGACGTGAATGTGCTTTGACTGACACACACTTAAACCAGGTGTCGACTATTTCACATTCAGGCTGCGGAGAGATAATGCTGGTTTCTAATCCTATGGAATAACCTCCGGGTATACAAGCATACCTGATAGTTCTGATACCACTCCGTCTGTGAGATTGTGTCAAAACTGCAGTCCGTCCCTGCAGCCATATCACATTTTCTTGTATCTCTTCATTCCAGTTTCAATCAAACGTTGGTTGAACGTTTCACTTGATGTGGGCAAGGAGTAGCCTTGGGCAGCCAAAGGGTGTGAGGCTACTGTGTGGCTATCAGGCCCTCTGCACATGAAAGGACATATATTATCTGTGGTCCTGAGAGCATGTTGGATTCTCAGACACAAGGACAAAAGGGTTACAAGTTAGGATTAAATCAAGTATGCTACCTGATGCTCGAGTGGTGCTAACTAATAATTATGGTGCGAATATTTTGCAGCAAGCGGTAGTTATTTCTACAGTCAAGATCAAAGGCATGCAGCAGCTCTAAAGTGTGTTTGATGCAATTGTATACAGCAGTCAGAATGAATGATCAAAGTTTGTTGGATTTTAGAAAGAATTTGCACTGCATCAAATAACTGCATTGGTACAATGTGTTGCTACAGACATGATGCAACATTAAAATATCTTCACTCTGAGCAATACATTAGTTTTAAAGGCTTTATCAGATGTACAAAGACTGGAAGAATACTGAATTACTTCATGGCAGGATCAAATATTGCCACTAATTGCATTATGAACAACAGAATGACTGGGAAAAACAGAAAGTTGGAATACTTAAAGTTTGCAAAGTATGGGAACGATATGTGGAGTTTTTATTTATCCATAATGTTACATTATGTTTCTGCAAAAACAGTTTACTTTGATCACTAAGTGAATATTGCTAATAGAACTTGTCAATCATTCTTGTATGCCACTTTCTGATGGATAGTGTGTCAGTCAAGGGCAATGTTACATGAATGTCCCAATTTATTGGAGAAATCAATGCTGGTGCTACAATAATAATCTCAGAGAATATGAATGACATAGGATATTTCTTTTCTCTTTTTTGATTGGGGTAGACAGACACAAAGATGGTACATATATCCACATTCTCTGAAACCTTTGTTGAGTCTCCAACAAAACAGAGTAAAATGAAATCTCATCAAAGCACAGAAAAATGACAATCTGATGTGACAGGGACATTAGTTATTATTTATTTATGAACATAAATTAAGATGTTAAAATTTTTATAGCCCACAACAACAACAACAAAAATTCTTTGAAATCCACTATTTTGGCCAGAGGTGCACCTCTGTACATACAAGGATGTATTATGTGGGGCGGTAAACATACTTAGTTTTCTTGTCTCTGCTCTGTAACTACACTGTGAACTGTATTGAGCAAGAAACATACACCTGTTATACTTTAAGACATATTCAGACTCCATCTTTGGAATGTAACCTTTGCCATAACACGGTGGAGAGATCCTCACAGAGCTGTATGCTGCAACGCGTGGATTACTACAGTATTTATGTATATTTATCTTTAGATGGGTATGTATGAGGACAGGTTCACATATGCTTTACCCTTTCACCTTAAATAGCTAGTGTATGTGCAGTACATGTATGGACGATTGAGGTTATGGCTCATATTTACCTGAATGTTTGTCCCACCGCCCTGCCATATATTTTTGTGAGGGCCAAGTGCTATTTCTGTCATGTAATATGAAGATGGCTTCTTGTCAGTTGGGTGGCTGCCCTGGTCAATATATACATACATATATATATATATATATGACCCATCTCTATTTGCTGCGAAGTCAAAAGTTGCCAATATGTCCAGTACGGTTCCTTGTAAATCATTGTTTTGATTATTCAGTGTAGACAGCATGATGGCGGTAATGAGGAAACATGTCGGAAGATACCTGAACCTGAAACTCTATTTTGTACTAAAGAATTAATAGAATGACAGCTTAAGGTTACATGTGTAGAGCTAAGAGGTCAATGCAGCTGAGTGGAAGATAAATATTTTCCTGCATAAACTGTGTTTACATTTCAGTTTAGTCAGGGCACAGAAACTGCTTTGCTCTGCAGGTCAAGGGAATATTTTTTTCCCGTATAGATTATGTTATACATGTTTAAACGATTTCTAATTTTATTTATTTATTTCTAAACGCACTCGAGCACGTTGGCCAACATTTGTTAAGCTTTTACCCAGCTCCTGTCTTTTTTCTTGAATTTCAGCTTTAAAGGTCATTGTTTATTTCTGAGTACAGATGATGATATTCAGCTTTAGGTAGTCCCAGAAGGACACCTATCTCCCGAGAACCCATTCCAGGATGCACAGTGTGCCTTTCTTTTCATAGATCAACACAACCGGGCAGAACAATCATCCTCAATCACCCTTTTTCTGTCTGTCACTCCGAACCCCACACCACACTGGCGGTGCTCCCATAAGCTAACGTGGCATCACATTCTTGACTAAACGTGCATAAAAACAAATTAGCCTGGCCCATACAATTTGCAAAGAGATGTGTGCAGCCAGCCAGCAAATAGATGTCATTCCAAACCAAGGTCATGATGGCATTGAGGCTGGAAATTTAGGATTGATGTTTGCACATGGTGGGCTCCTCCACTTTTCACTCTCAGTCTGATGGGTTTGATGCCGGCTTATTGGAAGAGACCCACTGGGAGACTCACAGCCTGGAGAACAGAGACAACCTTCTGCTTTAGAGGTGAACTAATTCTAACTTAATGACATTAATATAATTTAGATTAAAATTTTGTTCATAACAAAAAGGAAAACAAACACAAAAAAGTAGTCAGGGTGTTTAAGAATGAAAGCAATTCAAAAGCTTTTTTGCAGCCATAAACCTTACGTACGATATCTGATATAATATGATATGATACAAAATGCTTTAGTCACCCTGTATTTTTACAGCACCTCAAGAAAGTAATGTGACATATAAGATCCATCACATACAATAATAACATAACACAGAAAAGTTACATATACATTTCTGATTTGGTTAAGTTGGGTGTTTTGTAGTTTTGATATAGCTGTAAGTAATGCTGCATAGTTTGAGCACACTATAACACTTTTTGTGCCTTGTTATATTGTACACAGCTGGTGATAGATGACTGCAAATCTGAATACAATAGAGCTGTTGTACTATGCCGACATCAGCTTTAAATCCACCCTACAACCAATAATATTGTATTGTCTCTATCTAATAAAATGAAGTGCCATAAGATGAAATGGGCTCTGTGTAACTGAACTTTATTTTATTTTTTCTTTATACCTATTTTGTACAACAATTTTTAAAAACTACAACTTTTTTTTGTGTTTGGTGGGGGGCTTTGACATCTGCTGACATCAGAAGCCCCAAAATTGGGAATGCAAAGCATCACTTTTAATACATCAGCTTAACATTTGTTTTCCACTAATGGCCCATTGATAAGCCAATAGTCTTATCAATAGGCCATGGTAGGACCGCAAGGGAAATTTTTGGATTCTACACCATCAAAGGCAAAATTGCCAACATTGAGGGCTTTTTCCTCACTTTTTAGAAAACTGAGGTTTCAGGTTAATGACAGAAAAGGAGAGTACATCTCACCGTAACTTTAAAGGGAAAATGCAAAGAAAGAGCTGCAGGGTAACACACTATCTGATGTTTGACAAAAGAGTACTGCAGGCCACACGTGTGCCACAGCTCTGTGTGTCATTCTCGTGGATTACATTATATATAGATATGGTTTGCATTTGATGAATTCTATGTAAGTGCGACTTCGCTTGCACTTCTCTTGTAAACTGACAGCTATGCTACATAGTGACATTACTTATGTTGGGCTCAGTTGCTGTAGATTTAATAGGTAATTTATTTTTTAAAACTTGTGAATAAACCTCACAAAATAATCAAAATTCATTGGCAGGGTTTATAAGTAATAACTAATAGGTACATAATCTTAAGTGTTTTGCATATATATATGTAATATATGTTCATTGTGTACATCTTTTCAGTTTATTCAAGTCATAAGGATGCATAGTTAATATACGGCATGCCATGGAAGCAAAGGCTTTTTACCATCAATGGTTTGCAGCATACTGTTATGTTGAACAGAGCAGGGCCAGTCTAATAAGTCCCCAGGCTATGGAGCCAGGCCTGTGGTAGGTGGATGATGGATCTCAGTGCCAGGGTACATAATGGTGGGACAGGGGAGCACTGGGGTGAAGGACAACGCTCTGCCCTCTCTCCTTAATCAGATGCAGATCAAGCTAAAAGCAGCAGAGCAGCAAATCCCTCCTCTAACAGCGAGCCTCTAGACCCTGCACAATCCCCTCACTTTCTCCGTCCCTTCTTTAGCCCCTCCTCCTCCCTTCATCCCTCTCTCCTTTCTTTTGATTGTCTTAGCAACAGAGCTTAGGGAGCAAACCAGAGAAGGAGATGGATACTCAGAGGCCTTTACCACAAAGATCATATAGGATAAGTACAAAAGCCCCTTGTGGCTTGTTGATAAAGTATTGATTTCTCTACAAGCTGCTGTATGTGAATTACCTTGGTGGGAGTGACCCCTGAGACCTTAGGGTGTGAGGTAGGACTAACGGTGGGTAGGAGTGTGAGTTGGGGAGGCAGGGGTTGTAATGTGAAAAATAAAAAAAAGAGAGAATGCAGAAAAAGAGATGAGCAGATAGTGGAACAGAGAACGGGTAAGATAGAAATTGATTGGGGAGAAACCTGGCCGTTAATTGAAGGGACAGATCAATGAGGCTGGAATGGTCAGTTTGGGGGAAACAAGGCAAGAGACTGCTTGTTGATTTTGGTGTACAACGACACTCAAATAAACAGCGACTTCGCTTTGCTGCCCCTTATCATCGTCTCCAGAGAGACCGAGGCAGTTTGGACAATAGAAGAATGCTAATATCATCAGCAGCCTGTTTGTGTGTAAACATAATGGTCATATAGGCATAAAGCTTGCAGGTATCAAAGGTTTAAGCCCACATTCTGAGGTTTTTTTTCTACCCCATTGTCAGTGAGTGTCAAGGTGAAGTCTTATGTCTGTGTCTATGCGTGCATGCCGCCTAATTTTAGATGCTGCATTTGTCCACATCTGATCAATAGGTCACCTTTTAGTGAAAACGTGACCTACGAGTAATTCACAAAGGCCTGATACCATGAAGAAGAAAAACAACAAAGCTCATTACTAGAAAACATTGCTGACTGCTCAGAGAAGGGCTTCAAGCATCTATTTTTTCACTTTCTTTTCTTTTGGTGCAAAATGTTCTGTTTTTTAGTTGTTATTTGAAAAAAAAAAGAGAAGACATAATCCATCACACATGACTAACAGACATAAGAAAGAAAGAAACTGCTGGCTCCCGCTAGTCTTTCCTCACTTACACCATGTTGTCAGAAAATCTAATTTGTACCTGCAGCCCCACAGAGCCACCTGGCAACATATGCAGCATGCAAATGTGGCTCTGTTTTCAGCATTGCCAGTTGTAGAAAGAGAGAGTGTGAGGTAGAGAGAAAGCGATTGCCCTGGAGGATTAATGACATCATTCTGTATGCACCTCTGGACTCCCGGACCGCCAGGATATTACCCACCTCTGACATAGAGGGATAATGTTGGTTCTATGGAGCACAATGTTAGAGGATCTATCTCTTCCTGCTGGCGTAAAAAAAAATAATGGGGTTGGTTCATCATCAGATTGCCATGTCAGGTTTTGGGAAAAATGAATAAAAATGTGGCATGTTGAAAATAGATGGGTCTGAAGCCGTGGGCTAGTTAGAGCCTACCGCCTGGGTTGGCGATAGTCTTGCTAATGGTATCTTTGCTAGCATAGCAACGGAACTTGCTGCAGCAGGGTGCAGTGTGTGGCTGCTCTACATACAGTCATTGTAGAGCATTATAAATCTTCTATGTTCATTGTGTATGGTTTATTTGACTCTATGGAGCAATGTGTCTATTAAAGGAGATATGGAGAACAATGGGTGCAAATGAATAAGCACTCTGAAGACGCAAGAGTGATGCACCATCTTAGCACTGTCTCCAGGGGAGCAGCTATTACAAACAAAATTCATCACTTTGTCACTGACGCAGTTGTTGGTCTTTTAGTATTGTTGACTCTGATCTTAGTCAAATAGTCTCATTTCATAAATAGAGTAATAAGCTTAACTATTTATCATGTCTGTCTCATATCTAAAGTCAGAAACTTTATCCAAAATGCCAAGTCATTCATGATGTTTTCCTATCAGGAGTGACTATTAAAATAGTCTTTTTGATGACTGGGGTCCCTAAAAACACTATAAAAAAACTGCAGCTTTTAGGAAATGTGCTCCTACAGTTCTTACAGTGGCCAAAAGACACCAACACTAGTTGAATTCTTCGGCTAGCACTAATAGCCATAATCCTTGATGATATAAAACATACTATTTCTGAATTACCTGTTGAAAGAATTAATATGTCAATGCTTTTACATTTTACTCAGCTCTACTGCATGCTTTATACACGTGCTGGTGGTCCATCAAAGTATGTGATGACAACATTTATCAGGTTCTCCATGCATTATCTGAAATAATTTGTTTCCAAAAAATGGTTTTCATATCATACATATCAACTAATTTTTTCCAAAATCAATTATTTGTCTGCCTTTACTCACATATGTAGTTGATTGTAACCCCAGTTTTAGTCCATAGGGTTTAATATGATGTCGGCCCAGCCTTTGCAGCTAGAACAGCTTCAACTCTTCTGGAAAGGCTTTTGTGTTTACGGAACTTTGACCATTGTTCCAGAAGCATATTTGTGAGGCCTGGATTGCATCCCAAAGGTTTTCTGATGCATTGAGGTCGGGACTCTGTGAAGGCCAGTCAAGTTCTTCCACACCAAACTCGCTCATCCATGTCTTTATGGACCTTGCTTTGTGCACTAGTGAGGCTATCCCCTAACTGTTCCCACAAAGTTGGGAGCATGGAATTGTCCAAAATATCTTGGTATGCTGAACCATTAACAGTCCCTTTCACTGGGAACCCCCCCCCCCCACTACCACACTTTACATTTGGCACAATGTAGTGACCGTTCTCCTGGCAACCACCAATCCCAGACTCGTCCATTGCACGGAGAAACATGATTTGTCACTTCAAAGAACACGTCTCCACTGCTTGAGAGTCGTGCTTTACGCCAATGCATCTGACCCTTTGCATTGCGTTTGCTGATGTGGAGCTTGGATGCAGCTGCTCGGCCATGGAGACCCAATTCCATGAAGCTCTCCATGCACTGTTCTGAAACTAATCTGAAGATCACGTGAAGTTTGAAGGACTGTAGCAATTTATTCTGCAGAAATTTGGTGATCTCTGCACACTGCACCTCACCATTTGCTGATCCCACTCTGCAATTTTGCATGGTCTACCACGTCACTTCCACTTTGCTATAATACCAGTAACAGTTGACTGAGGATTTAGTAGAAATTTCATGGCTTGACCTGTTGCACAGGTGTGATCCTGAAATTCACTGAGCTCCTGAGAGCGACCGATTCTTTCAAAAAGAGTTTGTAGAAACAGTCTGCATGCTTATTTTATGCACCTGTGGCCATGATTGAAACACCTGAGTTCAATTATTTAGATTGTGAGTGAATATGTTTGTTGATATAATGTATTGTATACACTGATAAACTAAGGTTGATAAACAGATATCAGGAAACAAATATATCACTCCCAGACTACATAAAAGCTCTAATTTCCATGATGTATTCTGGTCTCTTCTCCCCCAACTGTAACTCATTTATTTAATCTGAATCTTTGACAGGTAAGATGGTAAAGTACATGGTGCTCCATTTATATGGAGACACTGTAATAAAATGGGAATGGTTGGTGATATACTGGAGAGACTACGGATACTGGATACCTGTGCTGGCATTTCTCCTGCGGTGTTGCTATCAGTGTGTGAAGAGTGGGAGAAGAGGGTTGCATTGACAATCCAACACAATGGGCAGAACATTGAACACATTTTATAAGTGGTCAGAAACTTGTAAATAACTCATGGAAGAATAAAGTTATGTTGAAACCAAGCGCACCATTGTTTTTCTTGTGACATTACCAATAAGTTTGATGTGTCACATGGCCCTCTTCCTATTGAAAAAACAAAAGTTGTATCCAAGATGGCCGACTTCTAAATGGCCACCATGGTCACCACCCATCTTGAGGAGTTTGCCCCCTCA
>NW_024582431.1:1570483-1608841 GCF_018398535.1 Haplochromis burtoni
CTTCTAAATGGCCACCATGGTCACCACCCATCTTGAGGAGTTTGCCCCCTCACATATACTAATGTGCCACAAACAGGACTTTAATATCACCAACCATTCCCATATTATTACAGTGTATCCATATAAATAGCCCACCCTGTACAAGTATAAGTACAGTTTTCCACTAAGGACTACAGTGGTATGTAGTGTACCTTTAAATGTAAACTATTAATAAGTACCTGAACAAACAGTTTTTAAAAAAGTTTTATTTTGGATGACTGATGTCAGAACTTTTATAATGTTTTTACATATATACAAAATATTATTACATGTAATGTAATGTAATTTTGTACCTAAATATCTAATAACCTATTCAGAGAGAGGCCAAGGGAGAACATTATTATTACTTATTCTGCTCTGATTCTTTGTCACGAAATATACATAATAAGGAAAATGCATCAGATTTGATTGATTTATTACATAAAAGTTTATTTCACATTTTTTTGTGTTATTAAATATTCAAAAACACTGCAACTGTGGGGAAACAAAATCATGTAAAAATGTGTGGTGGTGTTTTTTTTCCTATGGTGTTTATGGTTTGCCTGTCTTCTGTCTGTCTTTTTCACACATAAGCACTTAACACACATGCATACACACATGCACAGACATCCACACACATGTGCGTGCACAAACACACAAATTTTAAGCACATTACATTGACTTTTATTTCCTTATTTACATATATTTCCAGAAGATTAATCCCCAACAGTAACTATCTATTGCTTGCCTAACCTTTGCCAAACACCGTAACGTAACTTTACCATCCACTTAAAACTTGTCTTCATCTTTATGCAAATGACTTATGGTATGGGGATCTGATTTTTACTACCCTGCAGAATGCATATCAACATAATTTTACTGCATAAAAACTTTGCATACCCACAACCTGAGTAATACCTGAGCCCTACACACATGCACACACATACAGACACACATTTCTTATGTTTATCTTGTCCTCTGCACCCTGAGGCCCCTGGCTTCAAGGCCAGAGAAAACCAGCCTAGAGTGTCCTATCCTGTTTCAGGCTCCTCATAGCCAATCACATCTGTTTAATGCATACATCCAGTCATGAGGTCATGAGGTGGGAATGTGACATGGAGCAAACAGGGCACTGGACTTGAGGATAGCCAGCACCTGGCATTGTGGTTTGCATTTAAAAATGTAAATTTACATTTAAATAAAAGAAATGAAATGATTATATTGCCAATTCTTCCCAACAAAGGTTGTTGATAATAGATGCAATTAAAAAAAGATCTGCTCATTAAAAGGAGAAGAAAACACGTTTGAGCAGAAGCAAAGTTGAAAACGGTAACCAAACACTTGACCTGACTTTGGCAGGCAAACCGCCCCCTTCTCTGTTCGTCAGGGTATGTCATATCTTGTTGAAAACTGAAGGTGCGCTGAGGAAAGAACACAGCACTTTTCACCCTCAGGCTCTGTCACTGAGACATAATGGGACCTGCCTGGCCAAAGGCCCTTTTTTGGTTTCCATCAAATGGAGAGGAGAATGGATCCCAGAGGAAGGTATCAGTGTCCATGCGATGTTCTCCGGTCTGGCTGAGGAATGCCAAGAACAACACAGAAGGTTTAGTGCTTAGGACCTGGAGAGGAAATTACAAGCTAAAAGCACTAGATCTTAGAACATTTCCAGGTATTTAAGGCTATTAATCTGTTGAATTCCTTAATGACAATATTATGGCTAGCTGGCTACTACTTTTACCCTGCTTGTCTGCTTTCTTATTGTCTGTCTGAGGACTTGGTGCACACAGATATATACACATAGGAATGCATGCACACACAAATTAGAACACAGATATATTCAAAACATATCTACACAAATATACACATATTTGTATGGATATAACATATTGATGGATATGCAAGGAGCACCCCAGCTCCTTGCACATACATCAATATGTTTAAAATGGATATCAACTGCTTTACAGACACACACTCAAGTTTATTTAACATATCTATAGCTATACCACATAATACTTAGGTCTGCTCTAACTGTGGCACACTGCCACTCACTGGTCTGTAAGAGGTGCAGCTATGTCTCCTCCATTAGCTACTATCACTCTTAAAATATTACTTCATACACGCTATGTAACACCCTCATTCTGTTTTGATTTCAGATGCTTCCTTTTCAAAAAGGAAGAGAAGTTGCATTTCCATGTGCTTGATGCTTCATTTTAAATAATTCAAGATTACATAATAAATGGTCAGGTATTTGCAGATTTTCTATGATAAAGGTGTCCATGTCTTGTTCACATGCTTGTCTGGGAAAGCTACTCCTGCAAAGACTCTCTTTAGGTAACTAAGAACCCTGTGGAACAGAAATAACTATGAACAGAGAAGATGAGGAAGAATGAAAACGGGACACCAAGAAACATAAAGGAGCACAGATCGGTAGAATAAAAGAAGTGCAAAAGCTGTTCATAAAGATAGAGAAAGATGGGGAAAGGGAGAAAGTCAGTGAGCAGCGCACTGTGTGACATGCTGACAGATGGTAGCCACACTGCAGCCGCTGAGGCACATGCGATAGCCGTGAACCATGGTGGAACCTTCAACACCCACGCCTATACAGTTGACACCTCAGGAAGGGACAGTGGAGGGGTGGGGAGAGTACAGGGGCAGGACACAAATTTTTAGCATTATGTACTGGATTAGATGTCGAACATATCTGTATGCAGAAGTGTAAAATGATAGAAAGCATAGAGAGAAGGCAAGTTTGTACAAAGAAATACCTGTTCAACTGTTTGCTGAGGCAAATATCTAATTGGCAAATCATGTGGCAGTAACTCAGTGCATTTAGGCATGTAGACATGGTCAAGACAACCTCCCGAATTTCAAACTGAGGATCAGAATCGGGAATAAAGGGAATTTGAGTAACTTTAATTTTTTCTCTGGATGAAAATGTTTTGTTGATGCCAGAAGTCAGAGGAGAATGGCTGGAATGCTTCAAATTGAAAGGAAGACAACACTGACAACTTGTTACAACCAAGGTATGCAGATGAGCATCTCTTAAATAAATAGGCTACAGTAACAGAAGACAACACCAGGCGCCACTTCTGCTAACAACAGGACACTGAGGCTACAGTTTGGTGAGAGGAAATTTGCAAAAATGTTGCCTGGTGGTCTGATGAGTCTTGATATCAGACTTTGGTGTAAACAGCATGAAAGCATGGATTCATCCTGCCTTGCATCAGGATCAGGCCCAATATACAATATGAAAGGCATCAGCATCAGCCACACTTTGTCTTATAATTCCACACTCATGCACATTCAAAGTCAGTTTTCACACTCGACCTCCTCCACCTTCATGTACCACTAAGTCATCTGCCATCTCTTCCAGCACCTGAAGTGCCCATTTCAAGGCCACCAACTGATTCACCTGACCAAGTGCCAACACCCTCTCTTCTTGTGTTCCCACACCAAGTAGACCCTGTTGTATGCTCCCAGGACAAAGGTACTGTCCATATCCTGGCTTTCATGATCAGGTGCCACCATTTCTGGGGACTTTGAGGTTATCATGTGTAATGCAACCAAATCTCAACAACTTTTCAGACACTTCCAAGTAATATTACTCTATATCAGTACAACACCAATACTAGCAAAGTAATGAAATGGCCAGTAAGTGTATTCTTTAAAGGATTAAACTTCTGGTTTAGACAGGTCTACATGGTGTGTACAAAAAAGTGTGTACACGACTGCACTGATCAAACTTTGGTCTTTAAAATGGTTATAGATCAGTGCTTTCTTTATTTGTTAAAATTACAATTGTTTAAACTAATAAAAATATTAAAATAAAAATATTAAAATAATAGTGTAACACAGAAATATTTAAGTGTAGGGATTGATTTTTAAACTTTACTTAACTGGTAATTAAGTATTCTAAATCCAGGCTTAACGTGAAAGGTTTTTTTTCCTTTGGTTTTGAGCTTTTTTAAAAAATAACCCATACAGTTATTTTGCACATATTGACATGGACACATGTTGTCATGATAAATCATAAACTGAAAAAAGCAATTCCATCAGTAGTAAATATTTCTAATTTTTTCATGTTAGATGGGCATCACAGGTCCAAATATATCTTGATTTAAAAAATAAACTAAAATCAACAAATAATTTGGTTTCAATAGCCTTCTGATTTTACCACCTATTAAAAAAACAAACAAAAATTCTTCAAATAAATCCAAATAATTTGAAAGTTTATTGAATTTAAACATCACTTAGTGATAAAAAAAAAACACATGTAATTCTCCAATTCTCCAATTCATGCGTGTAAAATCGTGTTTATCAGCCATGCAGACGTATCAAGGTAATTAAGTAATTGTAATTATGTTTTCCAAACTGTTAAAGACGGTCGTGAATTCTGATTAGATCCCATTAAGCCAGGAAAAGTTTCATTTTCACAAAACCTGAAAAGATAAAATCCCAGACCAAGTGAGCTGTTAGTGTGACAACAAATGGCATGGAAACAGTGTCGGCCCTTGAATCCCTTATTGTACGCCAAGTAGACCTATGACATTAGGAGATCTTATCTCTTTTAAGGAAAATAACATACACCATGTTTTTACAGTTATCACTTTATGATGGCCTCTTTGTGTCCTTTTTTGTATCCCTTTTCTCCCATCTACTCCTTCCCATTTTTTATGCCCGCCTCTCTCTCTCTCTCTCTCTGTTTTCCTCCTCTTGCCCCTTTCATCGTACCCATGCAGGTTGGTCTGCTTGGTCCGTTGTGTTGTTTAATATGCACAGCCCATTCTTGCTCCTTTATTATTGTCCCACTGGCGGCGGAGGCCCTTTTCTTAGTCCAGACAATGGGCGGCGTCGTGACAGAGAGCACGGTGGTCATGTCCCATTTGCCACCCCGTGCTATCTCTCTATCCGGCCCCCCTTCTCACCCACCATCCGCTTTTCAATAGCACCCTAATACTGTTACAGGAGAGAAAGACCTGGGAGCCTTCAATACGCCCCAAGCCTCTGGGGCCACAGCTATATACATACTATTAGCATAATTATAGCCTGAGAGATAGAGAGAGAGGGAGAAAGATCGACAGACAGAGAGGGAGTGAGAGAAAGAGAGAGAGAGGCAGCAAAGGTGTTGTGACAGTAGTCCCCCACCAACCCACCACCCCTCCACACACACATACACACTCACGGAAATGCATTCTTGTAAAGGACATTTGAATAGATATTGTATTGGATTTGTCCTGATCTAATCTATAGTTGGAAGAGTTCAGTCTGTGCAGGGACTCGTGGGTGGGCAATTCTCCTGTTGGTACCACGGTTGCCTGACTTTGAACTTGAACTTGGACCCTTGGGGTCGAGCAGATTGAAATTAAATTGGGGAGGGCTCCCCCTGGGATACCAGGCTGGTAAATGCAGGCTGGAGCAGCTGTGGTACTGGTGGCTTGTTTAAATGTTAACATAGCTTACAATTTGGTCGTGTTATTCCATCCTGCTCAGTCGTATTTGTTCATGTTCACGTGTAATGATGGGGTAGTTCGACTACGGTCTCAAAGAGTTTGTCTTTGTGTTTAAAGAATTTCATTCCCAACATCAGTTTTTCCAAGAAAAATCATTCCTTTTGTGAAAATAAATCATACCACAAGTTATGTGGTATGATATTTTCAACTCAAAACAAAAAGAAAACCATGTCTTTTGTAATACTTTTGTAAAACTTATCAAATCCTACCCAAAAAGTGTGTTTCCATCCATGTTTATTTGCTTGTACAATTAGGTCATGAAGAGTGGCAACACAAAGTCCAGATTTCACTGAAAGCATCATGTTAGGGTGAGGTGAAAAAGGTGAGGTGTGAAGTGTTACTGCGACAGTGACAGACTCAGTGATTAAGTCATAGCAGGTGTAAAGTATCCAAGTTTCGATCTTTGTGAAGTGATAAGAAGATTCTTCACAAAGAACATATTTCAGTAAAGATGTCTGCATGTTATTGCACTGTAAGACATTTGATTGTGACCTTTTTGGTAACATCGTCTCAGAGTATTCTCTCCTTTTGTAATGGTTGAACGTATCTGAATGGAGAAGACTCATTGCTCAATGCGCTCCTGTGCACCGCTCAGTACTTCACATATTCTTTTGATGATTTTATACACATTCAGATATTGTAGGTTTTTTTTAATGGACATACATTAAAACTGTTCATCACAAACAACTGATTACCCTTATAGTATAATAACAGTTGCAATGTTACAGGTCAATTCTGGCCAGAGACCTCTCACCTCTCATACACAAATAAACACACACTCAACACAGAGACAGGAGTAGGAATACTCTAACACCAATATTCTGTCTTTCATGCAGCCCCAACAGCTCCACAATGTAAAATGCTGATCTGTTCTCCAGCCACTATGTATTCTTCACAGGAAAAAATACCATAGCAATAGAAGAAGCCAACTCCTCACTACCACTGGTCCAGTCATCCTGTTTTAGGGGCGGCTTTAAAGCATGTCACAAGACCTCATGCATAGTAAACAGTGCGGCCTCCATGGCTGACTGGTGAGCAATTTGCCTCGTAGATTGCCTGGCCCCGGGGCCTTGGAGCTATGTTTATGTATGAGCCCTCCTGTTTCATATGTATCGGCCCCAGATCATTTTCTGCTCCCCCCCTCCCCGATTTCTCCCTTGCAGAACTGATGACATACACTTAGAGACACAAGCACACATAAAACACACACTGGACAATGTGCACAGAAACACACATGTGTACATATGGACAGACACATAACATAAACATTAAGAGTGATGACCTGCACAAGGGGCAACACTGTCCCAGCAGATTACACTATTGTCAATACAAATAGAAATTTACTATACATGTGTCGCAGCTGCTGCTGCTTACTGTGGCATTCGTGCTTTGCAGGGTGAGTGGAGATGAATTAGGAGCATGTTGTCTGTGATGGTGTTTCCACATTGCCTCATGCTGGCTATTATATTGCACATTTAAACATATTTTGTAATTTAAATAAACAACTTATCACCCATGTTGATAGTGACAACAATTCATTTGCGAGCTCTGCGTCATCATCATCTTTTCATTATATGATCACAAGGTCACGATCACATCTACTGTAAATGAAGATATTTTTAAACAGTTAAAATATCATTTGAATTACCTCGTATCAGTACTATATGCTGCAAGCCTGAATGCAGTGGAAGCTGAGAACGTGTGAAATGAGAATCTGAGTTCATTAACCCTTCATCACTCCCTCTGTTATATCTTATTCCTCTTTTTCCACATTCTTATCTCTATACTTATTTCATTGGATCTCTGAATTATTGTTTTAACCCTCGCCCTTCCTATCTCTGTTTCATGAAAGAGCGAACAGGTTTCAAAGATGCACAAAGCCCAAACAGATACTGAATGTAGAACCATCTTAAGGAATATTTACAGCACCAGAAGTCAGGCTGAAGATGTCCTCTATGTGTCAGCTAAGGGCGAAGCATCTCCAAAGGGCCTAAAATGTAATGGGTTTCACAGGACACAATTTGTTTGATATGAAATGATCCTCTGCAGACACAAAGTGGCCCCCATTAGGAGCCAGGCAGATTAGTGCAGTCCTCTGAGGGTCCGTGGCTCAGTGTCAGTGGTATAGGACCCTTCTTATCTTTCATTAAGCGCACACAGCAGGGCGGATTCACTAGCTCAAGAGGGGAGGGGTGGGGCTGCAAAGAGAGAAAGACAGTGAAAGGAGGAGAGAGAGAGAAACACAGATTGGTGGCGTTTAAAAAAATTATTTCCACATATCATAGCCCCATCTCTAATTCAGTGCTGGAAAGGAAAGCGCCATGGGGAACGCACAGCATACTTCTCCTCAAATGCCAAAATTGACCAGCAGGCACAGAGGAAATGAGGCTGAACACAAATAGACACGCATGTGCTGCCACGCAGTTGCAAATGCACTTAAAGTTGTGAATACAGGCTGGTTGGATGAATGTGCAGACTGAAAAAAAAAAGGAAAAAGATATACACATATGCATGTACCAGCAGCAAACATATTTTCACATGCCAAATTTTGAATACAGGCAAACACAAACCACAGAAATGAGAACCACTCAGACACACACTGGGGAATACCACTCTTCACACACATACATCCACACACCATGGCAGTGGCAGAATGCCATATGGGTTCATGCCTAATCTGTGTTTGTTAATGGTTGGCGTGTGCTAATTACTGTCACCGTGCACCAGGGGCCTTCGTTGGCCAATCACCAACTAGAGTAGCCTCTGACCGGCCAATCGCTTGCCGTTCTAGCCTCTGAACCAAAGGGGCTTCTGGGAGAGGCAACTTTCAGCTGCAGTGAAATTGGCCTTGGAACAGTTGTCTAATGCTGGAACATGGGGTGTGTGTGTGTGTGTGTGTGAGAGAGAGAGAGAGAGTAAGAGAGAGCGACAGAGAGCGAGACAAGGGTGGAAAAAAAGACATGGTGCGTGTGTGGGAGAGAGAGACAGTGAGAGAGAGAGGGCTTCTGTGTCTCTGCGTTTGTGTGCACATGTGGCACTATGCACATGTGAGCTTGTCCAGCTATACGTGTGTGAGCAGCAGACGACAGAGTGGAAAGGAAAACAAGGCCTGAATGTGGGCCAAGTCAACCACTCCACTGGCTCAAAGGCTGCAGTAATCCAGTGTTGACATGGTAATAGCCATGAGCTTAGTGTCAATTAGATAGAAACAATATGCTTACTCTACTGGAGTAAGTGGATAGTACCTTTTAAGTAGTGAATAATACATTAAAGCTGAAATTAAACGTGGCTATGAATCAGAAACCTTACAAACCAACATACAACATCTGTTTCTGCTATATTTTTAATTCTGACAACATATCTTGTAAGTGGCAACCATGCTGGATTTGACTAGCATTTTGCACTACCATCACATTCTACCCTCAGAGGCTAGATGGCCTTATTAAAAGCTCAGTCACTCCGAATGTGTTTCTGGGCCATGAAACTCTAAAACCACACAGACCACCATCATTCAGCACTGGTGAAAGAGGACAGATACAAAGGGTGAAACCCTAACCCTCTTTGACATTCCTGGAATTGCCCCGAAGCCATTTTTGGGAGGTGGTGCATGAGTGTGTGTGTACATATGTGTATTCGTATTTACAATATGTGCGTATATTTGTGAAAGTGGCTGCTTTGCTCAACTGATAATGCCATGGTACCGACTGAGGCCAGAGGGTATAAGGGGGGAGGATCATATAAGGAGTTGATGGGTTAGACAGTCTTAAATGACAGGCTCTATTTACACCATTCACATTTTATGACAGCGACACCTGCATTTGTTTCAAGGTTCAGTACATGAGTCATACTGTCATTGAATACGCAAATCATCACTTACTGATTTGGATTGAGTTTTAGCCATGCCAGCAATATTGATGAAAATCATGGTCTGCTGCTTTAATCCAGTCATTTATAAATATATTAGTTTGCCTGAAATGCATGCTTTCATTGTTTGTTCATTGGTGTTCACTATTGCATCTTCTTTACACTGACAAAATTTACTACAGTGGGGCAAAAAAGTATTTAGTCAGCCACCGATTGTGCAAGTTCCCCCACCTAAAATGATGACAGATGTCAGTAATTTGCACCAGAGGTACACTTCAACTGTGAGAGACAGAATGTGAAAAAAAAATCCATGAATCCACATGGTAGGATTTGTAAAGAATTTATTCGTAAATCAGGGTGGAAAATAAGTATTTGGTCAATAACAAAAATACAACTCAATACTTTGTAACATAACCTTTGTTGGCAATAACAGAGGTCAAACGTTTACTATAGGTCTTTACCAGGTTTGCACACACAGTAGCTGGTATTTTGGCCCATTCCTCCATGCAGATCTTCTCGAGAGCAGTGATGTTTTGGGGCTGTCGCCGAGCAACACGGACTTTCAACTCCCGCCACAGATTTTCTATGGGGTTGAGGTCTGGAGACTGGCTAGGCCACTCCAGGACTTTCAAATGCTTCTTACGGAGCCACTCCTTTGTTGCCCGGGCGGTGTGTTTTGGATCATTGTCATGTTGGAAGACCCAGCCTCGTTTCATCTTCAAAGTTCTCACTGATGGAAGGAGGTTTTGGCTCAAAATCTCACGATACATGGCCCCATTCATTCTGTCCTTAACACGGATCAGTCGTCCTGTCCCCTTGGCAGAAAAACAGCCCCATAGCATGATGTTTCCACCCCCATGCTTCACAGTAGGTATGGTGTTCTTGGGATGCAACTCAGTATTCTTCTTCCTCCAAACACGACGAGTTGAGTTTATACCAAAAAGTTCTACTTTGGTTTCATCTGACCACATGACATTCTCCCAATCCTCTGCTGTATCATCCATGTGCTCTCTGGCAAACTTCAGACGGGCCTGGACATGCACTGGCTTCAGCAGCGGAACACGTCTGGCACTGCGGGATTTGATTCCCTGCCGTTGTAGTGTGTTACTGATGGTGACCTTTGTTACTTTGGTCCCAGCTCTCTGCAGGTCATTCACCAGGTCCCCCCGTGTGGTTCTGGGATCTTTGCTCACCGTTCTCATGATCATTTTGACCCCACGGGATGAGATCTTGCGTGGAGCCCCAGATCGAGGGAGATTATCAGTGGTCTTGTATGTCTTCCATTTTCTGATGATTGCTCCCACAGTTGATTTTTTCACACCAAGCTGCTTGCCTATTGTAGATTCACTCTTCCCAGTCTGGTGCAGGTCTACAATACTTTTCCTGGTGTCCTTCGAAAGCTCTTTGGTCTTGGCCATGGCGGAGTTTGGAGTCTGACTGTTTGAGGCTGTGGACAGGTGTCTTTTATACAGATGATGAGTTCAAACAGGTGCCATTCATACAGGTAACGAGTGGGGGACAGAAAAGCTTCTTACAGAAGACGTTACAGGTCTGTGAGAGCCAGAGATTTTCCTTGTTTGAGGTGACCAAATACTTATTTTCCACCCTAATTTACGAATAAATTCTTTACAAATCCTACCATGTGGATTCATGGATTTTTTTTTCACATTCTGTCTCTCACAGTTGAAGTGTACCTCTGGTGCAAATTACTGACCTCTGTCATCATTTTAAGTGGGGGAACTTGCACAATCGGTGGCTGACTAAATACTTTTTTGCCCCACTGTACATAAGATTAATGACAAGAACCTAGATGGTCTACTTATTATGGTCAAAAAGTTATTTTTTGGTCAGCTGGACCATTTAGGAATGTGATTGCCATTTTTGTACAATGAGAAGAGGAAGAGACCATTAGACAGTTTTCAACCAGCAGGAGCTGACCCCACTATTTGTGCTGCTAACTGCTAGCTAGCTAGGCAAAAGCGGCAGATTTCTTTTTTTCTTTCTTTTTTCAGGCACTGATTTACATGTGTGATGGCTTTGTTTGGTGTTTATGCCTTCATCATCCTAACTGGTTGGAGAGCCTGATGCTGCTAGAGGTCACTTCCTTTTTTAAAGGATCACTTTCTCCCTACTGTCGCCAAGTGAAAACACTGCTCCTCCATATTAAAAGGAACTAGCTGAGGGGATTTGAGGATCCAGCCAGGATGCCTTCCCTACACCTCTTAAGTAAAGTGTTTCAGTCAAATCCAACCAGGTACAGTTTTTGTTAGAGACCCAGGACACCCTGGAGAGATTATGTCTCTCATCTGGCTTGGGAAAGGAAGATTTGGACATTTCTGCTTACACTCCTGTCCCTGTGACGCTATTCAGTAAATGAATCCCTATAGATATAATAGCTCAAACCGTTAACTGGCAACTGGTGCTAAGTTCCAAATGTTTGAAAGCTAATAAGATATATTTACAAGATCACCACAGATGTCTCATCTGCTCAATGTTATATTGAAATGTTGCGAGCATGTTAGCATGATGTACGGTCATATATGTGTTCTCTTTTTCTAAAAACAACAAAAACTGAAGATTGCACATGTTCAGTCATTCTCTCCCCAGTTCAACCCGTATCGAGCCCATCTGTCTATCTATGCACTGTTTCCTTTGTCCACCCATATAATTTTTACCTATTTTCTGAGCTGCACTCCCGTCTCCATGAATACCCAAGCTTGGTGTGTCTGGGAGTCAATGTATTGTTTGCTTAAATTGAAAGGTCAGTAGGGGGAGACGGCTAATGTGGCAAACCACTTCAAAACCACTTTTCATCTTTTCCTTTCTTTCTTGTCTTTTTATCAGCTTCTCCATCATTTTCATTTGCCATGCAGTGAAAAAAGCCTTTTCATGTGAGAGGGAGAAGTAGAGGAAAAAGGATAGACTGTTGGAAAGAAAAGAGAAATGGTGATGGCGTTAGGATGATTATATGTGAGCATGTCTTAATGACTCCCCTCCTTCTGACTCCTCTCTGCTTATTATCCAACCAAACTGCCTCCTGACATCTGTGGAAGCAACTGAAAATCTTCCTTAGAATAAAGTTACACTTTTCTGAACAATCGATTAAGGCTTGCCATACTTTGCCTTGAGAGCACAGCTACAGATGTTAGGAGTGACCTTGTGAAGGTGATTTTTAAGGTTGGTGGTAAAGACGATACATTCCAGCCTTAGTGAAAACTGTATTTACCTGCAATCCAAAATGTGGAGCCAATTTTCTCTCAGAGATGCATGGAGTGTTAGCTCTGCATGGACATGAGGTTCAGATCACGAAAGCGTTTCCATACAATTCGGCATCCATTTATGTTCCGTATTAATGATAATGGCTTCTTATGAATGGGCACTCCTAGGACTGTGACTCAGATCTTCTCCTGGCACACTATGTTTCAAGCTGCAATTTTGCTTCCAAGGCCTGGTTTTTAAAACAAGGTCACTTGTTCTCTGTATTCTTTTGAAAACTTGTGAAGCCAAAGTTCAGTGCCAGTTTCTTCTTCTCCTTTCTATTCTGAAATTACAAGGGCTTTTGTGAGGTCACTGCACAACCATATGAATAATAGATTTTAATTGATTTAACCTGGTCCTGAAGTGGGCTAAAACGCAAGCCCTGTCACTTTCAGAGGGCAGCAAGAGGGGAGCATGGTCCAGCACACATCTTTAAAAGCCCCTTGACGTGAGTCCGGAATGAAATATTTACGCTGTAGTGAGGGCTGACCTCCTGCTGCAAAACCACGTTGTGATCTCCAATTGATTTTTGACAAGACAATTGGGGCGAGACAAAACAAACTAGTGCTGTCCAGCTCAGTCCCTGAGTCCTCACACTGACATCAAATTACAAAAATGTAGTTTGTGAAAACCAGAACGGTCATCTACCTTTTAATCATTATTTTGGATTCAATTAAAATCTGCACTTTTTAAATTGCTGCGGTTTCAAGTGTTTTGTGAGAATAAATCTATATATTTAGTAATATAATAAAAGTGATTTTTTTTCTTTTTTTTTATCAAGAAACTGGGCAAATTTATGCTTTATCGCCAAGCGATGACAATCAGGAAAAACCTGGAAAAGAAAGCAAGGGATCATTCGGAAAAGGTCTGGGTTGGGAGTTGAACACGCCGAACCACTCAGCCATCGGTTCACCTCATCAAGTGGACATTTTAATGTGGCTTTGAGTGTCCGCGCAGCTATATTAGGAAGAAACAGTCCTTGAATAGTTGACTTCTCAACAGTGACTACAGAGAAAGCTTAATTATTAATATCTTTGCAAGTCGACATAGTGATAAAGCAATGTGCTTTTTGAATTGCATGTTATCTCTGGGTACACTTTGACCTCTTTATTTGTTGCATGTATGCTACGTCAAGAATAGATGCACAAATTCAATATTTTACTTAATCAAAGTGTGGTGCTAGCTGATCCAACAGGCAGTATTGAAATTATGTAGATTTATTCATAACATTAGCATGATAAATTAGGAACAAAATGAAGCAGCTACACTTGAATTATTAAGATTATGAAAAATTATAATGAATGCTTTGCTCTTGATGTGACTTGTTTTCCTGATAAACAAAGGCCTCTAATTACCACAGAAACATCTGGGGACTTTGGTAACCTTCATTAATCTTGCCCAATCCCACCATTCATCTCCCTGCAGAGTTTCACATTAGAAAGGATAAGTGCACCAGTGACACTGCATATTAAAGCTTACTAGTTATCAGACACATTCTCTGCGGTTACTTTCTGGCATCTTTCCTCACCTCAGGGATATTGCCCAATAACTGCCTTCTGCTGGTGGCACATCTTCAGATCCCATTGTCTCTTAGTGTTAATTGCAAGATGGTAAACAGTGATTGCAAGCCAATTAACTGCTGCTTTAAACAGAATGTTGTAGTTTCACATACTAAAAACAGGTGATGTAAGAAATTCCATGAAAAAAAAATTCAACATATTTACAGATTTCTGTGCCTAATCCCAAAGGCAAGAGCACTTTAAGTTCATCCCTGACATGTATAATAAACATGACATTCAGTCTGGCCTTGAACCACATATATTTCAAGTCTCTTTTCCTCACTTCACATCTATAGTCCATCATATTTTGCTGATTGTCTATGTGTCCAAGGGTTTATTATCTTTGTTTTTGTGCACTTGAGGGTCACTGTAACTCTTTGTGCCTAGGTTTGTGAGTTGGTTCATTGTACATGTGTTCCCCTCATACCTCATCCCTCATACCCTTTTTGTGAACAAAGGGTAGTGGTGTGTGGATATCTCCTTTGACCAGGGGCCAGCTGCCAAAAAACCTGGCTCAGATGAGAAGAAGAGAGCTGGGATATGAGACTGGATCAGACTGGGAGTGATAGAGGGCTATGACCAGGTGTTCGCACGTGTGAGTGTAAAGGAGGTGATGCAGGATTTAAGACAGGTAGTACAGGGCTGAGGAAGACCACTGCTGTCAAATTTCTTTTAAAGTTTCATCATTTGTTTAGTCAGTGTGTGCTTTATAGTGCATTGTGACACGTGTGTGTTTGTTATGTGTGTATGCGCTGCTCCCTTTCTGACCTGCAGGATGAGTAGGGGGGAGACTCCAGCTGATTAATGGGCCTGTCGGGTCTCCCATGGTGGCATGTATCCAAACTAAATTTGGCCACTGCTGGCTAGCAGGGTCAGGTGCAGGCAATGGAGACATTAGGGAGGGCCGGCCTCACAGCAGCATCTCTTGAAAACTGCTGCACCGCAGCAGCAGGAGTACCTGGAACCAGCTAAGGCAGGTCATCCCACTGAACTCTTAAAAAGAATTGTTTATAATCTGTGACTGTCGTCAGTAAAACTGCCTGTATTTTCACTTGAAATAACTCAAATAATTTCCAAGAAATGTTCAAAGAGGATTTAGAGATATCAATGAATTCCTCTAAAGAGCCTGTAAGCAAACTATAAGAACAGAGTAACAATTGAACAGTGTTGCGTGTGATGTGATTCATTACTGTACTGTAACTGCATTGTACAGTAAATATGGCATTTCTTAAAATACAGAGGTTTTATATTATCTGGCAAAATAGAAAGAAGGCATCTGCACAGAAAGCATGCTAACCAGTGCTGGGTGTCACCCGTTACAAAGTAACAGGCATTCCTGCCACAATCAGCTAACTTCAGCTCCAGCCAGAGGAGGAAAATAGCAGAGCAGCTTTTGAGTGGAGTGGAGATATGGACTTTTTTTAATTGCAAAAAAGGACAATGGTAAAGTGGAAAGTGCATGCTGTATTATACTGCTAACACAATATCAGTTCTTTTCAACTGTCTTCGCAGACAGCATGCTAACACAAAACTAGCCAAGAACCCAGAGTGATTTAAAGGAAGAATCTTTCTTGACCCCAAGCCAGCCACCAGACCATGATCTTAAACAGCTAACAAAAGCAATGCTGAGCAGTCAGTATCTTCAGTTTCTACCTGTTCATATTTACAAAGTAGAATCAATGAGTGGATCTGAAGTCACTTTTTGGCTGGTTTTGAGCTTTGCTTTATGTTGTGAGTTTTGTGTTCACACATTGTGTCCTCAGTAAGATAGGGATCCATGTTGGTGTTTAGGACCATTGCCTATAAGTTTGTATTGTTTGCTGGTAATAATGTGACAATGTGTTTCACATCATTTTACAGAGTAACAGTAACGTAATGTAACAAGTAGTTTAACAAATGACTTGACGTAACGTGTAAACTCCACACAGACAGGCCCTGGCTAGATGGTGGCCCAGGACCTTTATGCTTTGAGCCCTTTGAAAAATTGCAGCCATGTGTTAAACATAAAAGGTTGTTAGCAAAATCATTAAAATACTATTTATCTATAGTCAAAATGTGTGTGGCTAACCATCGCACACTACTGATAGTAAGTTTTGTTTTGTTTAAAACTGAATATCACTATTTCTGTTTTGTGTCTATTTAGTTTCTGAGTAATAGTTTTGCTTTCCTTTTTTTTTTTTATAGTTGTCACTATACGCCACCACATACATCAGAGTTGTATTGCTTTTCTTATTGCTCAGCAAAACAAAAATAAAATAAATAAATAAGAAGTTACGTTCTATTTTGGAAACAGCACAAAGATCTGATATATATATCTATATTTATCTATATCTATCGCTATATATATATATATCTTTTACCTCTTAGATGAACAGATGTAGTCAGCTTGAGAGCAAACCTTTGCACACAGGAGCAAATAAAAGGTGTTCACGGTCTTACAAAAGTCACAAAATGCCATTTTGCCCTATTTTATAACTAATAGCTGCTGATGATACAGGCAGCACCGCTAAACTGTAGACATAACCAACAGCATCCTACTCACAACCACATCCATCCTCCACAGTGACATTTCCCTGTCCATCTTGCAGTGCAATCAGCACTATCCATTATGTATTCGCTACTAGGTAACAAGCACAACTTGACCAATTACAACAACAATGGTAGACCCCGCAGCTCATTTTTCTCTGTGTTTTTGCCAGCGCTGTCATGGCGACCTCTACAACGGATGGACGTCAAGACTAGTTGGCAGGTCATCCAAGGTGGGCAATGCGAGTACATAATTACAGCTTGGGAACATTTGCCCTTTGCAAATTGTATGAAATGCATAGTGGCTAATTGGGCCACTCTGGCATTTGTGGAGTTCATGGGGTCATCTTTTATGTGACGGCCATTATCACTAAAGTGATAAGAATGATAGGCCCACTCAGCTCCCCCTGGTTCCTTTGCTGTATCCATAGAAATAACTGAGACTGGGTCAACTTGAGGAAGACATTACATAGTCAGTCATGAAGGTCATAAAATTAAGGCTTTTGCTATGTCCAAAAAAGTCTGTTTTGCTTTGGTATAATGCATTTTTTTAATGGATGAACCATATTCTCTTTAGTTATAGGCTAAGAGGATAAAACTGCAAAATCATCACACCCCAACCCCAATCCGCTATAAATGAACATTGAATGACATTATTTTTTAGTTATTGTGTAGTTTTCTGATTGTGGCATTTAGAGGTTAGAGTTCTCTATTATCAAAAAGTGGATTACTTTACCACTGCATTGTACCTGCTAATCTTTTCAGAGACAATTTACTTTGAATTGGTTCCCTTGGATGATTCAAAGATGTAAGATTAGAGTTTAATAATGTATTTTAGACAAAGAGATAACCTGACTTCATGCAAGTGAAAAGATAACACAAACTGTAAGCTCTTGAAACCTATAACCTTGTGCACTTACACATATTTTTACTGAAAAACTGTCCTTCATCTACCTAAAGTAGTCATTATCAAGAAACCTTGAGCATTCACAGTGACAATAGCAAACCTCTTCACATTGAGGAACCTCAGCATATTTCATCATGCAAAGGAAAAAAAATCATGTTTTATTATTTTAAATCCTCCTATCTGACAAGGAACTTCTGCCATTCCACCAACACCCCCCAGTTCACAGTGAAGGAAGAATGTGCTAAATCCTCCTCAGGTGGGGGAGTTGGCCCATCAGCCATTGTCAGACTCCATTCTCATACAGACTGATAAATCTCTCTACTTGCATCCACACCCCTACATTAAGTAAAGGTAGCCCCATCTGCTCCCTATTAATTCCCCAGCAGGCGACTTATCACCTCAACCCTAGTGACCCCTTATGCCTCCTACATCCTCCCTGCTTTTCTCCTTTACTCACTTCTTCTTTTACCTCTGTACTCCCTCATTCCTGGACCCTATTCATCTCATCTTCTGCATGTTTTATACACTGCAGTTGAAGAGGTTTGTTGACATTTCATTTTACTGTGCCTTAGAATATGGATTTATACACATGCACACACATGAACACACACAGAATAACCTTTTTGGTAACTGCTAAGCTCTCCAGCAATCCAGCTCCTCCTATGCCCTGGTGGCGGGAGTTCAGCGGACAAGTCTGGTCCTCTAGGTCAATGGCAAATGAGAAACAGAGCTTTAGGATTAGGCAGGAGATAGCTGAGGGTTCAGGAGCCTTTCTCTGGCTTTGATTAGCTCCCTCGCTTGATTAAATGCCCATCGTCAGGGAAAAAAGATGAAAATTGGACGAGGGGAAAAGAAGAGAAGAGGGAGACAGAGTCAAGGCCATTTGTTTTCTCAGCTGGGGCTAGTTCAAGTGGTTGTCTTTTGGAGCCCTCTGGCCCAGGTTCACACACACACACACACACACACACACACACACACACACACATAAAAGCACTGCACATAAACACACACACACACTGAGATTAATATAAATGTCCTGAGGGAGGAGAAAATAAGTCAGAAGGTTGGCTCTCTCAAATCCACCACCTCACTCTCCTACTTTCCAGTCCTATTCCTCACTTACTTGTTTACCCCCTCATCTTTCTCACTCCCACTTTTTCTGTCTTTCTCCCCCAACTGTACTCTGTTCCAGTCTGGTCTGTCATGGTAACCTGACTCCGGCGGCTTCTGACACGATCCAGACCGCTCATAGCCCCTGCCCAACACTTTCACCACCAGAGCCAGACAGTAAAACAACCAGATTACTACCACATGTTCCCCCTCTTTCTTTTCTCTCTCATTTTTTGCCTGATGAAGACCCGGTATGGTCAAAACGCTGCCACTCTTCAGTCATATAAATTTCTGGGAGTTGTAATTCTTCGTGTGGACACGAACATTTTTTTTTTACATTGCCTTCTCTCCTTCTTTCATACACAGATGAATGCTGGAAAGCCACACCACCATCGTTGCTAGCAGACTCAGTAGCACTGGTCACACCAAAAACCCTACAGCGAGTTATAGTGACCCAATCTGTGTGGGAAAATTTGCTGGGGGGTGGAGGTTTGTGTGTGTGGACGGTGTTCAGACAGACTAGTTATGATAGTATAGATAATTGTTTCAGACTGGCAGGGTGTGTGTGTATGTGTGTGTGTGTGTTGGAGAGGGCAGAGTGAGAAAAAAATTAAGATTTAAAAGACAGCCCATTTTTATTCACAGGACACAAACTATTCTTTTCTTTTTTGAAAAATCAAACCCCTGCATCTTCTAAAAAGTGTCCAACATGTCCAAAGTTGCTGGTTGGTGCAATTTACAACACAACAAGGAAGTGCTCAATCAAATCACAATCCAGAAGATTAGAGTTTGTGTTCAATGTGGGAGCATTTTGTTTGTGTGCTCATCTGCCTTAGATCCCATTCTTAATTCATAGAGTTTTCAGATGTCAGCCCACCCTTTGCAACTTTAACAGCTGAAACTTCTGTAGGTTTAGGAGTGTGTTCATGGGAGTCTTTGACCATTTTTCCAGAAGCACATTTGTGAGATCAGACACTGATGTTGGACAAAAAGGCCTTGCTCACAGTCTCTGCTCTAACTCATCCCAAAGATTTTCAGTCAGGTTGAGGATAGGATTCTGTGCAGGCCAGTCAAGTCCTTCCACACCAACCTCACTCTTTCATGTCTTTTATGAACCTGGCTTTGTGCATTGGTGAGCAGACATGTTGGAATGGGAAGGGGCCATCCCCAAACTGTTCCAACATGAAACTATTCAAAATGTCTTGGTATGCTGAAGCATTAAGAGCTTTCACCGGAACAAAGGGGCCACACACTAACCACCATCACCAACAACAACCTTTACCCTTGGCACAATGTAGTCAGACAAGTGCCGTTCTCTTGGCAACCTCCAAACCCATATTCGTTCATCATGACTCCATTGGCAGTGTGCTTTACACGAGTACACACAACACTCTGCATAGAACCAATCTCAAGGCCACATAAATGTCATAGTAAGGAATAATTTGATAATTAAACTGTTTTCCCACAAAGACTTTGAAAAACATTGGGAAAATTAAATTGGGACAGTTTCCAGAGCTGCTCACATTAGTAGGAGATGCATTGAGATCACTACTGAAAATCCTCTTATTGGTACCACAAGAATTCTCTTTGGGAAGAGCATGTAAGGTTCATTTATTGTTATTATGTCATAAAATGAATGTTGCATTTCTGTTGTGTTTACATCATATTTGTCTCCATCTAATATTTTATTAATGCTGCGATACAGGTCCAGAGTTGTAAAATCCAGAGTCTGTAAATATAGCAGTTGTACTGATAAGCCTTTAAATGAAAGCATCTGTTACTCGAATTTGGCAGCATTTTATCACTGGTATCCTAGTCAGTACAATCCCACCAAAACAACCACTGCATTGTTTTATCACATGGCTGATTTTAGTTTAAATGTTACTTTACTCAACCGTTTGGGGAGGCATTGTTGGCTGTCTCTGGGGTTTGTTACATAGAGAAGAAATTAGCGTGATTTTTCTGCCCTGAGATGACAGACCGGCCTGGGCTGCGCACTTGGTGGTCAGAGTTGTAAGGTTAGTTTCTATAAACCTTACAAATGGAAGAGCTGGAAGATAGGAAAGCGTTGTAATATTGAGTTGTGTATGAATGAATGACTTGACTGGTATTCTTTAGAGTTACGTGGAATTACATTGGTTCACATATACGTCCTGCTCTTGCACTAAACCCAAACTCTAGAAGTATTAAATTAAGAAGTCGTGGCATGTTGTTGTGGAGATTTCAAAGTTCTTCAAGTGCACTTTGAGCTAAGGTACAAAGTAAAAAAAACGAACTAATTACTTTTTTATGGAATAATATGTAATGATAATCTCCATGTGCAATTCTGCAAGTTCCACCGACTGCATATAACATATTTATTCCCATCTTTAGGTCTGTTATATTTATTTTTCTCTTAAACATTTTAACAAAATAATTGAACATGACTCTTATCCTTATGCTGTAACTACTTGAAAAAAAAAACAACTAACAGTCCAAAGGTACGAGTGATAGCATTGAAGAGTTCATCTTGTACAGAAACTACAACACTGCCTGATGTTCATAGAGTTATCGTTAAAGAGTTGTGGTCCCCTTTTGACTTTGCACCTGCAAAATGATCCCTCCCTCCTCCGCACTTTGTGGCAGGCGCCGTCTTGGTCATTCTGCATGCCCAGGCACATTATCAACTTGCAATTACGCTCAAACACTCTGTTCAACTCGCCCAAATGAACCAGCTGGTGATACAGCAACACTGCTTTACAAACCCACTGACTACTTGCATATTCTTAAATAAGGGGTCTTCCTATCACAAATAACCCTAATATGAACTTAATGCAGAGTAATGAATCTGTTGGAGCTTCATTCCACCATACTGGAAAGTTAATAAAACAATATTGCAATTGGTAGGGAAAGAGAGCTCTGTGGACCAAGCTTTAGATTAGGCCCCTAATGGCTCTGAAGCCGGAGGCTAAATTGAAATGTAAAACCCAGAGCGAGACCCTAATTCACCCTTATCTGTGTGAGTGACGAGCCTGCCTCCCCCGACTGAGATTGGGGCCATTGAGTTGGATGAACTGCAATTTGCTTTGTTAGAGGTAGGTGTATATGCATGCACGGCCCAAATCACAGTATGGAGCTATAGAAAGCGTGTTTGGAATGCATTGCAATAAATGAAAAAGGTTCAAAGGCTCCCCCTCTTCTTTTTCTGTCTCTCTTTCTTTGCACTCCTCTGTGAAGTGAATCTGAAGCAGATACTGGGTTACAATGCAACACCAAAGGAAAAGCGACTCAGTATGTTCAGATACAAGTGGTGAATTCAGTATTTTGAATAGATGGCGTCCATAATCAAATACTAAAAAAGTATTAAGGTGTTTGCTGGAAATTGTGGAAACGAGAGTTACCATTTTTGACAACATGCTGCAGGACTTTTGTGACCCTGGACTGGTTGCACTATAACACACAAAACAACAGCACACCTCCTCCTCCATATCTCTTCCTATATGCTCAGTCAACAGGCCACTCGTCCACCTGTTCCCAATATGGTACCTCAGTAAAATCTCTCTCTTTCACCTCCACTTCCTAGTCTCTCTATTTTTCATGCTCATTCCTTCCTCTCCTATAGCCTTAATAACCTTCTTTTTTCTTATCTCCCCTCATTTTTGCCACCACTGGTGCTTCCATCGCTGGCCGTTCATCACCCTGATCAAATCTAGCAGCTGAAAAACCGCTCACTGCCACTCCATGAGTTTTTATTTTTTATTTTTTTAAACTCCCTGGATTCATTTGCATATGCGTCCAGTTAATTAGCGTGGGGGGCGCAGGTGTGTGGTGATAATCATTATTAAACATGACAGTCACCTGTGACCGTACTGCCCTCCTCAACCCTACACATATAAACACTCACGCGCACTCAAACACACACTGCCTCTGCAGCATTATCTTAACAACAGGGAGCATCGCTGAGAATAGCCACTGATGATGTACTTTCCTATTTCTATTTAATGCGTATTTCTACATATGCATTCACTTTTTCAGCAGTTATGTCTACAGCACAGGTTCAAGACAAGATGAGCAGGTTGTGGATAAGCTGGCTTCTTCTCAGCTAATTCTGTGCTCAGGTTCTTTCGGCTGCAACGTCTGAAAAGTTTTTAAAATAATTATGAAAGAAGAAGTAAGTAGATAGACTCTGTGTGTTGGCCTGTTGACATCACTGGGACTTCTGGTTCCTTTACTCCATTTGCCAGGCCAAGATTTTTCTGAAGATTTTTGCCAGAATCAGCATGCATAGCACTGTTGCATGCAAATTTACATTTTTACTTGTGTGCGTGTTTTTTTGTATGTGTGGATTTTGCTTTAACTCCGAAGGCATGTGTAAATGGGTGTGAATAATACATACCTGATGATGAGCTTATATTGTGGAAATCTGATGAGATGGGGGTCGGCGTACATTAGTAGTTACAGTATAGTAGTTATAGATGTTTATAAATACCCTGTATATTCATGGAATTTTAGGATTATCTTGTAGTCCCTTTATTTTGACATAAATAAAAAATTTGCTTATTGTAAATTAAGATATTGGACATCCAGACAAAAATAACATACCACTACAGTGACTACATGATTATATAAACAGCTATTTTTGGTGATATTATTAATGCAAATTTTAAGAAAGCTCTGATACACGCAAGCAAAGAATATTCTACTCAATCTTTGTATTTTTATGAGATTACAAATCAATCATATGAATGCATGACAGACATCAGTACATGTTTTCTCTAAATAGACCTGTGTCACCCTCTGCTGTACAATTGTAAAAAGTGCAGTGCATTGGTGCTCAGTGTCTTGGGACATTTTTATTAACAATTTATCTTAATTTTTACCTAAATTTAACTAGTTTTTGAAAGCGTTGCACTCACGCTGCTTACATCATAGTAACAGGGTCCTTCTAATTCATCCGTCATCCCCGAAACCTCAGCAATAAATGTATGGTGAAAAACAGAACAGGCAACTGGAGCATGTGTTTTTTTATATTTGGTATGTTGTCTTCATACTCGTTTCAGTTAAATACAGAGTTTAAATAATTTGAAAATCATTGTGTTTTGTCGAATTTACATTTTGTTTAGACTTTTGTAAACAGGCTTGCACAATAATTGCAATAAGGAATTTAACACAATAAATGGGCCATTAATATTTGTGGTGTTTTATATATATTTTGATATTTTGGACGAATCTGAATGAATAAGGTCATTAAGCTCGGCTGCATGATATGGTAAAACTTGTTTCTACATGTATGCATGAAGATATTTTTGAGTAATCGCTTCCGCACCGTGTACTTTTGAACAAAACAATAAACTATGACAGTAAAACAAACGCATAAAGTCCAAAAACTACAACTCATGATGCTCCTGACAAGGCATTAACTATCAGACTCATCCTTCAGCATGGCTGTCCAGGAGCCACTTACAGGTGAGTAGCGGCTTTTTAAAAGATCCATCCATCCATTAAAGTTGCATACACTTTGGATAGCTCACCAGCCAATGTGGCTTACACCAAAACACTGAATAGATTTGATTTTTCTGTATCACACATTTTCCAGTAAAGTACATGATGTTACAACAATTTTCTCACTCACATTACCTCTGCTATTCAAATGAGACTTAATGGGTTTTTTCTGTAAATTAACTGTAGGAACTCAGATATTTAGAAATGAAATGTAGCCCAAGATTTGGTCCCGAGCTCTGATTTTTTTTTCTGTCTGGGATTCTTAGTTCTCTGTTAGGAAAATTAAGGGAGAACTTGGAACAATCTATGGGAGCACTCTTTTTAGCCTAATTTTTATCTTTAATTTTTGGAATGATTTACAATTTAGCTATCGATGGGATGGTGATATGATGATTTACTTACTGTTCTTACATCATTTTGTTTTTCTCAGTGAATTACTATACAAAATATAACATAGTCTGAGTCTTTTGAATGACTTTAAATTCTTGTTTCATAGCTTTTATCTAATCAGTTCTTTGTCACGTTTATTACTTTTTGCATTTTAAATATTTTGGATCTTTAGTTCATAGTTCTCTCTAATACAGTTTCTCTTTCTTCAGTTGTTATGTACTTCCTGTTTTACCGAGATAGTTCATTGTCTCCTGTGTCTTGTGTTTAATTTTACTACCTTTGCCTCATTCCCCATATCAGTTTCAGCTGTTGCTCCCAGTGTTCCTATTTTTACACTTTTCCTTGTTTACGCTTTGGCCCTTGTGTTCCCATGTTTCCCATTTCATGTCTGTCAGTTGTTCAGGTTTTTCTTTCAGTTTTACTTTAAAAGCTTTTATTCTGTGCCCTGTTAGTTTTTATTTTCTATCGTGTCTGTTCCCTGATTGTTATCACCTACTGAATGTATGCGCCAGTATCTTGTTCACACTACTGTGTCTAATCTATAATCAGCCCTTTGTGTGTGTATGTGTATATAGCCGAGTCATCTTTCTTGTGTCCTTCATCAAGTTGTATGTTCTCCTTTCTGATAGCTTTGTTTCTTTTTGGATTTGTTCCGCACCCCTTGTGCTTTTGTTACCTCTTTATTTTTATGAGTCCTATGTCTCAGCCACAGTGAGGGTTTGCTTTTATTTGAGGCTCATGAATCTCATGTGCATGTGGTAATAAGGCTTAATAGTGTCATGCCATTTATTAATGTCTGCAGCAGTTGTATCCCTCTTATTCACTGATGCGTGTGTACACATTATTCAAGCACAACTGCACTGTATCAAATGTTGCACAATTTACTAGCCCTAAAAGGTAATTGGATTAAAATGGCATGTCATATTAAAGTACGGTTTAAGAACTTAATGTGGGATTAACCAATCACTTAAATCTGATACAGATGTTAATAAGTGTTACATGTCACGATAAGTGGCTCTGTTGTTTTTCGGTTGCTCTTGTCTTTCAGGTGTCAAGCCTCCGTCCATTGGCCCATTCAAAGTTAATTGGCACGTAGGCACAGTAGGCCAATCACTCGCCAGGGATCATTACAAAACGCCACCTCCCAGGTGAGCTGGGCCTGCTTCAAACAATAAGCAATAAAGCGCATGTCATGGGTTTCATTTTCCTTTTTCCCCCCTTTTTTAACATCTCTTTTTGTTAGACTTTCAATCTTAAGGATCTCCCTGTAGAAATGAAAATCTATAAATGTAAGAAAAAAGTGCAAGTAATGCTGGAAAGTAATCTAAATAAGTAGTCTTGCTTAATAACTTGTAAATGTTGTTCTTTATAGACACAAAACTATTACTTGTATTATTTTTTTTTATTACATCATAATTATCCATTTAATAGTGCTTCTGATTGGAAAGTAACATGCCCCAAATGTGATACACTGACACTATCAAATCTGACACTATATAAATCCATGATTTCTGCAGCTGTGCTTGCCGTTCTGCATCCACTAGATGGCAGCAAGTTTATTTCAACACTACTATGCCCATATAACCCAGGGGAAAAACTGATCTCCCTCTGAACGGCCCCATATGGCTGATCCTGCTTAGCTAATGTCTCCCAGGAACGGTAGTGCATGTCACTTCATGACAAACCTTAAATGGAAAATAACATTGCAATGACCTCTGTCCTCACGAGTTTTGTCATTTTTATCAATAAGAAAAATAGAAACAATTTGACTTATTTGAAAAGAAAATTAAGATTAACGTGTTTATGCCTGCACACATAAGAGTGATGCAAAGTGTGACATTAGGAAGGTATTGTTGTATGTAAAACTCTTACCCCACATGTATACACATAAACATGTACAGCAGGAGCATATGCACTCCCATCTGGCGATGGAGGCTTGATGGATCTGTTCATATGCAGTGTAATGTAGATGTATAAAAAATAGAAGAACACAGTAGTGATGTGTGTGTGGCAGTTGGGCAGTTTGAAGAGAGGCACACAGGGGGGCAAAATGGTTTAGGTCCTTGTTAATTATTAAGGAAGCAGCATTTGTTGTCGTGCCTTAGTCAGTGCTGTGTTGCTTAATCCCACCCTCCACACAAACAAATTTTCAGTATAGGTGCTTTAAATTCCATCAGCGATGTAGAGTAATTTGTCACAATTTTACTGTCTGGTTTAATGTGTGTGTGCTGGAATGCTGCAGCTTTACACAACCCGAAATGCCCAAGTGGGATATAAAACTGAATAGAGATAGTTTTGTTTAAGGTAAATAGCGAGTCAGTGAGAAACTTCAGTTTGCAATAGGTATGTAGTCAATTAAGTATGTCCTTTAGTTACTGTGTTTTAACTGATTCTGTTACAAAAGTGAATGTGAATCTGTGAGTAACTTTTAGAAGGCAAACGTACCTGTAAGAAAAAAGGGAGAGTGCCAAAAAGGAGAGTGAAGAAAAGACTGGACATGCTATGCATCCTAATTTCTTTGTTAATCCTTTGCAGAGAAAATAAAATAGTAGTTGGCATGGGGAAGTATCATTTTTCAGTGTCTTGAGGTGTGTGAAAGGCCTGACAACCAGGAACAGTGTGTGTGTGTGAGAGAGACAGAGAGATCTGTGTATGCATGCTGGTGCAACATGTTCTTTGATCTTTTCTTAGCCCTGCTCACTTGGCCCCAGGCCGCTTTTGTATTGATGGAAAATTGAGGTTAGGCCTAACTGGACAGTTCTTGGTGAAGAGTAGCAGAGGTGGGAAGGTGACATACTCTGTGCTTTGGCTGATTTTTGTGACTTGGAAGAAGGTCAAAGGAAGGTCATGTTTTCCACTGGAAGACAAATCGAAGCAGTTTGCATTATTAAGAGTTATGGTCCCTGTCGGTGAGATCTGGAGGACGTGAGATCTGTTCATCATCCTTGAAGTTTGATTGGATACACATGATGTATACAGTCATCCTCGCACAGATTGTTCAGTAGCTGATGTTGGATCAGACCATATATCACTTTTTGAAATGCATGCTTTGTATCTTGAACAGCTCAAGCTTATCAAGTGCCCACGGTGAGCTGTGTTACAGAAAAAAAAAGGCTTTAGCGTAATTTCTCAAAACATCAAATTTTAGCTGGTGGGTGTATGTGTGTGTTGGTGTTAATTACATCTGTCTCTCATCCCTGTAAACTTTTCAGTCTATGCTGTAATCATGAAAACAGGGTCTTTCATTTTCCAGGAGGCGCTTAGTGCAATGAGTGAAAATTTTCAAGCGCAGATTGTGGGTACCACATAAGTGCCTGTTTAACTCAAGGCATGTACATCCCTGTGTCATCATCTCTCCCATAGAACTGTATAGTCAAGAAAACATCTGAGAACTTTGAATAAATCTATTTTAATGATCAAAGACAGCATGCATTGCCTAACCTTGAAATAAAATCCACTGGTTTACATTCTTGATTTTCCTGCACTGCATATCTCCTTCAAAGGTTTATGAGATTGGTCCTCTTTTATAAGTCAACATAGTTAGCATGAAGGCTAAAATTAGAAGTCATCAGGTACTTCCCTGTCTAGGAAAATGCATTTGTTACTTTGTAACTTATATAAATCCCACATCAAGAAATTTGCAATTTTTTGACATTTAAAACTGTTTACCTGTAAGTCTTCATTTGTTACTCTGGTAAATAAAGAAACTTAATTTAGCATAATTTCTTCCCTAAGTCAAAAAGAAAGGAAACATAAAGAAAAATAGAAAGGCAGTATAGAGCTTTTGGAGGTAACTGCAGGTGGAGTAGGCAGATAAAAAGATTCTGACAACATATCCATATCTACTTATGGTGTGAAACTAATGGAGACAAAAACAGATTCCTTCTCTCCCCAACTGACCTTGGTGGCAGCTGAGCTGAGACTCGAGGGTAGAAACCCAAATAACCCAGCCATGAAAATAAAAATCAATGCAGGAAGCAGATCTCTTGCCAGAAGGTAGTCCTCCAAGGTCAACAGCCCCGGCCGGCTGGCTATCACATTCAGCTTTCCACCCAGTTGCACAGATGTAGACAAACAGCAGACATGGAAAGAAAAATGCCCACAACAATATTCACTCCATGTCAGATCAGCATTTAGCTTGTTTCTAGAAAGAAGTTGTTTAAAGTTGAATCCATTTTCTGTTCACCTGCTGGGATGCGTTTTTCTTGTAATGATACCACAGCTAAATAGTCCACTCATAGCTTAATTCTTTACCAGTCAGATCAAACTGGCTAGTGAGTCTGACTGAAGAAATAACCATTACCCAGAATAAACTTTTTATTTAGTGTCCTTATTAAATTTGGGAGTGTAGTATGTCATTTATTCTTCCCTTTTGCCTCATTTATAGGTCAGTATTAAAACATGTAATGGTTTCAGACCTAGGTTAGACCGTTTTCAAGGAAGATATGTTGACCATAAACTGTACATTAAAGTGGATAACACATCACCACCTGCTCCCTCTGCACAGAAGTGAAGCCTTAGGTTCTGGTTGAATAGTCTCCTCTGCTTAGGAAGCCTCCTAACTGAGTGAAATGACCCAGAAGTATCTAAGTGGCAGCCTTGACAAGAGGTTGTCGAACTTTCTAAATGCTAAAGAAGGGTTTCCGGTGCTTCCTTCCTTATCTCTTTTAACACGGGAAGAACCATCTTTTGTCAAAAGACAGGTGATAATGCTATCCCACAGTTCCCTCAGGTAGCAGCCTTTCAAAGTTTCATATTATGCAGTTGTCAACAACACCACCATTGCATACGTAGTGTAAGGGGACTTGGAACATCTCAGCATTGTGAATATCTAATGAATTCACCCTTACCTAAACCTCATGACATTTTTCATCAGCATCAAGAAAAACAGTTTAGCTAAAGACTCAGAATGCATTTTTTTTTCACCTCAACTGCAACCTAAATGTTATGCAAATTATAAGAAATTTACAATCAGAATCTGCACAAAAGTAAAAAGTAAAACTGGTGGAGCCCCTGCCTACTGTTGCAATAACAATAAAATAAACTGACCTTTCTCAGCTGGATTTACAAAGTAAAGGTAGCCCCTTTACTCAGCTGTTGCGCAGTTGAATTAGTAAATCTGTCTGAGCTCAGTTACATCTGGTTACACCATTTCTTCGCATTGCTCACTGTACTGACATACACTGGAAACCAAATAGAGCTATTATTAATGATGCACTCCTAATCTTTTCCTGCCTGTTAGCCTGCTGATCAAAACGTGCTGGACTTGCAGAGTGGGGCTACATGTAGCTTTAAAACTGACAGGAATCCAACAGGAGAGAGTGACAGATTTCTCTTAGGCTTAATTACAGTAATCTTGACTTAACGTTTTACTTTGTTGTTTCATTTAAAATTACTATCCATGGATCAGTTTTATGATGTTGGAACAGAAGGTTTTAATTCAGGCAAATTGGCTACAATCTAAACTCAAAGAAATGATGTTGTTAAACAATATTATGTTCTGCTTTAATCACCAGTTTTGCTTCACCCATTGTTTCTCGAGCAATTAACAGCCTCTCGGAGGAAACCTATGGAAGACTCTTAAAACATGATGAGTGAAAGCTTCTGTCACCAGTTATTTCAGTAATTATTGAAGGTCATGTTAAGGCCACAGGAGTAATTAGTTTGGGTTATGGTTAAACTAGAGAAGCAGATCACCTAAATTGAAGGTGGGAATAAGAGGATGGAGTCTGCGTGTAGAAAATAATAGGATTTATTGTGGCGAGAGTCCCAAGGAGATTCCCGCATAAGTATTTGGAGACTTTTATCAGAAAAGAACACCATTCCTACTTATTTACTTAGTAGGAGAAAAAAACACTTTCAAAATCCTGTTTGCTCTTGAGGCACAGGTGCTTGATATTTGTCATGCGTCTATGTGCCCAGTTTACAGAAGCCTCATAAACAGACTAGAATATCTTTCTAGGGAGTGGTTAAGGCAGAGATAGTAATAGTAACATTTCTTTAAAGTGGCTTAATAGACATGGAACTTGACAGAGTTTTGTTAGTGTCATTTAAATTGTCTCTCAAAAAAATGAACTCCAATTTAAAGGCCTGTCCCAATCTACTTGCTTGGTTTCTCTGAAGTACCCGTTTAAAAGTTCATCCAATTTAGTGGTTCGGTTTGTTGGAAGCCTCACAGATAAGGTCAGGGAGCGAGTATTAAATACAGTGTTTAGATTTGTGCAGCGCTTGAGCGTTCACAGCTGTCAGAGCATAAGTAAAGAGAAGACGCTCTCTGTAGCGTGTATCTCTTTTAAAAATGCTCTTCTTCAGGAAAATACATTTTTCATTCATTTGTGATAAAAAAATTGTTTGAATTAATGCAAAAATTATTTAACAACATTACTAACAAATGAATGCCGTATCTATGGTGCTGTTTAACCATACCCTGACAACACGAAATGGATTTCAAAAACCTAATTTCTGGAGGTGAGGCAGGCAACTCACTGAGGTCCAGTGCAGCTTTGTGGAGCACTTGAGCACTCAGCTCTTTTCAGTGAGCTCAGGCCCTTAATTACTTCGTAAAGGTCAAGACGGGCAGCCATGAATATGCTTATCCACCACCATCTTTGGATGCTGCACAGGTGAGCACTCGAAGCTGACAATCAATCATAGGTCACACGGGACAGGCTCCTAAGTTCCTGCTCACCACATCAACCCCATAAACCACGATTTTACAGCAATGGCTGAGTGAGGAGAGACGTCACTCCTCCAGGCTGCAGTGAGTATAATTTCTGATGCGGTGTGGACCTCTTAATTTATATCAGCACATTAGCTTAGCGCTTGAAATAATTTTTGCAGTCAGGTGACAGCTAACAGAAGAATATGGTAATGGGCCAGTATTAGCAGCAGGTTTCCTTACTCTGCCTTGTAATTTCAAAACAAATTCTACTTTTAAAAAACACATACACTGTTGTTCACATGGTATATTGATGTTTCACTGACTACAGCTCCATTTTCAGTGTGAATGCTGAATACAAAGTAAAACCATTTATTACCCATGCCAAAGCATTGCTCAAGAGATGGCACTGTCGACTGTTCTGTCTGTTGCTTGATCCAACGCTTTGGCTCAGTATGACGCAGACTCAACAACAGCTTGATGGCTTGCTTGAGCAGTGGCAGTAGTACACACATTTATGGTTCCTAAATAGTAAATCTAAGGCTCTAGCCACATTGCAAATGCAATAATATCAGATTTTATTTTCAAATAGATTGTAAAATTAATGCACTCTGTCTTGACACTGGATTGGCGGAGGCTTTTGTACAGAAATTCTTCCACAGATGATGACTCTGACTTTGGTGACCCATTGGTATTTACTCCAGTGACATCATGAGGCTGACATTTGTGCTTTAAGGTGAAACACTACAGGAAAAACACATTTTATTCATGTACAGGTCACTTTTGAGTTTTTGCGCTATTTTGCAACCGTAATTCAATTCAATTCAATTCAATTTTACTTGCTCACATAAAGACTAAATTTTCCTTAGTAAATAAAAAGGTTATGCTTTTTATCATAAACAAATATTTAATTCTATGCAATGTAGTGGGAAATACCACAAAGCACATTAAATACACACTGAGAAATAGAGTTATTTTTCTGTTTCACACAAGAGAAAAGATGGTGTTAAGCAACACAGTATATGTGTGTAATATTTGTTAAAGATTCAGAAATGGTCAGAAATTGCTCAAAAAAGACCCGTGGATACATTCCTACTCAAGTGTAAAGTCTGTTACTAGACAGAACCCCAGTTGAATTAACAAGGGAGAGTAAAAGCTTCCCTTTATTCTTGTTGTGTTTACCTAGGAAGACTTGGAAAAGTCCCACATGTGACTTATTGTGATCTGGTCACCCTTTGTGCATGTCTGTTCTACTCAGCAGCCATACCTTACAGGGAATGAAAAAATCTTTTACATTTGTTACTGTTGCAATGGCGTTCTCTTGACGAAACCCAGTATCTGCAGTGCACGGTCTCCTCACGCACACACTTAAAGTTTTTGAAATATCTACAAAAAAATGTCCAGTTCACCAGCGGTTTGATGTTCTAAAGATTTATTTCAGTCCTTCATGTTGGAGTCCCAGATGTTGACACATGGCAGTATTGCATTTTAAAGGTGTTACGTGGACTCCGCTGCTTCTTCTGGCACATTTAAACATGTCAGGCTGTCACGAGGAATGGTGTAATCAGACAGGTTGGGATGTCCGGACACCACACAGCAGCTCAGGGCACTGCGGAAAATCCCCATGTCACATGCTTTAAACCACCGGTTGGTTGAAGCGTCGTAGTACTCAACGTTGAAAGTGGTGGTGAAGCCGTTGAAGCCCCCGACTGCAAAGAGGCGATTATTGATGACCTCAATGCCAAAGTTGCTGCGGCGGGTCAACATAGAGGACACGAGGTTCCACGTATTGGTTTGCGGGTTGTAAGCCTCAGCGGTGCGCAGACGTCTGTTTCCATCGAAGCCACCAACCTAAAAGTAAATGCATGGGTGAAATGACTGACTGTAGTTGAAACCAGTTTCACAGCACCCTTTTAAGAAAGTGCACCTGCTATACTTACGATAGCAGGTGCTCTACGATACTCTAGAAAGTGACTGAAGAATTAAGTTGCAATATTGTCCAAAGTTGCATTAATATGTAGCAGACACAATCAGATGCTGCTTTAGGTGTGGTCTGACTACTGGAAATACTTTGATTGGTTTTACCTGGATAAAGCGAAAAGTTACCCAACATACTCTGGTGCCGTTATATGGAGTTTACATAAAATTTGTTAAAAAAAGAATAAGGCCCATTAACGTTCCACTATTTGCATTCTCCCAGGCCAATCTGTTGGGAATGTCTCGATATATACGGTTGTCTCCATCTAAGCCACCAACCTAAAAGTAAATGCATGGGTAAAATGATTGTGAAGTATTTATATTTTCAGTTGTCTTCACAACTCTTTTGCCTTTATTTCAAAAAGGAGCTTCGAGTTTCAGTCCTTTCAGTCCTTTCTTCAGCAGGTCAGCACCAGGATAAGGTGCATTCCCCTGATAATAATTTTTTCATTTTTGAATAGAGACAGTGTAAATAGAAAATAAATCTTCAAGAGTAGCTAGCTAAATAAAGAAGTATGTCTCCGAAGGTGAGACTACACAATCTTTGCTTTTTACCAAAGGGTATAGCAGCAAATCAACTAAATCAGTGGGTTTAAGGCAACTAGCAAGACAAATTTACAGCTAAAATACATACTGTCCCAAGAGAATGAGTGCTAATCACTTGGCTTATTTTTCAAAAGGTGTTGGAGGATAATTTTGAAATTGTCTCTAACATATTTCCCCTAGTGGAATGATGAGGAAATGTGAAATCATCAGTGAAATCATTTTGGGAATGGAGCAAATTCAAATCATGAAATGAAAAAATACATGCAGCAGAAACATCACTAATCAGTTCAATTAATGAGTGAGAATGCCTTCTCTGAACCTGTGGTCAGGATAGGAATCTGATTATTGATGAATACAAAACAAAGTTAGCAAAACTGCCAAATCTGTCAGCCTTGCTGATCAAGGCACATTACAGATGTGACTTGTATGTTACGTAAGTGTCAGCACTACTTTCTGGTCTTACTGCAAAGACATGATCCGCATATGCAATGACACCTATCCCTCTGCGGCGGCTGTTCATGGGACTGATCATCGTCCACTGGTCGGTCTCTGGGTTGTAACATTCAGCTGTCTGCAGACACTCGTTCCCATTGAATCCACCACAAATGTAAATCTGAAGACAAAGAAAAAAAACAAAAAAACCTGACATTAGTATATATTTCAACTTTTTAAGAGTTGATGTTTTTCCCTACTTGCATGCTATTACATTCTGTGAACTTAAAAGCTTTTTGAAAATCTTTTTCTTTTACATGATCAACATAACAATGAACACTATAAATTCTTCTGATACAGACTGACATTTAGACATGTAGTCCCTGCCTTTCAAAAATAAAAAAAGCTAATTCTTTTAATGACTTTTGTTTTCCTTATCATCACTATTACGGGCATACAGGTAGTTTTACAGGTGTAGTTTTGTTCAATTTAGGCCTTCGTCACTCTAGCTTAGAAACCAATTTGTGAGGTGCCTTGCACCTCGCTTCACTGTAAAAAATGTGTATCCCCTGACTGGTTGGGAAGTGGTACCTGGAGGTTGATGGGTGTCACTAGTGTGAAATTGAAGAAAGGTGTTGCACCACAAACCTCCTTGTGTTTGCTTTGGTCATTAGCAGACTGTTGAGCACACCAGAGGTTTGCATGGAATACTCTGACTTGTCTGCAAACACTCACAAACTATTTGTAGAAGTCAGTGTCTTTCATACAACCACTCCCTAACCAGCCGAGGAATACATATTTTTCACTAGCAACTGGTTGTTACCAAAAGGTTGCTGACAGGTCTCTAGGCCTGTGTGCCTGAGACCCTACTCTATTTCTCTCCTGCTCTTTTACTTTACCCACCCGGCTGTGAAGTGTTGTGCAGCTGGCATCGCTCCTCTGTTCATGCATGGATGCAATAAGACTCCACTGGTTGGTTTCAGGTTGATAGCGCTCTGCACTGCTGAGTCGTACATGCCCGTCGTAGCCTCCCAGGTCATAGATGAACCCGTTCAACACAGTCACGCTCACATAGCAGCGGCGGGAGTCATGGGCGCCACCTCATTCCAGGCGTGAGTGGTCAGGTCAAACCTACGGACGCTGTTGAAATGCTCCACCCCGTCGGAGCCACCAACGGAGTAGACGTACCCGTTGAGGAAGGCGGCTCCATGATAAGCACGAGGACACTCGAGGTTGTTTGTTACGTTGACCCAGCGGTTAGCCCGGCAATCGTAGGCCTCGATGCCGTTAGTTGGCTCACCACCACTCCACCCCCCAATGGCCAGCAGGATGGAATGAGGCAGGCGGGGACGAGCAAGAGGGTGATACAAGGCAGACATGAAGGGTCTGCTTCCTAGATCATGTATGTCTAAGATGGCATTACTTATCATGGACAGGCACTCAGAATTGGCCTCCACCAGCTCACTAGACAGCACATTGTCCTTTAGGTAGTCTGACGTCATCAATCCCAGTCGGACCTATAGAGAGATGACAGAAGAGAATGTGACTATGAATTTCAACTACATCAGTTTTAGTAAACTCAAGCTTCTTTAGGATAATGCTCCTAATGTTGTTTAATTTTCTTATTGCTAGCAAGAGAGCGACCAAGTCAGACACCATTAGCCTTTTCGTCAACAGGGACAGTTTTTAGTCATAGGCCTAGCAACTACACTAAATAAATACAATTTATTCTATAATATGTGTGAGAGTATCTGATACGGTTTTAATGTCTTGAAGAGAATTGCTTAAATGTGGTTTGGCTACACTGAAAAGAGCAACAGCTGAGATATAAAACATCCTTATACCCAGATGGATTGACTCAATCTATGACTTAAATGCTGAAGATTTAAGTCGAAACTAAATGTAGTAATGAAAGTTTATACACCTTGACAACAGAGCGAGTGAGGTGTTGTTCTCCGTTCTGCAGGCACATGGCTAATCCACTTTATAAGTGCTTCGTACGCAGTGCGTCTCACAACTGACATTGAGGTCTCTCTCTTCAAGAGATTCACCAAGTTCCTCCACAGTTAGCTGCAGGAACTCCTCCTGAAGAACACCTGCTCAAAGTTACTGATGATGTAGTGGAAGGCCTTGGACGTAGTTCGGGTGATAAGTACTTTTGTGAACTGCCAAATGCCAACACAGTTCTCTGGGCAAGTTGCTCCCCCAGAAGTCAGCAGATTTTACAATGTCCATTCATTGAATTGATCAGCTGCCATGAGAAGTTCCACTGCGTTTTCCCCCGTTACAGAAACACTGCCGTGTATGCAAAGTCAATGATGAGTGCCATCATCTCAGAGACAAGCCAGGTATGTTGAAGACCTGTTTGTCTGGGTCGCTCCAGGGGTGAAAAGAGCTCTGAGGGTAGAGATGGAGACGGAGCAGAGAATTTTAAAAGGTGTGGAAGCAACAAGATAATAAACCATGTCAAGCACAAGTAGGATAAATATATAAAATCAATTGACTGGAATGGAAATGATCACCTGATTGCATGTGTTACATGTGATTATTGTGATACTTCATGTCTAGTCCATATTGCCGTAGAGGATATAACTCCAAAACAGAGTTTGTACATGTTTAGTGATCTTGAGTGTTGGATTTATTACATGGCAGTATGTATATGAAGCTATTGCCAAACAAATGCAGTGACAGAGCCTCCACCAGTGTTTACAGCTATATCTAGAACACTCATGTTGTACCTCTATGACAAATTTAAGTCAACGCCATAGCCTGTTTCCACTGATCATAGGTCTAGTTATTCGTAATTTGGCATACTCAGCCTGTTTCCTTTCCTTATGGAAGTTCCAGTGCATTTTGCTCAATTACAGTCCCTGTTTCCCTTCCAAACCATTCCTGCTTAATGCTTAATCAAACATATAAACAAATGAACATGAAACACAAAAGAACATTCCTCTGAAAATGTCAGGTATAAGGACTGGACGAAAAGGGTGAAAAATGTCCAAACAAACCTTTATAAGTCTTCCCAGAACTATTGCTCAAGTGTGACTTTTAAAAAATCATCTAATTCAAAGCAAAACATAACACATGAGAGGCAACTCAAAACTTTTGCACAGCTATAACTGATAAAGCGTTCAACCTTTTTAGTATAGTAGAATCTGGTGTGTTTTACTGTGTATAACAGATAAGATATTAATGTAACTTAATAAAACACTTAATTAGACTTCACACAATCACCAAGTGCATTCACAGTGCTTTTTAAATGGCACATTTACTGAGTGGAATCTGGAGCTCTGTGAAGGTAAAATGAAATCTGCAAATGTTTGCTTATGTTTTGGGTATATTGTCAGTTGACTGTGACGTCTTTTATCAAAAAGTATGATTCCTTCTTTTGTTGGCACTGTTTCACAGACTAAGACCATGAATTACATTCACAGGTAACATCACTTCCTTCCTATTATCAGGTAAGCAACTCACCTGAAGTACGGCTCAGTTACACAGGATATCCTGTGGACCGGAAATTCAACATCCTCCACTTTGATGATTGCATCACAAAATTTCCCTCAAAACGGAGGTTATACACCGAGCTCGACTTGTATGGAGGCTGTTCTTCCCTCATCTTGAGTTTTGTGACTGCTTTTCTTATTTTTTTGTCGAGTGTCTAAACATCAGTTTGTCTTAAAGTGTTCTGAGCATCCAAAATCAAACCTAACTGTGGAATTTGGGAATGGAGCTTCCATGACATCAATGACTTGGCAACAGTCTCCATAGAATTGTTTTAAATCTAAATCTACATTTTTTTAAAAAATGAACCTTTCATTGCTAACAAGCTTTGTTTTGATTTGGTGGTTTAATGATTGCAAATGAGCCTCACAGATAGCAACAGCATTTTGTATGTTTGCTCTACAGAGGTCAACTTATGGACTACAATATCATATTTAGCTCAATTTATTTTGTGCAAGCTCATTCACATTGTGTCTTTCATTTTGCGTACTTTCCTACTAAACCTAAAGTATTTTCATTAAAAATATGAGTCTAAAAATACATGGCAGTGCCAAACACAGATATTACAAATTGATTCATGGCTAAGCTGTTTTCTTGGGTTGTATTAGACTCTCTTTT